>NC_089838.1:70952267-71265267 GCF_035609145.1 Eleutherodactylus coqui | reverse complement strand
TAGACTGGTGTGACATATAGTTTTCTTTTAAAAAATGTTTCATACTCCGGTGTTATTATTATCCTTACCGACGCACGGAGCACCTAAGATATAAAGAGGCAAATGCCTATTCTCATATTAGGTGCATCCCATGCCACTTTCTGGTGTAAATTATACATTTATGTGTTGGGCTTGAGTGGCCAAGCCCCCTCCCAACAATCAAAGGCCCCTTTTTCAAGTGGTGTGAAGAGGCACCTATCAAAATGTTGCAAAATTTTCCCGCAAACTGAGCTTGCACCAAATTTTATAACTTTTTTAACACAAAAAAAACTAGTTGTATATCTCTCCCACTGTCTAAGAAATCATAGGGTGAAACGAAAGGCCAAAAGCAGATGTGATTGTGGCCTTAAAGATCACTTTATGTGTGGTGGGCGCAGACTCTCCCCAGATCTAGGTCCTCTGTTAGCAGCCAATAGAAATAGCTTTTCGCTTGTCGTGGATTGAACAGAGCCTCGGCATTAGAACGGCAGAATAGCTGAGCTCAATAGTGTGGATCTCATGCACTATTCTTTTTTCTTTGTCCTGGACTTGGTGTGATCTTTCAGTTGATCACCAATACACAGCACAGGAGAAATCCAAGCCACTGGACTTTCCCAGTAAAATGTAACCTTTATTTTTTACATCTGAAATGTTATAGACGGTAATGTTTCCGCCACATATGGTCTTTTTCAAGCCAAGTCAAACACAGAACTGTCAAACATTAGACACCACACTTTTAACAATCAGTTTTGGTGCCAATCCTGCCTCCAGCTCTCCCTGCAAAACACCCCTATTATCAGAGTTACTGCAAACAACAATGTAGAAACAATGCATTAAAATAATTAAAAAAAAACAATAAAATCTTTAAATACCTGAACAGTGGTCTAGGTCCTCCTAATCCTAAAATGGAAACCCAATCAGAAATAGTTCCAGATTGTTCCTTTGGTCTCATAAATACATCCTCTAGGGAGAGAGTTCCATAGTCTCCCTGCTCTTACAGTAAAGAACCCCCTTCTATGTTGGTCTAGAAACCTTCTTTCCTCTAGATGTTGAGGGCGCCCCCTTGTTACTGTCACAGGCCTGGGTATAAAGAGACGATGGGAGAGATCTCTGTATTGTCTACTGATATATTGATACATAGTTATAAGGTTGTACCTCAGTTGTCTTTTTCTAAACTAAATAAAAATGCTCTCGTCATGTAGTCAGGGATTGCCCGGATAGTTTGGGGTAACACGTTCCAAAGGACTGGTGCTGCTGTGAAGAAGTCTTGGAGGTGGGAATGAGAGGTTTGAATTAAAGAGGCACTTAATCAGATTTCAGTGGCAGAGCAAGAGCGCAGACTGGGTGGTGGATTAAGATGAGGGATACAATGTAGGGCGGCGCAGTGCTGTAAAGGGCTTTGTGGATGAAGGTAGTGAGTTTAAATTGTATTCTGTATTTGATGGGCAGCCAGTGCAGTGACCGGAACAGGGCAGAGGCGTCCGAGTAGCGGCTGAACAGGAATATGAGTGCGGCTGCCGCATTCAGGATGGATAGCAGAGGGGAGAGTCTGGCGTGGGGGAGGCCGATCCGCAGCGAGTTGCAATAATTGAGCCGAGAGTGGATGAGGGCAACAGTGACCATTTTAAGCGAGTCCACGGTGAGAAAAGGGCGCATTCTTGCGATGTTCTTGAGGTGCAGCTGACATGTTCAGGCCAGAAATTGGATGTAGGGGAAAATAAATATATTAAAGAAAATAGGGCCCAATACTGATCCCCGTCAGCCCGTAGATATGTGATACCGAACTCCAGGGAGCAGCTAAAGAGGTTGTTCAATAGGCAACCCCTTTTTAGTGAATATATTTTCTCAACTAAATAAAAGTGGTTGAAGAAAACTGTCTAGCAGGTGAAACATTAAAGGGGTTGTCCCGCGCCGAAACGGGTTTTTTTTTTTTTCAACCCCCCCCCCGTTCGGCGCGAGACAACCCCGATGCAGGGAGGTAAAGAAAGCTCACCGGAGCGCTTACCTTAATCCCCGCGCTCCGGTGACTTCTCTACTCACCGCTGAAGATGGCCTCTTCCTCCGTGGACCGCAGCTCTTCTGTGCGGTCCACTGCCGATTCCAGCCTCCTGATTGGCTGGAATCGGCACGTGACGGGGCGGAGCTACACGGAGCTACACGGAGCCCCATAGAAGACTGCAGAAGACCCGGACTGCGCAAGCGCGGCTAATTTGGCCATCGGAGGCCAAAAATTAGTCGGCTCCATGGAGACGAGGACGCCAGCAACGGAGCAGGTAAGTATAAAACTTTTTATAACTTCTGTATGGCTCATAATTAATGCACAATGTACATTACAAAGTGCATTATTATGGCCATACAGAAGTGTATAGACCCACTTGCTGCCTCGGGACAACCCCTTTAAATGATACCTACAAAAGTCAATGGGCTCTCTGTCTAATGCACAGACGTTAGCAGTCGTTCGCAGGGATCAAGATGCAGCAGCAATATACTTTGAATAATGGTTACCCTGATGACTATTCTAAAGCTTTACTGACATCTATGTTTAATAGACAAACTTCATAAGACTTCAGCAATGCCAGTGTAGATGGGCAGACTTGCCCAGTGGTTTAGACCCACTGCCTGGATCCTCTTGCACACAGATGGGTGATTCCTGCCACAGTACAGGCCAGCCAATAAGAACTATAGCTCTAGAAACTGATTTTCCTGAACATTTTAGATGGATGTTCTGAGATAGAAACAGAAAGATAGCAGGAGACGCCATAATTACTATGCAACTGCAATATTGAGACACAAATGTTTTTTCTTTTTTTTTATTCAGAAAAGTTTTAAAAACAAAACAGACACAAGAGAATAAAGAATGCACCAAATATTTGGTATCAAGTAACAATTTCCATAGACAGATGGCCAAAAGATATGATATCAAGGCAATAAAACAATGGTTTTAACCAGTAAGGAAGTCCATGTCTTTGCGGTGCCTCATATGTAAGGGCCCATTTGCGTTTATACGTTCGCACGGGCGTGTCGCATGAATGGACGTTTTCCGCAATGATAGCTAGAGATAATTCGCATTTTCTCGTCCATTCACACGGCTGGGTGCGACGTTTCAGCGAAAAAAAAATACGTTGTAGCGAGAAAGTCCTTAGCTGGGCATAAATTCTCGGAATGACTTCAAATGCCTAAATAGAGGCACCTGTAAGCTTTTCCCTGCGTTGGACGCTGTTAAACTACCTCCCTTTTTTTCTAGCTCCCATAGGAGTCTATGGGAGCTTCCGGCATATATTGGTCGAAAGAAAGAACCAGAACTATCTTTTTACCCATTGTATAATAGCAGGTGTGGATTTCGGTCACTTATGTTCTGTTTTCTACAGTGTGACATTTTTCATGTGCCATGAATTCGTCCATGTGAATGAATGCATTGGGGACCAATGCCTCAGATGGTCGTGTTTATCGGCCAGATGTGTATGTATGCTCTCGTGAATAAAGCTTAAAACTTTTTTTTCTTGAAAAAAAATGGTGTGTGTTTATCCCTTTTCAATCCACTGTCTTCCTACATTCTGATTGAAGCTTGTACAGCTCCAATGTCAGAAGACATCCGACAGGGTATTCTTATCTTTTATTGCCAACCACTCCACTGTCGGAGCCTCTCTGGTGCGCACACACTGGCTTTAGCCAGCAGATGGCACAGTTGTATAACAGCAAAAAGAGAAAGCCTTTTAGGAAAACCCTGAATCCAAAATTGGATTGGAAAGGGTTAATAGCGACACACTTCAAAGTGAGCACAGCTGAGATGGGTACTGATTTCTGAGAAAATCCCTCTGGTGTTGACTGTTGAAATCTGAAATCAGCACTCATAATTACATTGCACAGGGCCTTAGAGCTACTGTATAGCTATCCCAAAATCCACTAGCCTCTCATCAAGACGGCATCTCTAACATACTCTGCAAAGGAAAGAGCCGGCTTCAAATTACAAAGTGCAGGTAGTTTAACATCTGCTTTCAGCAGATACATTACCTAACATCATTTAGGCATTCTGCAACAATGAAGTATCGCCCCCAAAGAGGAAATGATTACTAATTCATATCCCTTCTGAACAGTTTCAACCAGAGGAAACTCCCTTCATATGAGAAAATTATGCTGTAAAAACAGGAAATTTCAAAAATGTCATGCTCTCTTCCAGCGCAAGATAAATACATTTCAGAGGCTCCAGTCCAAATCTTGGTCATTTCATTTCAGGAGTACAACAGACTTTGATGAATTTGATTCAGTGAGTTGGAAAATGTAACTGTACATGATTCCAAATACATCCCTGCATGTTTCCGGGCTGGACATGAACTACACCAACATCTTAATTTTAGCATTTTCTATGTCAAGAATGAATATTTCAAATGAATGAATTGTAAGGTTAAAGAGCGTGATTTTGCATGTGCTAGTAATAGTTATGTGTAAGTCACGGTGCCAAGTCCTTGGCATTCTAAGTAGGTGATTAGTCACACACAGGTAACAGTGGATATAAAGGTCTACACACCCCTGCTAAAATGCCAGGTCTTTCTCATGTTAAAAAAATCCAACAAAGATGAATCATGTCAGATGTATTTCCTCCTTCATTGTGACCCGTTATCTGTATAATCCCATTGGAAAACAAACTGAAATCATTTAGGGTGGAAAATGTTCTAAAATAACGTGGTGGCATGAGTATGCACACCCTGTAGATAATACTTTGTGGATGTAACCTTTGACTTCATGACAGCGTTCAGTCTTTTTGGGTAGCTGTCTATCAGCATGGCACATTAGGACTTGGCAAACTTTTCCCACTCTTCCCTGCAGAAGCACTGTCAGATTGTGGGGGCATCTCATGTGTAGCGCCCTCTTCAGGTCACCCACAGATCTTCAATGGGATTCAGGTTTGGGCTCTGGCTGGGCCATTCCAAAACTCTGAGCTTCTGGTGAAGCCATTCCTTTGTTGATTTGGAGGTCTGCTTTGGGTTGTTGTGCTGAAAGGTAAAATTTCTCTTCATCTTCAGCTTTTTTAGCAGAGGCTTGAAGGTTTTGTGCCAAAATGGACTGATATTTGGAACTGTTCATAATTCCCTCCACCTTGACTAAAGCCCCAGTTCCGGCAGCAGAAAAACAACCCCAAAGCATAATGCTGCCTCCAACATCTTCACTGCGGGTATGGGGTTCTTCTGCTAATGAACAGTATTGGCTTTGTGCCAAACATACCTTTTGAAATTATGGCCAAGACGTTCATCCTAGGGTCTCATCAGACCATAACATGTTTCCCCACATGCTTTTGGTAGACTTGATGGAGGTTTTGGTAAAACATAACCGGATGTTTTTCTTTGTTATAAAAGGCTTCTGCCTTGCCCCCCTCCCCCACAGCCCAAACATATGAAGAATAGGGGAGATGGTTGTCACATGTACTACACAACTAGTACTTGCCAGAAATTCCTGCAGCTCCTTTAATGTTGCTGTCGGCCTCTCAGCAGCCTCCAGGACCAATTTTCTTCTGGTCTTTTAATCATTTTTTGAGAGAAGTCCAGTGCTTGCTTGGTATTGTCACTGTTGTGTGCAATTTAATCCGCTTCTTAATGATCATCTTCAATGATATATTCTTCTCAATTGCCATCCTTGCATGTGTTTTAAATAGGGAAAAAAATACAAGCTGCTGCCAGACACCTATGACAGCAGCTTATCTCCCTTGCAAACAAAAAGATTCAACATGTTGAAGTCTAGCCCTGTCACCCCTGAAAGTTGGCTCACACCATGCGGCTAGAGCGCTTGCTGCACGCTATGCACATGCACTCCCATAGCAATCAATGATATGGAGTATAAGACGTTGATCCAGAAGTTAAAGAGGTTGTACTAAGATTACAAGTTACCCCCTAACCACAGGGAAGGGGATAACTTGCTGATCAGTGGGGGTGGATCCTGTGGATTGGGAATAAGTTGTAATCTTACTACAACCCTTCTAAATAGAGAATAAATGTTGAAAGAACGCCTCTCGGTATGACCCAAAGCTTAAAGGGGTTTTCCAGGTAGCAGTTGAATGGAAAAAAATGAGAAGAAGCCTTCAGTTTACTTCTAATTTTTTTGTCATAAACTCGTTATTTTTCCACAGAAGAAAAACTTTAATTTTAATTAGTACCACTCTTCCTACAGCTTTTTAATCTGCACATTACTGTTAATTAGCTGCCAATTATATCATTACGGATTATTTTATAATACAGAGCAAACCACGCAATAATACCCAAATCTGGTTACAGAAGTCACTGACCAGTAACGATCAACTAAACAGGGGTGCATGCAGGAACTTACTTCTTCTCATTAACATATTAGGAAAGTACTAGGCTTTAACAAAAAAAAAAAACTAATTAAGTAAAATGCACAGACTATCTCCTCCATAAACTTGTCAGCAGCTCCCACATTTAAAGTTCACATAGAGTAGCGATTTGACATAAAATCCTCACATGGGAGCAATTTAACAGCTTTATGTGAGTGAAACTGAACATTCTGCTGCCAGGCGATTTGCATCTTTTTAATTATGTTCCCATTACAGAGACTTCAATGCTATAACGATTAATATGACATTATAAACTGCATTCTCAGTTGTGCTGACTTGTATATGGGTGTTTTTTAGTCTCAGTGCTCTTGGGTCATGTCTTAACGGTGTAAATGTATCAACTTTGTAGTTCGAGAATAAAGAATTTCATTTTGCAAGATTCTTTCTCTGCTTCAGCCATTCGGAAAACGATAACTTCAACCCCCCAATTCAACATTCTAGGTACAGAAACCATTCTTTATGTATCTTCCACTTGTGTCACATGTATCATGGCTAAATATTCTGTTGCTTACATCCAGTGAGTCCCCGGACAGAGGTGGCCAATATACTGGTCTACACAAAGATATTTCCAGCAGAGCAATGCCTGTAACCTCACTCCTGCCTGAGATCCAAATTTAGGGCTAAAATGAAATGCAACAACCAAAGTCATATAAATGCCGCATGCGCAAGGCCGTATTATTGCACATTTTGTATAAAACCACAATATAACTCCATTCTAAACTATAGGGTCTCCAATGTACCCATGTATGCCGCTCATTTCATATAGAGGCATGGTTTTTTTTGTTGAACTTTTCACAAAATTGTGGAAAGCTCCAATAGATGCCGGATGTACAGATTTATACAAGGTGTAGTCAAAAAGACTGATCCAGTGCTATATTTCAATGTTGCTATCCTCTATTGGAATAACAATAGTGAACCTGAATAGGAAGACATGAATGTGCTACATGATGGTATGGCATACGGGTCCCTTGTGGCCCCGCAATATGAATTTTAATTTTGTGTTGTGGCCCCTGTAAGTGATAGAGAATAAAACCGATCCAATGAGTGCTCAATGCATATATCGTAGCAGAAGGAGGCAACTTCAAGAACGCTTTTCTTACTTTACTCATAGCAGCTACTCTTCACTATTGAAATCTACGATTAAGGCCTGCACAGAAACGTCACTCACCTGCCACCGGCTCCGCTCTGCGCATGCGCCGGCTGCCCCGGCGGCCGGCACATGAAAGAGCCGGAGCTGTGGGAGCAGGTAAGTACGTGCTGCTCTCTGCAGGCGCTCGGGTCGGATCCCGCAGCGAGAATTCTCGCAGACGGATCCGACCCGGCCGTCTGCAGGCGGCCTTATTTCAATATAAAACACCAGTACTGAGACATATTGCTGGATTTAACTACACCCTATATGTATACATATGGCAGCACACAGACACAAAATGCTGGAACTCTGTGTAAAGTGTAAAGAAAAAAAAAGGCTGCAATGATTTAGAAATCTCATATAATCATATTTTATTCGCAATAGAACATAGAACACGTATCAGAAAGGGAAAGGGAGACATTTTTCCATTTCCTTTCAAGAAATTAACTCATGTAGCAATTGATGGCAGCCACACATCACAAAAAGTTGTGACAGGGGTAACAAAAAGCTGAAAAAGTAAGTGGTACTAATGAAAAATAGCTGGAGGGTCTGTCTTCTACTAAGTCACATGACTGTGTATAAAAAAAAGCAAGTTAGAGAGGCAGAGTCTCTCAGAAAAGATAAGGCAAATGGCCAATATTGGATGCTGGAGATCTACGGCCCTCAAGCATCACTAAATTATAAACAGGCGTGATTCTGTAATTCAAATCACTGCATTATTGATTTTTTTTTCATGTAGTGTAGCTCGGGCATATTTTCAGGGGAGGGCTTATATTTCAAGTCCCCTGAAAATCAGGGTAGGGCTTATTATCGGGGCAGGTCTTATTTCCGAGGAAACACGGTAGAAAATATTTGGCACATTATGAAATGAAAAATCTGGCAAAGACGATCAACTAGAATCCTACATCAGAGAAAAACAGGACAACATTCCTCTCTCAAAAATCCAGCAATTGGTCTCCTCACTTCCCAGATGTTTACAGACTGTTGTAAAAAGGAGATGCTACATAACGGTAGACATGGGCCTGTCCCAACTTTTTGAGATGTGTTGCTGCCATCAATTTCTACATGAGTTAATTTCTTGAAATGAAATTGAAAAATGTCTCCCTTTCCCCTTCTGATATGTTCTATTGCGAATAAAATATGATTATATGAGATTTTCAAATCTCTGCAGTCTTTTTTTGCTTTACATTTATTTATATTGTACACGGTGTCCCAACTCTTTTGGAATGGAGGTTGTAGATGTACCCTTGAGCTATTTACATAATTCACAGCTCATGTGCCATTATGCTTCCCTGTGGACAAATGATCAGCATGTGCATATTGACATTAACTAAAACTTATTTCCTGCAATATTAAAGACGTCCTGTAATTGCGGTCATGTATCTAATAACGAGCAGATACTCTTACCAAGTCAAAGTTATAGCTGTTAACTTTGATATATGACGACCCGCATCAAATCAAATTACTTATGACTCTTGGTGTTAGGCATAGAAAGTCCATGAACTAAAAGGGGCCAACAGCAAGTTTGACCTACAGAAACACTGAAATACTGTCTTAAAGGGAACTTGTCACCTGCCTAAAGCACCATAAAGCAAGTTATAGCGCTGTTAACCCCTTCCCGCTCCAGGACGTACATTCACGTCCTGGAGCGTCTGGGTATGTATCAAGAGAGGTCGCGGGACGACCTCTCTGCAAACAGCGCAGGCGTCAGCTGTTTACTACAGCTGACACCCGCGGGCAATAGCCGCTTGCGGCTATTAACCCTTTAAATGCCGCTGTCAATTCTGACAGCCGCTGTAGCATTACGTCATACTGCAGGAGCGATCAAAGCATCACATGTTGCAGTCCCCCAGGGGGTCTTAAAAGTTAAGTAAAAAAAAGATCAATAAAGTTTTTTTATTAGTAAAAAAAAAGAAAAAAGTAATAAAAGTTTAAATCACCCCCCTTTTTGCCATATCTGTAATTAAAAAATCTAAATCATAAAATAAAAATACATGTTTGGTATTGCTGCGTCCATAAAAGTCCAATCTATCAAAGTAGCACATTATTTACCCCACACGGTGAACGTCGTCTGAAAAAAAAAATAAAGAACGTCAGAAATGCACTTTTTCAGTCACCCTGTCTCCCAGAAAAAACACAATAAAAAGCGATCAAAAAGTTGTATGTATTCCGAATTAGTACTAATGGAAAATACAGAACATCACGCAAAAACTGAGCCATAGCTGAACTATGTCGACAGAAAAATAAAAAAGTTATTGCGCGCACAAGATGACCGCAGAAAATAATTGAAAAAAATTAAATGTCTTTAAGAAAAAAAATAGCATAGTAAAAAAACTATACAAGTTTGGTATCGTAGCAATCATACCGACCCATAGAATAAAGTTATTTTGTTGTTTTTTTTGCAGTTTGTTCGCCGTAGAAACAAGACTTACTGAAAGGTGGCAGAGTGTCGTTTTTTTTTTTCATTTTACTCCACTTAGAACTTTTTAAAAGTTTTTCAGTACATTATATGGTACTTTAAATAGCACCATTGAAAACTACAACTTGTCCTGCAAAAAACAAGTCTTCATACAGTCACGTCGATGGATAAATAAAGGAGTTATGATTTTTTTTAAAGGGGGGAGGAAAAAACGAAAATGGAAAAAAAAGCTGCCGCGTGATTAAGGGGTTAAGGAGCCAGATGATGTATTTTTTTTTCTCATCTGCCCCCTGGAGCCAATTGGTGCCCACCTTTAAAATCGCCCTGTGCACAAAAATCTGACTTTCAGAGTTCAATCAGCACTCTCTCCCATAGACTTGCATGGAACAGAGTGCACATGGGACTGTGATAAGAGTCAGATTTGCGTGCGCAATACAGACTCGAGCAGCAGGCACCGTGGTTTTCATGAAGCAGATGAGTATAAAAAAAATACAGCAGCTGGCCCCCTGCCACCTACCCTAACAGCACCATAAGTTAGTTCATGGTGCTTTAGGTAGGTGACAGGTTTCCTTTAAGATAAGTTAATACGTGGCAGGTACAGGAACATGTAAAACACTTAACAATAGTGCAAAAGAACCGCACGATTCAGATTGAGAATGGTGCAGTCTAAACACGCTGCCCCAGCGCAGACTAGCTGGTATGATGTCGTCACCTTGTTCAGGCGGGCAAACGAGAATCGCGAAATTCTCATCCCAAGAGGCATTACAGCTTTGGGTGCCCTGTATGTACTGCACATAACTTATACCAGTCATTGTACTGGTGACAGGGTCTCCAAGACCCAGTTCCCAGTAGAAGACGTTTTATTCAGGCTTGCCATGCACTATGAATGTGACATCACATGTTCTCTGTTCATTAATATGACCCCAATAACTTGTACACCGTGTTTCATTATATGAAAGAAAATCACACTTGTAGAAATGCAGGATCTTCAGAAACACTTTTTTTCTTTAAAACCTGTGATTTAGTTGTCAAAAGGTTATCAATGGAATTGTGAATCATTGACGTTATCTGATGACCTTCAACCCTTTCCAGCCGGAAGGACCTAGGAGTTGGGAACAATGCAGCTGCCAATAAATGAATAAACTAATCATGTTGCTAATGGTTTTAATTAGTAAAAAAATATAGGTAATAAATTCCCTTTAAAACCTTCCTCAATAGTGCAATTCCTGATAATTAGGCCTTGAAGTCAATTAGAAGCGGTTAGTTAGATCACTCAGTGACCAGTGGAGTCCGTGCCGGATATTGGAAATGAGAGAGAAAAATGTTATCACTATGATTCCTAACAGCGCTGTAATAAGTTAGGGCAGGCTCACACCAGTGTAATTTAATAGCGTATTACGCACACGGTGAATGGAGTCAATGAAAGCACATTGATTTTTATTCATGCGTTCACAGTTGCGTTTACACATTGGGTATAATATGCGAATAAAAAGAACGCAGCATGTTCTACTTTACCGCGTATTATGCACGATAGAGCCCTATTGTTCTCTATGGGCTTGTAATAAATGCTGTACATACGCATTACAATTACATTGTTAAGGCTCATTTACACAAGCGTATATCGGCCACCATTTTCACGGCCGTCTGATATACGCTACCATCTGAGCAGTACCCTCCTTCCCTCCCCCTCACCTGCTCTCTGCCTCTCTCCTCCACTCCGGCGTTTGCATTGGGAGGGACGGGGGTGGATCTAAGCTCCGCTTTGTCCCGCCCACTCCCATTGCTGCCTATGGATAAGAGGAGGGGTGGGAGCTTAGCCCTGCCCCCGTCCCGCCCACTACCATTGCAAACTGCTTGGAGGGGAGGAGAGGCTGAGAGTCGGTGAGGGTGAGGGAAGGGGGACTCCTCAGATGGAAGCGTATATCGGCTGGCCATGAAAACAGCGGCCGACATACACTCGTGTGAATAAGCCCCTAGACTGTATTGTTGTAGTTACTGTGAATGCGTAACATTATACGTTAAATGACCGAGGCTTTTAAGTAATTTCGTAGCAACACAACACATAAGGGCTCCTTCCCACGAGCGCGTTTGCACATGCAAATTTTGCACACAAATTGTGCAGAGAATAGACTCCAATGTTTTCAATGGGTTCATTCACACTATCGCTTTTTCGAGTGCATTTCACAAATGCGAAAAAAAAGTGCAAAAAAAAAAAATTCCAACACCTTCTATTTTTGTGCTCATTTTCATACCTAAGGCACCGTAGGATCCTAAACATGCACACGATCCCCGTGAAATTGTGCAATGAACTTGCACAATTTTGTGGGGAAATCAACAACACTGGGGACTAATTAGGCTGCACATCCTTTTCAGTCATGGCACGGCTGGTCTGCTGTAGCACAGAAAGTACAGTTAACAGTACTGATACGCGCCCATCACAGTGCAAAAACTCATGATATCGCGAGCGTATCTGCACCTGCGCTATGGAAAGGAGCCCTTAAGGTGCTGCCAGAATATGTCCCTTTATTTAAACTTTGGGACACCTTAGAGCCACATTACACTGCTCGAAATATTAATTCTATGTATAGTCATATGGAAAGCCATTTAAGGATGCCTTTACATGGAACGTAATTGTACACCCTAAACAACTTTGCCAGTAAAATCCGTATGCTATACATACGGTGTTGGAGACAAATTCACCGCGGATTTAGCCCTTTGTCATTCAATGGATGTAACAATTCTGCAGCAAATCCACATCAAAATCTCTTTGCAAGACACACAAATTTAGCATTGGGTTTGTTTGGTGCACACAACTACACCCTGCGTGAAGACAATCACACTTTGACTATAGTTGTGCTAGTTTATTGCTGAATCAGGAAAATCAGAATGTCGAGCGCCACAATTGTGGCAACTCCGCTGTTGGATGAGAACTCTTTGTGACAAAAAGGCAGCTATGACACATGTGTTACGGCCACGACACCCAACACCCAACCGTACCCCAGCGTGGATCACCATAGGACTCACTGCTAAAAAAGGGCCCTTTGGCTGTATGAAGCCGGTCTTACCCTGCCTGCCCCTTTTGATTCATTGCAAAATCAAGTGAGGACCTCGTCAAAGCTTTCTGTGTGAGATGCCTGCACGGTAAATCTGAATTCCTGTCACTAGTAAACCTGTGAAATGTAGAGGGAATTTACATAGAGATCCGGCTCTAGACGCAGGTGGCCAATGCACTGCAGACTCTTCATCCTGCTGTTAACAGCTTGCATATGTATTACAGAAACAGCCAGGAATTTGGGGCAGGAGGAAGAGGTGTTAACAACTGCCACAACGTATTTCTCGTTTGCCATATACTATACCTCCTCTGCCTTCTTTATTTGTAGCTATCACAAAAGTGAGAGGAAATAACTCTCTTTACCTCCTTTTGGTCATACCGCTCTGTGTCAAGATTTAAATTACATCATTGCAATAAATTCCCTTTACAAATTTTGAGATGACTGGAAGAATAAGTCACTGGAGAACAGATTGCTACCCAACTGCAGAGCCTTCGTGAAGAGGCCACCTTCTTTTAATGCAGAATACACAATGAATGGAACAGAGCCCAAAACTGCTATCACTGTAGTGCTGTCCTTATGGCAATGCAACTGCTTTAGAGGGGTTTCCTGGAGTATAAAAAATGTAGGGGAGAGAAAAATAGAATGAATTCACTGGTCAAATCCCCCCCCCCCCCATCTCTGCTTGAGTCCTGAAAGATGGTGCAGCATGACTGCAAAGCCAGTGATTGGTTGAGCAGTCATGTGTACCATGAACAGCATGTGGCAATGGCAGCTTTTTCCGGCACCGAAGTGGAGGGGTGAGAGGTGGGGGTGAATATTGAGTATGGCTTATTTTATTTTCCCCCACTGCTCCTACATTATTTTTTACTCTGGGAAAACTCCTTTAAAGCATGGTAATAAATAGTAGTGACCAAGAGTGCCTCATTATATGTCAACCGTACTAGTTTAGTTGCATTTAACAATCCACAGGAATTAACTGTGCATTGTAACAATACTTAGTAATACGCCAGAATACACTAGCATGGCAAAGCTCCTAGGTCACAGCAGACACAGATCACCAACCGAATAAGCTATAGTGAGTCCATGTACTGTCCATGAAATGCACAGCCAGCCCATAGAGGAAAATATACCCTCATGAATGGGCCCTGAGGATGTGTTTACACAAAGTAGATTTGCTGTGGATTTTCCAGAGCAGTAAAATCTGTATCAAATCCACACTGAAAATCTGCACCAATATCTGCACCTTTTGGCCTGGATCTGCAGCCGATTTTACCCCATCAATTGTCGATCTGCACCAAAATATTTGACAAAGTTCCCACCAAATTATGCAGATTTTGATGCGGATTTACTGTGCATGTTTTCCACTGCAGCAAATCCACAGCATATCCGTCACGTGTGAACATACCAAAGATATAGGCCACTACTCATGAGCCAGGGTCCTGCACTTGTCTCCCATGCTAAAGTTTGCCAGCCAGCTCCTGTGCAGTGCAACACTGAGCTGGTAGAGCACAAATTGCCTGAGGTGACATCCCAACACTCTTTTACCTAGTTCTTCTTACTATGACTGGGGAAGGGTGCCAAAAAAAGTTCCTGCACAGGGCACCATCTAACTTAATGGCCGGCCCTGTGTGCAGATACTCCAAAAGTAGAGCCAACAACCTTACCGTTGAAATAATTCATTGAATTGCAAACTTTAAACACGGGAAATGTCGCCACTGCAAGAAACCTATGCAAGTTTTTTGTATTTTGGATTGAAGCATACAATAGTTCATATTAACAAATATAGTCCTTATTTCCAGTTCAGTCATAAAGTTTCATCTTCCTTGTGCTGTGAAATGCCAGCGGCTATTCCCATCATCAGTCAGTAAACTGTGCTGAAATATTTAAGTAGGATAATTATTTAGTTATAATCATTGCTAGCTGCATTTAATCACTATAATGAACTAAAGCCGAAGCACTTAAACGAGTGAATGAGAAGGGGAATACATTAAAATTCTAATTAAAATACATCCCTGAAGAAGAGTCAAGGCTTATTTATCTTTCTATTAAGCAATATAAACAAGTGAACTGTGAAGCTTGGAAAGGCTCTACTAGTCTGTTATGTAGTATTCCGGTCATGGCTGGAGATATAAATGATAGTGTGAGGACAATTCTGTCCATTTAGAAGCAGTGCTGTACATTTCTATTACCTATAGAACTTTGTATCAATGTATTGATCTCATAGCAACCCCAACACATGCGGAATGGAGTTGATTCTCCAGCCAATAAACATGTCGTGTCTTATTTGGTAATGGTAGTACCTAAAGTTCTGACTCTGCTGTGAGAAGCAACTAAGTTAATATAACATGGAATATTGTGGACAGTTTTGGGCTCCAGCACTCAAGAAGGACATATCAGAGCTTGAACGCATAATTAGGCTGTCAAGGAGAGCACTCAGTTATTAACAGGCTATGTCTATGGGATAGAAGCCTCTATGAACCAATGAGCACCCTCCTTCACATCCAAGTAAAGCACTCATTCCCATACAGAGCTAAGTAGACAATGTGCTGGGACGGAGGGACAGACTGTAGAGGAGAAGTACAGGGGAGCAGGATAGGCATGGGGACAGAGGTGTTATTGGTGGAAGATTGTGATTTTGGGGGAGACATGGCTGGGGTAAATGTGATGCGGGAGACATGGCCAAGTAAAGCACTCATTCTCATACAGAGCTCAGTAGACAATGCGCTGGGACGGAGGGGCAGACTATAGGGGAGACGTACAGAGGAGCAGCAAAGGCATGGGGATAGTGGTGTTATTGGGGGAATGTGGGATGTGAGGGGGAGACATGGCTGGGGGTAAATGTGATGCGGGAGACATGGCTCTGTGGGCGGGATTCTGTGATGGAGGGGACATGGTTTTATGGGGAGAGATTATGACTGGGGAGACATAGCTTGGGGGCTGGGTGGGAGGGGAGACCATGATGGAGGAGACATGGTTCTGTGTGTGGAGATAGTGTTGGGATATACATGCTTCTTTTAAGTAATATAATACTATGACTGCACTGTTAGTGTTTTAAGAAGCTTAAAGGGGTTGTCCCGCGAAACAAAGTTGGGGTATACACTTCTGTATGGCCATATTAATGCACTTTGTAATGTACATTGTGCATTAATTATGAGCCATACAGAAGTTATTCACTTACCTGTTCCGTTGCTAGCGTCCCCGTCTCCATGGTGCCGTCTAATTTTCAGCATCTAATCGCCCGATTAGACACGCTTGCGCAGTCCGGTCTTCTCCGTGTTGAATGGGGCTGCTCGTGCTGGAGAGCTGCTCCTCGTAGCTCCGCCCCGTCACGTGTGCCGATTCCAGCCAATCAGGAGGCTGGAATCGGCAATGGACCGCACAGAAGACCTGCGGTCCACCGAGGGTGAAGATCCCGGCGGCCATCTTCGCAAGGTAAGTAAGAAGTCACCGGAGCGCGGGGATTGGGGTAAGTATCATCCGTTTTTTTTTTTCAACACATGCATCGGGTTTGTCTCGCGCCGAACGGGGGGGGCTATTGAAAAAAAAAAAAAACGTTTCGGCGCAGGACAACCCCTTTAAATTTTACTATGGTAAAATTTTACTTAAGGTAAAACGGCATGACAATACGGCCCTCACATAAAAAAAGGTTGTGCATCCTTGCTGTAAGAGCAGTGAGAATACCGAACTCTGCCTGAGGACGGTGTGATTATAAAGCTGCTAAAAAGTTCAAAAGGGGCCTGGATTCCTTTCTTGACTGCAACCATATAACATGTTCTATTCACTGATTACTTCAGAAGGGTTGTTGATCCGGGGATTATTCTGATTCCAGATTTGGATTCGGGAAGGAATTTATTCCCAAGAATGAGGATAATTGGCTTCTACCTCGTGGTTTTCTTTGTCTATCTCTGCATCAACATTGCAGGTTAATAGGCTGAACTGGATGGACAGGCGGCTTTTTTCAGACCTACTGTGTAACATGCAAAAACAAAACAAAACAAAAAAAGCCAGGCTCTGGTAAAATAGTTCTGAATTATACAGAATTACGTGAAATCATAGTCAGATAAGAATTGGAATGACTAGATTACTTCCAAGCTGCTGCTCTCCTGCTCCCTTCACTGAGGTCTGCGCTGTGCCAATAAAGTTCTTAACTAAGAAGCTAAAGTATAATGAACAGTTGAGTATCCACAGTATGTTTAATAGGGCTCTCAGACAACATATTCTCAAGTCTTTTAGATCAAGATATAACAAATCTTAAACTGAGAGAAAGTAAGGTGCAATACAATTTGGCAGAGCTTCAAGGAAACCTGACCCACTGAATATGTAGAGAATTCTGCAAGCAACATGTCGTAAGGCAGGAGGAGCCGAGTAGGTTGATATGTAGGCTTGAGGCAAAAAAGTTAGTATAACTAGTAATATATAAATTTAAATCCATGCTCGCTCTGGGCTAAGGAGTGCAGTGGACGGTACTACAGGCGATTAGAAATCTTAACTTTATGAGTAACTGTAAATCACTGACAGGACCGCCCACTGGACTCCTAAGCCCAGAGTTTACAGGAATTTCAATTCATGTATCACAAGTTATACTGTATCTTTTCCCACAAAACTATATATCCATCTGCTCAGCTGCTCCTGCTCTGTAGCATGCTGCCTGCAGATTAGACTGTGTGTTCAACATAACAGGTTCCCTGTGAAATACACCTTATGGTCAAACATTTTTTAACAATCAATGTTGTACTTTTAAAATTTGTTGGTGTTGCTGGTTATGGAGGCAGCCCACTGCATCTTCTTGGGACTATTGTGTACATGTATATGTGATCATAGAAGAATTCTAAAAGTAAGTTTAATGTAAAGTTTTTAATTTTGTGTCTTATACTAATACTCTTAGGCCCAATGTCCAGGGGGGCTTTGATTAGTTGCACCGGCGTGGGAGATACGCAAATCAAGCCGCCCATAGGTATGCATGGGTGCTCGCAGAGTAAAAGCACGTGGATGTGATGTTTTCCCGGCATGTAGATCGCACGCGTGGGAATAAATTACAGCATGCTCCATTTTCCTGCGGATCCCGCGCGGACTGCTTCCATTGAAATCAATGGAAGCCGTCCCATCCGCAGACCGCCCACTGCTGTCACTGTGGATGTGCCACAGATCCGCGGGAAAGCAAAAGATTTTAAAAAAAACCAAAACACTGCACATCCGCCGTGCTGAAGGAAGAAGATCCGTCCGTAACAGAGGAGATCCGGAGAGGTGAGGTCTTTTATATGTCCATGGCTGCGGGACACACCGATTCTGCGCAGGATTCCGCACTCAGAATCCGCGAGTGCCGTGGACATTGGGCCTTAGGAATTGTGGGTATCTAACTTTTCTAGACCATCGTTATCTAAGGCTTCTTAATTTAAAGGGGTTGTCCCGCGCCGAAACGTTTTTTTTTTTTTTCAACAGCCCCCCCGTTCGGCGCGAGACAACCCGATGCAGGGGTTAAAACAGAGAACTGGACAGTGCTTACCTGAATCCCCGCGCTCCGGTGACTTCTTACTTACCGGTTGAAGATGGCCGCCGGGATCTTCTCCCTCGGTGGACCGCAGCTCTTCTGATTGGCTGGAATCGGCACGTGACGGGGCGGAGCTACCAGGAGCCGCTCTCCGGCACGAGCGGCCCCATTCAGAAAAGAAGAAGACCCGGACTGCGCAAGCGCGTCTAATCTGGCGATTAGACGCTGAAAATTAGACGGCACCATGGAGACGAGGACGCTAGCAACGGAACAGGTAAGTGAATAACTTCTTATAACTTCTGTATGGCTCATAATTAATGCACAATGTACATTACAAAGTGCATTAATATGGCCATACAGAAGTGTATAGACCCACTTTCTTTCGCGGGACAACCCCTTTAATGATTTTTTTTTTTTGCATACATGATAAAGGAGGAATTATTTAACACATTTCAATATCAACTGAAGATATTTTTTAAAAGATTACCTAGGTGTGAATTTCTGGCAGGACAGAATTATTAGGGTGGTTATCCATACTCTTGTAAAATCCCTTAATAGAAACCCATTTACTATGATTCACAAAATGGAAACATTAAGAAACTATAAACATCCTCTCCTCTGAACAATGAAAACATGCGGCCATATGTTCCGATGCATACCTATAAGTTTTATGAAAACAAACTATATTCAACCATACTCTGTGCAAATCCAAAACAGATTTTTCACCAATTTAATGCTCACTGATAAATGCCTGTGCCAAATATCTGCAAACACCATAATATAACATATTCAATACATATTCAATAAAAACATAATATATAGATGATTACAACTGACATAGCAAACAATTTAATCTCCTACATGTTATTTGTGAAGAACCAAAGACAGTTTTAATTCTTGAGATAATTTCTCTTTTTTGTACTCTGCAGTCTATAGAAATCACTCTTCCTCACATGTTAAATGATCTTCTGAAGGCCAGATAAGTATTATTGTATCTTGACGCCACCGGAAGCTAGGGGTGCACGGCTAGTCTCTACTGATTCTTCTGGATCTTTCTGCCATGTCTGACATCATAGATTACCACCTCCTCCTCAGTAAGCTTTAATCTACTGGCCTCGAGGATTATGTTCTCTCAATTTTCTTCCTATTTTTCTGATCGCATATGCAACGTCATTTTTGCTGGCTCCAGATCTTCTTCACTTCTTTCTCATACTCTTGGGGCTTACTCAGGGTTTAGTCCTAGGCCCTCTTCCCGTTTCTACCTCCCCCCACCCCCCTTTATTAGACAAATTGTCTGTAGATTTCGCTGTCTGTAACATCTCTTCTTTTTCCTACCATATCACCCATTCACTATTACAAAACACCAGTGGTTGCCTATCTGCTGTTTCGAACATCATGTCCACTCTCTCTAAAGAAACTACTTAAAAATGGAAGTTCTTGTGTTTCCACAGTCTACTAATGGCTCTTTTACACGGTACGACTCGCAAGATTTTGAATGATAATCACCCTGTGTAACGAGAATTGTGCAGTCTTTCAGTTTCTGCATGAAGAAGACTTAATGATGTGCTGTTCAGTTTAAACAGCAGTCCTCTATCTATGAATAGAGGCAGGCGAGGGACGAACGCTCCCTGACCTGCTCTGCCGGTGCCGTGAACGATGCCAACGACACTCCTATTACACAGGACCGAGCATCATTGGGACGACCTGCAGGGCATCATTTGCCTCTACAAAGTTCTTGCCTCCTGATGGCATGATTTTGGCTCTGATATGCATTGTGAGCTGTGAGATCTTATATAGAGAGGGCATGTATTTTCAATGAATTAAATTTCCCACAGTTGAACTCCAATACAGATGTAGAAACATCTAAAAAATGATCAAGAGAAATAGGAGGCGCCAGAGCTAAATTTCAAGTGAGTCTGAATACTTATGTCAATGCAAGATGTTAGTTTTTCATTTTCAAAAACTTTACCAAGATTTCTAACATTCTGTTTTCTCTTTCTCGTTATAGGGTACTGAGCGCAGAATGATGGGAAAACTTGAATATTTTTTTTCATTTGCACAAGACCGCAACATAACAAAATGCAAAAAAAAATTGAAAGGGTCTGAAGACTTTCCAAACGCATTGTATGTAATAAGCTTACGTCAGCTGAACAATGAGCAGTCTATAGATGGTGAAATACAGCAAGGACTGCATTTAATTGCCCACATTTTCCCTTGAGTCCATAAAAAACTGTAGAGCATAATGTTGCATAGTTAGTCTGTTATAAGAAAGCTACAGACTGTTACATTATGGCAGGAGGACAAGCAAGAAAATTACTTACATAGGGAGGTAGATAATACTGTAGAAATATAACGATATAAATATAACAGTCCTCGGCCCCCTCCTTTTCTCTATCTACACAGCCCCTATTAGACAAACCATCAGGAGATTTGGCCTCCAATACCACCTCTATGCTGATGACACCCAGCTATACACCTCTTCCCGTGACATCTCTGCACCTTTACTCCAAAACATCACCAACTGTCTGTCTGCTGTCTCTAACATCATGTCCTCTCTCTACCTAAAACTAAACCTCTCTAAAACTGACCTACTGGTTTTTCCATCCTCCACCAACCGACCTCATCCTGACAGCTCCATGTCAGTGTGTGGCGCCACCATAACTCCTAGACAACATGCCCGCTGCCTTGGTGTCATATTCGACTCTGATCTATCATTGACCCCCTACATCCAATCTCTCACTCGAACATGTCAGCTGCACCTCAAGAACATTGCAAGAATCCGCTCTTTTCTCACTGTGGACACGTTAAAAAGACTTACTGTTGTCCTCATCCCCTCTCGGCTCGATTATTGCAACTCTGGTGCCTCCCCTCTCCAAGCCATCCTGAATACGGCAGCCAGTCTCATCTTCCTGTCCAGCCGCTACGCGGACGCCTCTGCCCTGTGCCGGTCACTGCACTGGCTGCCCGTTAAATACAGAATTCAATTTAAACTCGCTACCTTCATCCACAAAGCCCTCCACAGCGCAGCGCGACCCTATATTGCCTCCTTCATCTCAATCCATCACCCAGCCCGGGCTCTCCGCTCTGTTAACGAAACCAGATTGAGCGCCCCTTTAATTCGAACTTCTCATTCCCGCCTCCAAGACTTCTCCAGAGCAGCACTGGTACTCTGGAACGCACTACCAAAGGGTACCTGGGCAATCCAGGACTCACAAAACTTCAGGCATGCTCTAAAAACGCCCCTCTTCAGGGAGGCATACCGCATTCCCTAAACAAACCCCTCTGTACTCCGCCTGATAACATGCTCCCTGACCTACTGACTGCAATCCCTGCTAGCCATCATAAACCGCTCCTGCAGTCATACTGATTCTGCCGTACCACAGCTAAATGTCTGACCATTGTCTATGTGTATATCACCCCTCACTCTCCACCTCGCCATACTGCGCACATCTCCAGCCCCTTTACCTTCTGTATCACCCCATTATCTGTAGTATGTAAGCTCGTTGGAGCAGGACCCTCACCCCTATTGTTTCCATCAACTGATTAATATGTAACCGTGGTTCTGTAATGTTTGTACTTTTGTCTTTCTGTATTCCCCCCCGTCTATGTAAGTGCTGCGGAATATGTTGGCGCTATACAAATAAAGATTATTATCATTATATAAGAGCAAAGCCCCGAAAACAGATAAAATTAGGATATACTATAAAGCAAAAATACAGAACAAACTCTGATATAAAATCGAACATGCCGATGGCACAATTGTTTCTTCTGCTATATAATAGGCATAATTTAGCATCACTAACTGAGAATCCACAAGATCCCTGACTGAATGGAGACAAGGCAGAGACAAAGTCCCCTTAGTTTCTATATTACTTCAAAATGTCAAGTGTCTGCTGATATATATGGCAGCGTTCCAGTTCATTTTTAATTCACGTCCACTTTGCACAATATTTAAAACAACGTCTGCATGCAGTCAGTGACGGGGATGAAGATAGGGGGGCAATGACAAGTATGCAGTCATATTGGAGCCAACAATCTCTCGTACACAGGCTTTGGACTATAAATTCTTTATTGTTGTTATAATGGTTTGCCCTTGGAATTCGTTCAGCCCACACAGCAGCAGAGCTGGCATTATTCTTTAAAAAATGTAATTCACCGCCTCTTCATTTCCTTCTCTGACCTTGTTCATTTCACCCTCTTGATCACTTTCTCCACCACTTCAAAGCAATGACATGTCGAGAAATATACTTATGGGGATTTAACCCCTCCCAAAAATAAGTCGCAGGAGCCACAGAATGACTACAGTGACTTCCGGCCGTAACACTAAGTGGAGGATGCATGGCTCTTAGTAACACTTTAATCACTAAATAAGTTATACTATTGTAAGATTTGCCATATTCCTTGTCACATTTAAGCTGAAGGATCCTGGCCGCTTTGTTTGTCATTGCCGGTGGTTGGTGACTAGATTTGGTTACGATTAACATTTTACTCGAGTAGTCATAATGTTTAAATTACGGACCTACAGTGGCCAATGTCCACAAAATTGTCCACTCATTGGCCGCTGGGGGTGGAGCTTCAGTTGCGTTGAAAGCAATGGCAGGTAATATAACCTCCTCTCACTAGTCATATTTTTGTCCAAAGTCCAGAAAGCCTCTTTAATTGGAAATGCAGCGGTGGTCAGATTATTGGCATATTATGCATTAGTCCTGCTTGAATGTGAATGTACATCATTAAAACATCATTTAGCTTTTTCTTTTTTTAATTCAAATCCATACAAAATTCTGTGCTGGTAAATGTCTTAATACATCTTTATAGTGTTTGGTGCTCTTTTTTAATCGCTCCAGATTTCCCATTGTTATAGAGTTTAAAGCAGTTGTGCAACAAAAAATATTCAGAGACAGTTATTAAATACTTCACAGCATTTCTAGTATAGAAAGTAGTAATTTTTCATGCAAGCATTGCTTTCGCAAAAAGTTAGTGACTTTTCTTCTTTCTGCGCTACCCGCAACACTTTTAAGGAAAGTAGGCGAGGCTTGTGGAAAAGGGGTGTGGTCCCCCAGGACTGACACATTTTTATATAATGTACACCAGAAACTTGTCAATTTTACCAGAAATCTACACCAATTACTAGCTGGAGTAGATTTCTATACTGATGCACAGAGTAGCAGAGATGCAACTAATATGAAGAGGCATGCATCTCTTTATATATAACTCGCATTTTACGCTGGCAGAGAATATACTAAGACCATATTGTTTATAGTTAAATCTAGCCCATAATTATAAACATTTTTTGCATTTACACTTATTAAAAAAATTTCTATCCTCAAATATTCCAGGACTTATGTTAGAATAGCGCCACCTGCTGTTTGTATTCTCAGTGATTATACCGAGGTGGTCACACCTGCCCAGTCTTGCTTTTCTCTCTCCTCTAAGGACGCCTTAACACTGGCGATTTTCGTGCGATGCGAGAGTTAGTGAAAACGCAGAATTATGAAACCCATGATTTTCAATGGTTTCCTTCCCATTTGTGATGTTTTCACTCATGTGATGTTGCGAGAGAAAAAAATCGCAGCATGTCCTATCTTCCTGCTTTTCACGTTTTTTTTAATCTCCCATGTTTCCTTATGGAGATTCCTTTTTATGGCATCGCAAAGCACAAACTTACGATTTTTGTGTGATGCAATGTGTTTTTAGTATTAAGAAGTCCTATTGACTTAAGCGCAAAAAAATTGCGGCAACATCGTGCGATAAAAACGTGCAATCAAATTGACACTCGAAAGTTGTGATGAAAAAATTGTGATTTTCTCGTGGCGATATGGCGATCGCCAGTGTTAAGGACCCCTGGTGGCTATGTGGAGGGATCCCTGGTGTGATGAGCGTCTGCCCCTGAAGTTGCTGCATCTTTTCACATGTCAGAAGAGTTGCTGAGCAAGTGATAAGAGGTGAGACAGCGTTACTGCAGAGAGACAAGACTGAGTTGATGTGACCACCCTGGAACATTTACTAAGAGACTGGACACGGA
Organism: Eleutherodactylus coqui; assembly: GCF_035609145.1. NCBI lineage: Eukaryota > Metazoa > Chordata > Amphibia > Anura > Eleutherodactylidae > Eleutherodactylus > Eleutherodactylus coqui. The sequence goes on along the minus strand of NC_089838.1, from coordinate 71,240,798 downwards.
AAGCTCTTTAATACAAAACAGCAGGTGGCGCTATTCTAACATTATTCCTGGAATATCTGAGGATAAAAAGATTTTTATTCCCGTATTTTTCGCTTTGTAGGACGCACCAGATGATAAGATGCACCTCTGTTTTAGAGCAGGAGAATAGGGAAAAAATATTTCGTACTCAGGGACAGAGCAGGGGATAGTGCTGGGCGCGGAGCAGCAGAGGTCTGGAACAGTGGACCTCCGTATCACAGTGGTGCTTCTTCGTTAGAAGGAAGGAAAAAAGCCCAATGGGGGAGGTGGGGAAGCAGCAGCAGTTCCCACCTCAGCAGTGCTCACCGCCAATCAGTGGCACGTATGGGTGGCAGTGGGAGGAGAGAAAACTGGTAAGGAATTGCTCAATTGCGCATTTGTTCGCCCGATCATAAGTTTCCTTATGCGTTTTAGCTTGCGCGATTGTGCGTTTGAACTCAGATTGCAGATTAGCTTGTCTGCAGTCACTCCTCCCCAATCTGGGCTGGGTTGAGTGGGTGACTGCATATACGTCTGCAGTGGACAGTTTAGCTCCTCTGGTTTATAGTCTGGCTTGCTGCATATTGTTAGGGTCTATGGACATTGTGCCGACCCTACGGCCATTGTGCCGTCCTTATGGCGATTGTGCCTGCTCTGCACTTTATCAGGTATTGCATTTTTGGCTCTATTCCAGTGAAATATGTGTTTAAACTCACGATCGTGCAAACAAATGCCGATGCAATTAATTTCGACACATTCGCTTTATAAGACGTAACTCCCCCCCCCACAGATTGGGAGGAAGAAAAGTGCGTCTTATAAAGGGAAATATACGGTTATCAAGCAAAAATGCAAGAATTGTGGACCGCAGTTAACTATAAGCAATATTTTTTGTGGAAAAGCTCCTTTAAATGATAACATTCTGGCAGTCGGCATTCACCACTAGGGTGAGCCTATACTTTAATACTGTTTTATTATCTAGTTCAACAACTGACTACTTGGTCATCTATAAGATAAGATAGTTGCTATATGCAGAAGAAACATCAAAGTGACCGTTCTGTATATGCAAGCATGTAATCATCCTATTCTGGCTGTAATGAACTGTACTTGTAGTACAAGCCAAACAAGAGCTCTGACCATCTGAAAGTCACTGAAGGGCACACCAGAAATACTTTCATTACTTACATATGTGCCATGTACATAGCCTGCGGGTAGCACATGGCAGGTTACAAGATGGGCAAGAAGTTAGAGCTGCTAGCCATAGTAGGATGAGGAAAAGTGTGCATTCAAGTGGCTTGGGCTGTTGAGAAACTGTTGACCAAAAGTGTTGCTGTCTGGAAATAAAAGGGATTTGGAAGGATTGCAAAACCAACATGTTTTATCAAGCTCCAAGCTCTGTAACAATAGCTATGCATGGCTGACAATTGTTTTACATTACAGTTTGCTACACTCCCTGGAGCATGCAAGCTGGTGGTAATGAAAATTTCTGAGATGTTTTCAGCTAAGCTGTTCTTGTTTACTGGGCAACACATGTATTCAAATGCAAGGTGCTGGCCAAATAGAAATAGGAAAAAAAAGTTTAGTCTATATACATGATTTGCCTATACATTTTCTATAAGTTATTTTAATGTAAATTTGCAACTGTCTGAAATGATAAGTGTCAGAGATATTAAGGTTCGGATGTAGAAATGTGAGTGTCCTTGATGAAAAAAAAAACCACCCATGTGTATGACTCCATTCGAAAGAATGGAGTTCATAATTGTGCAAGTTTTGCAACACACACAACTTGTGTGAGATTCACGTGAATGCAGCAATTCTCAGCCAAATCTGCTTCCAAATTCACAGTTAAAACAAACTTTGTTTTTGCTGTGGATTTGTCCATACCGTAAAATTACGCTAAGCTGTTCTCATTTACTGGGCAACACATGTAGTCAAAAGCGAGGTGCTAGCCAAATAGAAAATCAAAGTAGAAATATGGAGAAAAGGTTTAATCTGTATACCCCTGAGCCTCTACGTGATTTGCCTATACATTTTCTATGAGCTATTGCAGCGTCCGAATAGCAGGCCCCCAGCCAAGGATACAACGGGGTAGAGATGTTAACCTTGAAATGGGGCTCTACCATCTCCTCCCTAAGGGCAGCTTGGGACCCGACCTTATTACTGCTGGGGGAGATTACAGGGATTTTAACTGGGGGTTACCTAAAGTCCAAATGTCATTTGTGACACCACCATTCCTTTTCCTGGAATGGATCTAGTAGAAAAATAAAATAATCCCACATCAGAAGAGTATATTTTGGAACAAAACCGAGAACGGTCGATCTTGTCAATCTACTTAAACTTCTTGCTATAGTAATATAACAGTCTCAGTACAACGGTATACAAGATTACTTCACGGTGAAGCTCACGGGGTATTGGAACAATCCACAGGCCAAGTTATCTGCAGGTCCTTTCACTCCCGGCAATCACTTTCTCCACTGGCAACAACACTCACTCTTACTTTCTTCTCTTCTCACCAATAACTGGTTTCTTTTTCTCTGTACTCAGCAGTGGTACAGAGGTTCCTTGGGTTGAATGGGCGCAGGCTGAACTTCAGGCAATCACTTGGCCTCCTCCATACTTTACGCATGGACTAACCTAACAGCCTCTCTGTAGTGTCTAACAGATCCGGAAAACTGCCCCTCCCTGCATTTAAACCACCCTCCCAGCCCAAAAAGAAACAAATGCGTCTATTTTTTTTCAAGACACCCACTAATAGTCCACTATCATCAAGTACCATTTGTGAATTTACAGATGGTTGGCAACTCGAACCACAATATTTGGTCCCTGATTTCTATGCTTCTGTGGTTGCTTCAATTAAGGCCTCTTTTCCACGGATGTCCCCGCAGCATTTTCCCGGAGTTTGTGATATCAGCTTTGCCAGCAGAGGGCTGTAAGAGACCGCATATGGGTAGCGGGTATACTGCACATGCCCACGAATCTCACGCAAGGGATCATGCGCAGTGTGCCTCTGTGTTATTTTTAATTCCCCACTGGGTTTCATAGCGGGGTTGCATATGAATCGCTGTCCATACACAATGAATTGCGAATGAAGAGCAGTGCATACGCTGCCAATACAAAAATATAGGGCTCACGCTGCGTGGTACTCTGAGAAACAGAGCATGCTGCGAGCTATTTCTCACGTGCATCTACATGCATCATTGACTCCGCTCACCGCCTGTGGAAATGAAGCCTTACTATGGCATACAAAGACTTTATTCAGATGATCAGGTAGATAAAGTCTCCGCTCAGTACAGGTGTTAATGTTGTTGAATCTCCCAGAGTGATAGATAAAAACCTGAACATCCTTTCCCAAAGATATCACAGTCTAGTTAGACAACTTAAAGGAAGTCCATCCCTGCTGCTTGTAAATCATTAGGCAACGGGCAGGTCTATTGATTACTGAGTCGAAACAGTCCACACCACAAGCGGTAAGGCCGCCCATCGGACGGATTGCAGCTGATTTACATACAGCATATAGTAAGTGAAAACGTCCCCATCTCCTTCATGCCTGCACTTTCAGGGGGACATGAGGCATGGCACTGGTAGCATATAGAGCCCACCTGGTTTGGGCAGTAGTTTATAGCGCAATATCGGCTGACAAGCTTCTTTTAAATTGTTAGCTAAATTAACAAAAGCAAGCAGTGAAAAATGATCCCAGGACAATTCATTTAACATTCCAATATCCCTAAGATTAGGAAAATATAGATAGGTAGAGCTATTAGACTGGGGCTACCCGGCTATGTAGTAACACACAGAAGTTAATGGAATACATGCAACCTCAGGGTTTCTTTGCAACCACCGCAAAAAGTCAGAGCTGGTCAGACTGTTTGCAGGGCTTTAAAGGCAACCTATAACCTTGTTTGCCCAAGGTAAACACTGGATTTGCATCACAGTAGTCTGACACATTTTACACTGATTTGTGAGTAACCAAATATTGTTCTAGATTGGTAATACAAGACCACCCTAGCGCTACTATGTGCACAAAGATATAGCTATTTTCACCAGCTTCAGTAATATGTATAAATTTTAGACAGATATGAAAAAAATTTGCCCTTACACAGTACTGTCCACCAGGCATCTGGCTTACTTTCCAATATCTATAAATCTTATGGTGTTTTCAAGCTCTATTAGTAAAACACCAAGGACAGAGCCTCCTTATTGTAAGACATAGGAGTGCAGATCTCTAGATGAGTGTTGACCTGTCAATTTCCATTAGGCAAGAGAGGTATGAGTGCAAAATCCTAAAGAATGGTCAGTAGTATAACATGATGGGGTCAGCCAGGTGTTGGTCTTTGACAAGAGTACAATCTTCAGGTCTTGAACTTTAATTTTCCTGAGGTATGTAAAACATGTTTCAAGGTGTGTTGTACCACCACAGACTCCCTGCATGTTTATTAACACCAGATTTCCAAGTATGTCTTCAATTGTCGACATTTCTACTACAGGAGAAGTATTTTTATAGAGATCACCTGAGCTTTCTAAATATGCTAACTGTATTAACCCTTTCCAATCCACTGTCTGATGTCTAAAGACATTCTGATTGAAGGCTGTGCAGCTTCCGATGTAGGCAGGGTATTCTTATTGCATATTACTGGCCACTCTGTTGTCGTGGGCCTCTCCAGCATGTCCAATACTGCAGTACCGTCTCTAGCCAGCAGGTGGTGCCATTGTATAATGGCAGAAAGAGAAAACCCCTTAGGAAAACCCTGAATCCAAAATTGGATTGCAAAGGGTTAAGATTGCTTCTGGTAGTATTTTTTACCAATACGTTAGTATTTAGTTGTAATGGAAACTCGATTTCAAATTTAGAAATAATGAAGACAATTTAGAAACAATGTAATTTTGTATTTGGAGATATATATATATATATATATATATATATATATATACACACACATATATATATATATATATATATATATATAGTTTTGTTATGCATTACAGGTAGCTTCTCCTACCATTGTTGGGAAAACTATTGTAAAATAATATATGGGCACCCTCTAACTACCCTCTCACATCTTGTTTGGACATGTTAGGAGGTAGCATCCATGTGAATTCATAAACTGGCGCCCCAATGATTGCTGGCATCCTGATGCTTTTAAATGCTATGCTGCTTAGATGTAAATTGGAGATTTCTCTGTTAGGATGCTTTCACATGGGGGCCATTTTACACCACAAAACAATGTATTGCAAAATATGCAAGTCTTACATGTCAATTTTGGTATGTATTTCTGAGGTTTATGCTCTGCATTCCTCTTGTGGTGAATCAGTCCTTAGCATTAATTATGGCAATCCATCCTTAGGCTAAATTCACACCACATTGAAAAGAATAGATGACTGCCCTTTTCAATGAATGATTACAACATTTGAAACAAATGAATTTCTGCTGTCAAGAAAGTATCCAAAAAGCTTATATTTTCAGTATGTGTTTGATATATCTTTCAAAATTGGTATCTGCTTAACAGATTTATTCTTTTCTACACCTTCCTAAGGGGTACAATTCGATATATGCCTGCCCAATACAAGTCTACGGATACTATACTGTATAACATTCACATAAAATTAAATAGATATCATATAAATACAACGTTTGTGTAAATGTACAAATACCATCATGGAGTTGGTTTACAATTGTACAGCAGGATTTCTTGCCATCTTAGTTGTTTTGTGCATTGCAGTGCATGCTTTACACAGTAAGAAGTGACAGTGCGCATTGTTTGGGATACAACGCAGCAAATGTCTTCAGTTCATTCTCTTCTGTAAGCTCTTCTTGCCATGTGCAGCTTCGGTGACAGGTACATCATTTATTTGTAAGTGGCGTCATCTTAACAAAATATTTTGACATAATCTCCAGCCATGGTTAGACATTACAAGTAATGCCTCAGGCATTATACAAGATCCTTAATTCAGAAGCTAGTCAATAATTGTTTATTTGCCACTATTTCTACACAGCTGAAAGACTGTAACTTAGTTTTAAATACGTGAGCTAGCATTTATTTGGAAACCCTAATTCTTCCCAAATGTTTTCTGAGCTTGAAATTGTTAAATGCGCAATAAGATCTTAAATAACAAGCACACGCCTTAGTTCCTATGCAAATAGGAAGATAAAACAATGCCTCTACAGCGCCACCTATTAGAACACAGCATTGCTGCAAGTCAGTGTCAGACCTTTTAACAAGACTTACGATAATGACTGGGAATATATTCCAAAGACTGTACATGGTTTATCATTTCCTTCTGGAGAAGACTTTAACTTTTCCTATATTCCCAATCATTGTTACAAGTCTTGTTAAGATGTCTGACACTGACTTGCAGGAATGCTGCCTTCTAATAGTTGGTGTTGTAGAAGCATCGTTCCATTTTCTCATTTGCATAACTTTCCTAGAGGAGCGTGCATGGCTTTATAGGTACTGCACAGCTTCTAGGTGCTCTCTATACAAAACTTATTTATTAGCTTACATTAAGTATTTATTAATATAGGACATCAATGGGAGAAGAAATGCAAAGAATGTGTTAATATCCAAATGATGTAATGCATTTTGGAGGGTAATAACCTCCTTCTTCCAGCAACATAAAACTGGAAAATACAGACATATACATATATCACTAAACATGCAGATACTGCCTCTAGGGGCATGCCCATGTGTCACACCTTAAAGGAATAACATCAGTGGATCTCTAAAGTTTAAAGCTTACCAATAGTAGTGGTGTACAACCACATAGAAAATGGAAGTCTTAAGTGACCATAGACATGTGAACAATGTGCACTCTGATTGGGATATCATGCCCGAAAGTGCATCAACAGTATGAGTCTAGACTAAGTTGGGTCAGTCCATCGCATACGAGTATATGTGTTACTATAAAGTGGAATGTGAACAATATAGTGGAGTGTTCCATAATGCAGGAAGTTGTTAAATTATAAGCATTTTCACAATATAAAGAGAAATACATAAACAGTAAAATACAATAACAAAATAAAAAATGTAAGTTTAGTACACCAACACATAAAACATCCATACACTGCACAATAAACAAAACAATAAAATATTATAAATAGAAGTATGAAAAGGACTGCAATTAAACATATTTAAAAAGACAGAGTAAATCACAAAAGGCCATAAAAAAAGGAATAATCAGACATGTTCTAGTCCCTCATCAAGGGTATTTAGTCAATAGATCTAATACATTCCCTTCATACACAGACGTGAAAACTCCCCCCCTTGTGAAATTTTACCTATGGGAGTAAGGCACATCCCTCTAGGGTTGTTCTGATGACATACAGCAAACTGTTTAGAGACACTATGTTCAGTGTATTGACTCCTAACATTAGAACAATGTTTATTGGCATGTATTCTCAAGGCATTTATCGTTTGACCCACATATTTTACGCCACACGGGCAATCTAACAGATAATAATTAAGCTCGAGCTGCAATTTAAAAAATGTTTCAGTCTGTATGACCCAGTTTCGTTGTCAATAAAAATCTCCCTTCTGTTGTGACAAATATTAAAATAGCACCGACAATTATGTACATCACATTAAAAGAAACCAAATGGTGATAGATGTATAGGGTTTAGAAACTTCTAAAAAAGCTTTGGACATGAAGGGACTAAAATATTTTTAAAGGCCTCCCCTTTCTGAAATACAATTCTAGGTTGATGGGAGATTCCCTTGGTTGAGGTAGGGTCTCCGTGTAACAGTCCCCAGTGCCTAGCCAAAACTTTTCTGATATGCGGGTGTTGAAAATTAAACTGTGTAATGAAAGCCAATTGTGAAGGTGTTTTGCCAAGTTTGTGTTTGGATTTATTTAAACACTGAGACTGGTTAAAGGCCATAGCTTTATCAAAGGTGGATTGGATATGAGAGTTCGGCTAACCCTTCTCCTTGAGGTGTTGTTTTAAAATTGCTCAAGGAAAGTGTGGTTGAAAGTGCAATTTCGTCTTGTCCTGGGAAACTGGCCAAAGGGAATGTTTATCTTCCAGTGTTTTGCATGAAATAACTATTGAAATCAACCGTTTTAAAATTAGTTTTGGTCTGTGTATGCCCATCAATAGAGAAAGTATGTAGATCCAAAAAAACAATACTATGCTTATCAATATGACCCCTAAACGTAAGCCTCCCGTCACTGTCATTAATCTTAATAAAGGTTTTTTATTGATCCTCAGACCCAGTCCAAAAAATAAAAATGTATTTGATGAATCTCTTATATGAGTTATAGCTATAGTATATGAAACACCAGCGGCGAGATATAAGGCATGCAGTGTCGTGCTAAAGCAGGCTGCTGAGGATTCGGCATTCCCTTCTAGGCAGTGAACCCTATATCACTAGTGACATAGCGTACATTGACCTGTAGGAAGCAGAATGTCGAGAATGTATGCTTCGTCACGGGAAGAAGCAGATCCAGCCAGCTGGAGGTGACGTGACCCGGGGAAATGGAGGAGCCAGGAGAAGATCGGTGAGGTGAAGATCTGGTAAGAAGACTGCCTAGGGAGGAATAGGCAAGTATAGAGTTTTTTTAATGACAGAACCCCTTTAATATATCTATTTCTTGTCTGGTCAAAACATACGTAGAGATATTGAAAATAGCAGCAGTAAGTGCCATATTTGTTAAGTTTCCTTTAAATAAAGTCTTGCTTTTTTGTAACATTTTCCACCACATTTTCCACATTTTTTCTCCATTATTCTTTTTGTAGAGGGATTGGAATTGGTAAAAGTGGGTAATCTTTACAGGTGAAATTATCAAAGGTCTACCTAAAAGAAGATTCAGAGTTAGAGGCGAGGGTTGTTATGTCAAATACAAGGTAATTACTGGCAAGCTGGAAGACTGATTTGATCATTAATTTTTGAGCAATCTACAGCTAGAGAAGAAAGAAAAGACAAAATCTGTCCCAGAGAAGGGGTGTTGGTTTTAACACAGGAATCAATTATAAACCAGTGAGTTGTTATGTAATGAAACAACAGAAAGATGTGGAGAATCATTAATTAATTTTGCATGAGTATGTTTTGCATTACTCAGTTTTGTATCAATTGGTTTTTGACATTGGTAGAATCTGTTAACAACTTTATAAGACTTATTGGGCAAACCCTATGAAGGTCCTTAATGTTGTGTTCATTAAGATTTTTTGCTAGGGGAAACTTATTTAAATGTGCAAGGTTGACCTGGGGTTTAAATGGAAAGTTCTGACCATCAATTCTCTGGAATTTCTTCTATTCCCATGGTCTAATAAGATTATTCTTATAATCTCTTAGATAGCTTTTTCTGTTTTCTTTTATTTATTTAAAAAATTATATATATATCTAGCTTAAAGAAGTTAGTATTGCCCAGAACATATTTGATATTGATATCAAGTTTATTCAAATAAAATGTATTTAGGGATTGAAATTTTTCAAGCATTAAGTTAGAGAATGTTTCAAACAGAACATTCCATTCAGCCATGAACAAATAATTATTCATAAAAGAGGATTTAAAAGGCATCATAAAACCCCTTGGAATCCTATTGTTAAGCTTGTAGACCACTAAGAAGAGCCAATCCATAGTATCCCTCCAAAGGTCCTCCATGCAATTTCTGCAATTTCGTAAAAAAAATTTAGTCCCATTAGAGATGCTTTTACTTGTGGTTTAAACCAATAAAACTATGATCAAAGTGCTGGACCTTATGCTATATCCCCTTTAAAGGGAAGTACATTGTTAAAGATGGAACTCTTAGGGCTCGCATGAAAATCGGAATGCGTCTTTAACATTAGGAAGTCCTATTGACTTTCGTGTAAAAAAAAACTGCGAAATCACTTGAAAAAAAACAAGCAAGAAAAACGCTGGTGTGTCGGAGCCCTTAGGCCCCATTCACACGACGTGGAAATTGCTGTGGACTTTTCACAACAAATCCACAGCGCACAATCCACCTCAAAATCTGCACCATTGGGTGCAGATTCTGACATGGATGTTCATGCAGAATTTTGGGTGGAATTTATCTCCTCATTTGAAGAGGTGGAAACAACACTGCAAATCCACTACTAAAGTTGGCAAAATATTGATTTAAATTTTGCACTGCATGTCAATTTTCACACTCATTTAGTGCAGATTTTTTTCGCGGGTTTACCTAAAAAAAGATAGCCAAAGACACTACATGCTGATGTGACTGGCCAATGGTGATCACCTGGTCAATAAAATTGGGTGTATAGAGTCTTGGACTAATGATGCATACATGTGTGCATGAGATAGTCAGAGAAACTGGTGTAGTCATCTTTGTTTCAGCAATTTGTCACTTCAACCCAATCTAAAGGAAAGCAGAATAATAACCATGATGTAATGCTTTCTTGACATAAAAAATAATTGGACAATGGGGCAAACCGAACAAGATGTGTTTTCTTAAGTTTCACTGCTCCCCGTTGTTTGTAGGTCTAGTGGGCCCATCTGCAGTGGGATTACCAAGTGACGGTCATTCCTCCCATACATTCCAAGCAGCTCACAGAATGATATAGAGATTTCTCTGCAGCTGGAAATCTGACAGTTTAGTGATCTTAACAAATTGACTCCTACCTCATTATATACACAGAACACTTCATGTAACACCGGCTTAGATTGGAGACAAGTTTTCTTTTGTCTTTGTTGTTTGAAAACTGCCAACTGGAAACCTTCCATGCAGATCGTGATCCAAGGAACCAGCTATTCCCTCGACGAAATTTTTCCCACAACTTTGTATTAAAATATCTTATTTATTGTTACAATGTTAGACTCACACTTTTGAAGAATTACCACCATATTTTTGGGGTGTTTATTTTGCCATGCTAAAATGTGTCTTTATAAATTGCTCTTATCAAACAAAAATACCTATGCTGTTAAATTTGGCACATGTTTTTAAAAGCCTTGCCAAGATCAACCGAAGACAATAAATCCCCTTGACAATAAATAACTCTATAGTAAAGCCACCTGTGACAGGATGCATATCATATGTTTTATAGCATGCTTTTCCATCACTTCTTTATCAACTTTTTCATTGTATTTATCATGAAAGCAACATTTCTGTCTTACTGAGAGTCGATGTTATATTGTTTCTTGATTACTGGCCGTTTATGAAATGTACTGATTCATGTGGAAGATACATCATGTCGGAGTGACAAGGTAAAGTCCATAGAATGCTGAGCATCAATGACACCATCCGTCACTTAAATCAACATACTTTTTTGTAACGATTGGGGGAGAAGGACACAAATAAATAGCCTAGCCTGTCTAGTTTGATCCCACAGAAGAGCCACAGGAGCACATATTACTGAAAGGGTTAAAGGGCTTGTTCGGTTTTCAGACAATGTTTTTAAGTATGGCTGCAGATTGTTAAAATAATACAAGTGGGAGTATTTACATTGTAAGGCCTTATTCAGATAAGCATGCCCTACTTTAGTGCATACAAAATGGACCAATTTTAATGCGTGTGTCCACTGACATGTGTATGCGTTGTGTGTGTCTATTTTTACGTCCATGGAATCTGCCCACATTGTACATGTAGTCTGATCCATGGTCAGCAGGTTATAGAGCAGGAGAAGCTAAGCTGATCAATATAAAGTTTTGTAGGTAAAGATTCACTACAACTTTGTAATTTCATTTACGTAAATTACTGCTTTTCCTGCGCTAAAGAGTCCAGTAGGCGGTCCTATCAGTGATCATCAAGTGTTCTTGCATAAGTGTCCATACAGAGATAGCTGTCAATCAGTGAATAGGATTGCCTACTGGACTCAAACCCAGAGTGAGCCAATAAAAAACGGAAAAAAATGACAAGTTTACTGAATGTTTCCCATAATACTATATATCGATAAGCTCATCTTCTCCAGCTCTACAACATGCTGCCTGCAGAATGGACTACATATTCAATGTGGCAGGCTCCCTTTAAGAAATGATAATAGGGCTAAAAGTTAGATGGTGCAAACTTAGACTAGAGAGTCTTAAAATGTGTAAGAATTATCATAGTAGGTCTGCTAAATGATAAACCTGTTGAATTTTAAGATTATCTAGTTTAAAGGGGTTGTCCCGCGCCGAAACGGGTTTTTTCTTTTTCAAACCCCCCCCCGTTCGGCGCGAGACAACCCCGATGCAGGGACCTAAAGAAAAATCCGCACAGCGCTTACCTGAATCCCCGCGCTCCGGTGACTTCTTACTTACCGGCTGAAGATGGCCGCCGGCATCTTCTCCCTCGGTGGACCGCAGGGCTTCTGTGCGGTCCATTGCCGATTCCAGCCTCCTGATTGGCTGGAATCGGCACGTGACGGGGCGAAGCTACACGGAGCTACACGGAGCCCCATTGAGATAAGAAGAAGACCCTGACTGCGCAAGCGCGGCTAATTTGGCCATTAGACGGCGAAAATTAGTCGGCTCCATGGAGACGAGGACGCTAGCAACGGAGCAGGTAAGTGAAAAACTTCTTATAACTTCTGTATGGCTCATAATTAATGCACAATGTACATTACAAAGTGCATTAATATGGCCATACAGAAGTGTATAGACCCACTTGCTGCCGCGGGACAACCCCTTTAAGTTTAAGCAACCTATTAGTGGGCTTAGTTTACACCAAAAATTACGCCAACATTTTGACGGAATTCACGTCAATTTGATGCAATTTTTGGCAAATGTAAGCAATGCCCCCTTTTCAGATAAGCAGGACAAGCTGTCCAAAAGTGTCTAAAACATACATAGTAAATGTGGCCTAACACAGTTTTTGGCTTAATTTGCACCAGAAAATAGTTGTATTTTGAGTAGTAAATAAGCCCCAATGTCTGTTTAATGTGTTTTCAAGGAGGTTCACTGCAATTAAGGGGTTTCCCTGTCACATGAAATCTTGCAGCAGCCAAAACTCTAAGTCTAAGCTAAAATAAAGGCTTTTATATGAGCAGAGCAACAATTCAGAGCTGCTAAATCTTTAGGAAAGCTTACACACTAGGTTGACTTGCATGCAAGTTCTAAAGCTCTCGTTTGCCCGCAGCACGACTGTATGCTTCTCTTTAGTCATGCTCGGATTAGAACTACACCCGGTCCTGCTACTGTGTCCAGGTAATTAGTGGCTTATCTCCAGTGATATCCAGCAGAGCATTTCATTTGTTTTTCAGTTCAGGGTTTCTGATAAAGTTATAGACTTTTCTAAATATATTTTCCTACATGCAAGAAAGCCTAGAGACAGAAGAGAAACAAAAAGCTTTCAGAAGTATAATTTTATTTTATGCACGATCGGATCCTGTTACATGACTGCTCTCCTGACCACAAAGCCTGCAGGCTGAACCCAGAGTGCCTATTTTGCTGGTCTTCAAGCTATTATTACTCCAACCTCTAAAACTAAAACAAGACAGGCAAAGTCACAGAAACCATTTCAGTATATTTAAACGTTTGCATGCAGAGTGAATCACACTTGTTTCTTTGCACACCACAATTCACAATGGTAAAAGTAGCATCAAGAGTACTGCCATTTCCATTGAGTTAGTGTGTATATTCAGTGGGGCATGGGGGTTAGATTTCTTGAAGAAAGAAATATCACTAAATGTTTCCACAAGGGAAAACTTTGACTAGTAAGACAAAAGCAGACCTGAATAAAGAGTACTGCACACTCCAGGAATTACAAAAAAAATCATCAATCTTTATTACATAGATTTTAGTACAAAAACACGTGAATAACCAAGAATAAAAACCATAACCCCTTAGTGATCGCCAATACGCCTTTTGACGGCCTCTAGAGTTGAGCGAACGTACTCTGTTGAGCTTGATGCTCGTTCGAGTATTAGCGTACTCGATGGTGCTCATTACTCGAACGAGCATCAAGCCATGTTCGACCCCGCCCCAGTTTTTGGCTCCTCCCCGCTGTGACATGCCTGTTTTGGCCCCTCCCCGCCGCGACGCTGCGCGCGTCTATGGCAAATTTTTTGTCTGGCAGGCAGGGGGGAGAGAGAGAGAGAGAGAGAGAGAGAGAGAGAGAGAGAGAGAGAGACACGAACCATGAGGGGAGCTGAATGTACTCACTTCCATCCTCCACAATGTTCCACTGCATTCTGGTCCTTCCACAACCTGCCACTGTCTTCTGCAGTGCACACCAGACGGAAAATGTCAGGCGCATACGTAGAAGGCCGGGCAGTCTGGGAGATTTAAAATCTCCCTGCTCCCAGCTAGCATGAGTATGTGAAAGCAGTGAGATGTCACTGGGGATCGCTGTATGTGGTTCCCGGTTACATGATTGATGCTATCCAGATATGATCTATGAGGGAAGATGAAACTTTTTCAACTTTTTTTTACTAATATATATATATATATATATATATATATATATATATATATATATATATTGAAATTTCAAGAATGAAGATGCATTGAATTGAAGTATTTTTTCATACACACATGTATGACTGATCAGGGTGATATCTTCTCCTATGTTGGGGATGTCAATACTTTTCCAATGTCTAAGTATAACTAAATTTGATAATGCCAACACTTTGCAAACCACAATTCAAAACTGTGGCAGGACCACATGGGAGTCTATATTCATCAAAGCCAACAGAGGAGATTTCTGGCCTGTGTAACCAACCGGAGAGGACAACAACCGCTGGAGAAAAGGGTAGCTCTACAATATATGCAGCAATGATCCCCTGTTGCCACAATTTCTCCAAACAATTTGGATACATTTTCACTAGACGAACTGGTGTATAATAACATCTTAGTGTGATTTTCATTAATGTTTGTCTGTGTGTGCTACACTTGAGTGCTTTATGAGTCAAAGAAAAACCTTGCCTCCACTCTGACACTAAATTTATGGCCCAGGTCCCTCTCCCTCCCTCTCAGTGGGTATGGTTTTTGGAAACAAGCACGCTCATGTAGCAATATACATGGGCTTTAATCCTTTAATTCCTTTAGAGAATATTTGAAATGTATTTAAATTGCCTCGAAATAAAAGAGGTTTATGAGCATGTAGGAAATACTGCATTTGCAAATATTTGTACTGGTCCCCTGGAGTCAAATGATATTGAGATTTTAGTTGCTCTTCCAGCAATGAATGTGCAGGTGTAAGGTACCTGACGATTTCCGCCTTGAAACATTCAGATATGGGGTGGCATATTGAAGCACATCTAATGTAATGGATTCTTTCGGGAGCGAGCTTTGGGATTTTGTCAGACCATGGAATTTTTTCCATACCTTTAATCGATGTTTGCGTTAGCGGTGAGAGGTGGGGAAAAGATAGATGATGCTCAATATGCAAAATCAAAAGGATGTTTTTTATGTACTTAATGTAATAAGTAGAGATGAGCGAACACCAAAATGTTCGGGTGTTCGTTATTCGGAACGAACTTCCCGCGATGCTCGAGGGTTCGTTTCGAACAACGAACCCCATTGAAGTCAATGGGCGACCAGAGCATTTTTGTATTTCGCCGATGCTCGCTAAGGTTTTCATGTGTGAAAATCTGGGCAATTCAACAAAGTGATGGGAACGACACAGCAACGGATAGGGCAGGCGAGGGGCTACATGTTGGGCTGCATCTCAAGTTCACAGGTCCCACTATTAAGCCACAATACCGGCAAGAGTGCCCCCCCCCCTCCCAACAACTTTTACTTCTGAAAAGCCCTCATTAGCATGGCATACCTTAGCTAAGCACCACACTAGCTACAACAAAGCACAATCACTGCCTGGATGACACTCCGCTGCCACTTCTCCTGGGTTACATGCTGCCCAACCGCCCCCCCTCCCCCCCACAGCGCACACCAAAGTGTCCCTGCGCAGCCTTCAGCTGCCCTCATGCCACGCCACACTCATGTCTATTTAGAAGTGCGTCTGCCATGAGGAGAAACCGCAGGCACACACTGCAGAGGGTTGGCACGGCTAGGCAGCGACCCTCTTTAATAGGGGCGGGGCGATAGCCCACAATGCTGTACAGAAGCAATGAGAAATAGAATCCTGTGCCACCGCCATCAGGAGCTGCACACGTGGGCATAGCAATGGGGAAGCTATGTGCCACACACTATTCATTCTGTCAAGGTGTCTGCATGCCCCAGTCAGACTGGTTATATGCACCTTAACAGTAACCGCGTTGGTGGTAATGTGGTGGTGACTGCGGACCTAGTAGCACGGTTGTATTTTGTTGGTTTTCGGAATGTGGCCAGGATTAAGTGGGCCGTGGCGGGGGGATGGTGTGGGGGCTCTCTTGTTGTGTCGGTAAAGGTGAAATTCTTGGACTGCCACCAGACGAACCAATGCAAAGGCATTTGCCAACAATGTTTTCCCTGTTGGAGGGGGATGTTTTTGAGGCACTACGTGTCCTCTCCACGTGTCCGTGGTTATATGCACCTTAACAGTAACCGCGTTGGTGGTAATGTGGTGGTGACTGCGGACCTAGTAGCACGGTTGTATTTTGTTGGTTTTCGGAATGTGGCCAGGATTAAGTGGGCCGTGGCGGGGGGATGGTGTGGGGGCTCTCTTGTTGTGTCGGTAAAGGTGAAATTCTTGGACTGCCACCAGACGAACCAATGCAAAGGCATTTGCCAACAATGTTTTCCCTGTTGGAGGAGGAGGGGGATGTTTTTGAGGCACTACGTGTCCTCTCCACGTGTCCGTTCCATGTCAGCAATAGTAGCACTCAGGACAGGCCCCATTAACAATTCTGAAGCAGCAGTATAGCGGGAGCGCAGTCTTCGTTCCATGTAAGCAATAGTAGCACTCAGGACAGGCCCCATTAACAATTCTGAAGCAGCAGTATAGCGGGAGCGCAGTCTTCGTTCCATTTCAGTAGCCTTAGTATAGCCAAGGCACAAGTTACATTTATGTAGCTAAACTGTAGGCCAACCCCACACACCTTTCTGTACCATGAGTGCAGGCGAAGAACATAGAAATTACTATGATTACACTGTAGGTGAGGGCCCCAAAAAATTGGTGTACCAACAGTACTAATGTACCTCAGTAAAAATTGGCCATGCCCAACCAAGATGGCAGGTGAATCGCTTTGGTTAATGTGGCTTAAGTGGTAACTAGGCCTGGAGGCAGCCCAGTGTAACGAAAAATTGGTTCAAGTTAAAGTTCCAACGCTTTTAAGCGCATTGAAACTTATAAAAATTGTTCTGAAAAATTATTTGAGTGAGCCTTGTGGCCCTAAGAAAAATTGCCCGTTCAGCGTGATTACGTGAGGTTTCAGGAGGAGGAGCAGGAGGAGGAGGAGGAGGAATATTAGACACAGATTGATGAAACAGAAATGTCCCCGTTTTGGATGGTGAGAGAGAACGTAGCTTCCATCCGCGGGTGCAGCCTACGTATTGCTTACGTATCGCTGCTGTCCGCTGGTGGAGAACAGAAGTCTGGGGAAATCCAGCCTTTGTTCATCTTAATGAGTGTTAGCCTGTCGGCACTGTCGGTTGACAAGCGGCTACGCTTATCTGTGATGATTCCCCCAGCCGCACTAAACACCCTCTCCGACAAGACACTAGCCGCAGGACAAGCAAGCACCTCCAGGGCATACAGCGCTAGTTCAGGCCACGTGTCCAGCTTCGACACCCAGTAGTTGTAGGGGGCAGAGGCGTCACCAAGGATGGTCGTGCGATCCGCTACGTACTCCCTCACCATCCTTTTACAGTGCTCCCGCCGACTCAGCCGTGACTGGGGAGCGGTGACACAGTCTTGGTGGGGAGCCATAAAGCTGGCCAGGCCCTTAAAGACTGTTGCACTGCCTGGGATGTACATGCTGCTCGATCTACGCACATCCCCTGCTACCTTGCCCTCGGTACTGCGCCTTCTGCCACTAGCGCTGTCGGCTGGGAATTTTACCATCAGCTTGTCCGCAAGGGTCCTGTGGTATAGCAACACTCTCGAACCCCTTTCC
Organism: Eleutherodactylus coqui; assembly: GCF_035609145.1. Lineage (NCBI taxonomy): Eukaryota > Metazoa > Chordata > Amphibia > Anura > Eleutherodactylidae > Eleutherodactylus > Eleutherodactylus coqui. The sequence goes on along the minus strand of NC_089838.1, from coordinate 71,222,940 downwards.
TCTTCGGGAATCAGAGTGGGCAGGTTCTCCTTATACCGTGGATCGAGCAGTGTGTACACCCAGTAATCCGTCGTGGCCAGAATGCGTGCAACGCGAGGGTCACGAGAAAGGCATCCTAACATGAAGTCAGCCATGTGTGCCAGGGTACCTGTACGCAACACATGGCTGTCGTCACTAGGAAGATCACTTTCAGGATCCTCCTCCTCCTCCTCAGGCCATACACGCTGAAAGGATGACAGGCAATCAGCCGGTGTACCGTCAGCAGCGGCCCAAGCTGTCTCTTCCCCCTCCTCCTCATCCTCCTCATGCTCCTCCTCCTCCTCCTGTACGCGCTGAGAAATAGACAGGAGGGTGCCCTGACTATCCAGCGGCATACTGTCTTCCCCCGCCCCCGTTTCCGAGCGCAAAGCAGCTGCCTTTATGGTTTGCAGGGAATTTCTCAAGATGCATAGCAGAGGAATGGTGACGCTAATGATTGTAGCATCGCCGCTCACCACCTGGGTAGACTCCTCAAAATTACCAAGGACATGGCAGATGTCTGCCAACCAGGCCCACTCTTCTGAAAGGAATTGAGGAGGCTGACTCCCACTGCGCCGCCCATGTTGGAGTTGGTATTCGACTATAGCTCTACGTTGTTCATAGAGCCTGGCCAACATGTGGAGCGTAGAGTTCCACCGTGTGGGCACGTCGCACAGCAGTCGGTGCACTGGCAGCTTAAAGTGATGTTGCAGGGTGCGCAGGGTGGCAGCGTCCGTGTGGGACTTGCGGAAATGTGCGCAGAGCCGGCGCGCCTTTACGAGCAGGTCTGACAAGCGTGGGTAGCTTTTCAGAAACCGCTGAACCACCAAATTAAAGACGTGGGCCAGGCATGGCACGTGCGTGAGGCTGCCGAGCTGCAGAGCCGCCACCAGGTTACGCCCGTTGTCACACACGACCATGCCCGGTTGGAGGCTCAGCGGCGCAAGCCAGCGGTCGGTCTGCTGTGTCAGACCCTGCAGCAGTTCGTGGGCCGTGTGCCTCTTATCGCCTAAGCTGAGTAGTTTCAGCACGGCTTGCTGACGCTTGCCCACCGCTGTGCTGCCACACCGCGCGACACCGACTGCTGGCGACATGCTGCTGCTAACACATCTTGATTGCGAGACAGAGGAGGAGGAGGAGGAGGAGGGTGCTTTAGTGGAGGAAGCATACACCTCCGCAGATACCAGCACCGAGCTGGGGCCCGCAATTCTGGGGGTGGGTAGGACGTGAGCGGTCCCAGGCTCTGACTCTGTCCCAGCCTCCACTAAATTCACCCAATGTGCCGTCAGGGAGATGTAGTGGCCCTGCCCGCCTGTGCTTGTCCACGTGTCCGTAGTTAAGTGGACCGTGGCAGTAACCGCGTTGGTGAGGGCGCGCACAATGTTGCGGGAGACGTGGTCGTGCAGGGCTGGGACGGCACATCGGGAAAAGTAGTGGCGACTGGGAACTGAGTAGCGCGGGGCCGCCGCCTCCATGATACTTTTGAAGGACTCCGTTTCCACAACCCTATACGGCAGCATCTCAAGGCTGATGAATTTTGCTATGCGGACGGTTAACGTTTGAGCGTGCGGGTGCGTGGCGGCGTACTTGCGCTTGCGCTCCAACAGTTGCGCAAGCGACGGCTGGACGGTGCGCTGAACTACACTGCTGGATGGGGCCGAGGACAGCGGAGGTGAGGGTGTGGGTGCAGGCCAGGAGACGGTAGTGCCTGTGTCCTGAGAGGGGGGTTGCATCTCAGTGGCAGGTTGGGGCACAGGGGGAGAGGCAGGGGTGCAAACCGGAGGCGCTGAACGGCCTTCGTCCCACCTTGCGGGGTGCTTGGCCATCATATGTCTGCGCATGGTGGTGGTGGTGAGGCTGTTGGTGTTGGCTCCCCGGCTGAGCTTTGCGCGACAAAGGTTGCACACCACTGTTCGTCGGTCGTCAGGCGTCTCTGTGAAAAACTGCCAGACCTTAGAGCACCTCGGCCTCTGCAGGGTGGCATGGCGCGAGGGGGCGCTTTGGGAAACACTTGGTGGATTATTCGGTCTGGCCCTGCCTCTACCCCTGGCCACCGCACTGCCTCTTGCAACCTGCCCTGCTGATGCCCTTGACTCCCCCTCTGAAGACCTGTCCTCCTGAGTAAGCGTTGCACACCAGGTGGGGTCAGTCACCTCATCGTCCTGCTGCTCTTCCTCCGAATCCTCTGTGCGCTGCTCCCTCGGACTTACTGCCCTTACTACTACCTCACTGCAAGACAACTGTGTCTGATCGTCATCGTCCTCCTCACCCACAGAAAGTTGTTGAGACAGTTGGCGGAAGTCCCCAGCCTCTTCCCCCGGACCCCGGGAACTTTCGAATGGTTGGGCATCAGTGACGATAAACTCCTCTGGTGGGAGAGGAACCGCTGCTGCCCAATCTAAGCAGGGGCCCGAGAACAGTTCCTGGGAGTGTTCCCGCTCCTGAGCAGGTGTTATTGTAGTGGAGTGAGGAGGCTGGGAGGAAGGAGGAGCAGCAGACAGAGGATTCGGATTGGCAGCAGTGGACGGCGCAGAACTGCGGGTAGACGATAGGTTGCTCGAAGCACTTTCTGCCATCCAGGACAGGACCTGCTCACACTGCTCATTTTCTAATAACCGTCTCCCGTGTGGACCCATTAATTGGGCGATGAATGTGGGGACGCCAGAAACGTGCCTCTCTCCTAATCGCGCAGCAGTCGGCTGCGACACACCGGGATCAGGAGCTCGGGCTGTGCCCACACCCTGACTTGGCCCTCCGTGTCCTCGGCCGCGTCCACGTCCTCTAGGCCTACCCCTACCCCTCAGCATGCTGTATTACCAGTGATTTGATTTCACAGGCAGGAAATAAATTGGCGCAAGACTGCAGGCCAAATATAATTTTTGCCCTTTTTGGAAAACGAAAGGCCCCACTGCCTCTAGTGAATGAATTATCTAAGTTTAATAACTGTGCTGTGTCCCTGCTAATGTGTCACAGAACGTGAAGGTAGCAGAGTTATTATAACTCTTGGAGAGCAGGTATTTTTTTCCCAATTAAGGAAAGCAAATGGCGAAGCCAGCAGTAAAGCGTAGCTGGGTGCGTCTGATTTAGCAATGTTGTTCACGCAGCTCACACGTCTCCACCGCCCTTAGGACGGACAGAGGCTGGACAAATAGATTTGTTTTCAGTTTTTTTCCACCAAAAGGCAGCACTGCGTATATTCAATGAACATGAGAAGTTTAATAACTGTGCTGTGTCCCTGCTTATGTGTCACAGAACGTGAGGGTAGCAGAGTTATTATAACTCTTGGAGAGCAGGTATTTTTTTCCCAATTAAGGAAAGCAAATGGCGAAGCCAGCAGTAAAGCGTAGCTGGGTGCGTCTGATTTAGCAATGTTGTTCACGCAGCTCACACGTGTCCACCGCCCTTAGGACGGACAGAGGCTGGACAAATAGATTTGTTTTCAGTTTTTTTCCACCAAAAGGCAGCACTGCGTATATTCAATGAACATGAGAAGTTTAATAACTGTGCTGTGTCCCTGCTTATGTGTCACAGAACGTGAGGGTAGCAGAGTTATTATAACTCTTGGAGAGCAGGTATTTTTTTCCCAATTAAGGAAAGCAAATGGCGAAGCCAGCAGTAAAGCGTAGCTGGGTGCGTCTGATTTAGCAATGTTGTTCACGCAGCTCACACGTGTCCACAGCCCTTAGGACGGACAGAGGCTGGACAAATAGATTTGTTTTCAGTTTTTTGGCACCAAAAGGCAGCACTGCGTATATTCAATGAATAATAACTGTGTTGTCGCCCTGCCTATACAATTCTTTCCCTGCAGTATCAATGGAGGGTGCAATGGTCTGCAGAGGCGATTTTGAGAAGCAAAAAAAAATGCAGCACAGCTAACAGCAGCCTGGACAGTACTGCACACGGATAAATATGGCCCTAGAAAGGACCGTTGAGGTTCTTGAAGGCTACACTCACTCCTAACACTCTCCCTGCCTATGCAGCACTTCTGTCCCTAATGCCGGGTGCAACGCTCTGCAGAGCCGATTTTGAGAAAAAAAAAAATTGCCACTGCTAACAGCAGCCAACACACAGCTATCAGTGGCCCTAATAAGGACCTTTGGGGGGTCTTGAAGCCTACACTAACTACCAATTCTTTCCCTACAGCAGCTCCGGTACAAACAGCACTGTCCCTCATCTAACTCACACCGCATCTGAGGCGAACCGCGGGAGGGGCCGACTTTTATGTTCGGGTGACACCTGATCTTCCCAGCCACTCACAGCAGGGGGGTGGTATAGGGCTTGAACGTCACAGGGGGAAGTTGTAATGCCTTCCCTGTCTTTCAATTGGCCAGAAAAGCGCGCTAACGTCTCAGGGAAGGAAGTGAAAATAACCAGAACACCGCATGGTGTTCGTTACGAATAACGAACATCCCGAACACCCTAATATTCGCACGAATATCAAGCTCGGAAGAACACGTTCGCTCATCTCTAGTAATAAGTCATTAGAAATATTAATAAGCAAGATTTGGAATTTCTGTGCATTTATTTTGTAGTAAGTTATCTGTCCAAATTCTTTTATATTTTCCATTGCATTATCGAGAGAGCGTATGGGATCCATTATTTCAAGATATCATCACTAGTACATAAATATATAATGCGGGAACGAACGATCACTGATCTGTATTCCTTTGACTGAGGCATTTTCTCTAAAGGCTTGCACTAAATGTTCCAGGGACAATGTTCAGATAAGCAGGGGGGACAGAGGGCAACCCTGCCCGGTGCTAATAGTAGTTGTGAAATCATCTAATAAAGCACCACTGGTAAATACTCACACCAAAGAGTTTGAATACAGTGCATTAAGAAAAAGGCCACCGAAGCCCATTTTATCTAGTGCTGCAAAAGCATACAACCAATTTATACAATCAAATGCCTTTTTGGCATGCAGAGCAAAGAAGACCCCAGGGATTTTTGTGGATTCAATATTTGGGCCTCTTCTAGTGTTGTCTGATGCTTGTCAACCTTTCACAAGTCCAACATTATCTTTTTTAATCAAATATGGTAAGAAAAGTGCAAATCTGGAGGCCAGGATTTTTGCATAGATTTTAATATCCGTGTTTAATAATGATTTAGGCTGAACATTTGTTTTTTTTTGGGGGGGGGGGAGGGGTTGGTTGTTACCCTGGTTTAGAAAGTGTAACTATTTTTTTTAGGAAAGGAGACCTCTGTAACTTTCAATTACAGGGATAAGATATTTTGAAAAGTCTTATAGGCATTCGTTAGACCATCCAGGCTACGTGATTTACCAACTGGTAGGGAGTACATATGTTTAAGCACGTCTGCTACCGTAATTGGTGAATCAAGAGCTTCTTAATAGGTTTCAGAGAGAGTAGGTAGGTTAACTTTTTGCAGAAACTTCTGAATCTGTTGTGTTGCACTTGGGAACATAAAAGGTCATCTTGTCGACCATATAAGGCTGAGTAATAATCACAAAAAAGGTTTGCTATGTCTACAGAGTTTGTGAGTTTTCCTTTGTTATTTTGACAAATAAAATACAGAATTTGTGATTTAGGATGTTGGGCTTTAAGACAAAATAATATTGGGCCTTGATCTTTTTTAATTTCCTGCCATAATTTTGTAGTAAGTGACTTTGAAGTTTATGTCTACTCTGAATGAGCTCTTCTGCCTGTCGGATTGTCTGCTTCTTTTTATTTTGTGTTTCAAAAGCCTATATTTTGTCAAGTAAATCATTTAGGTTTTTTTTAATCCTTTTGTTTTTCACATAGTGCCCAATTCTAACAAAAGAGCCTCTTATGTATGCTTTGTGGGCATTCTATAAAACATAAGGATTCATATCGGAGGATGCATTCTGAGTAAAACCGTCCTTTGAATCCTTCTCCAGGTTATTCATATATTCCACCTGCGATAATAAAGAGTTATTACTATGCCAGATATATATTGGTGGTTGGTTGTAGTGTTCCGCTATGGTTAGGGAGATTGCGGCATGATCAGGCCAGGTGATCATTTCAATTGTCAACTCTTGAGAAAGTTATAGTAAATTTTTATCTAATATAAACATATCAACCCTCGAATAACTATCATAAACAGTTGAGTGGACGGAGTATTCCCTCTCAGAGTTGTGCATTGCTCGGCAAACATTAAGAGGTTTTTCCTTCCACCAAATATCACCAAGAATTGGATCTGATTACGCCAGATGGAAATGGTATCAATGCTACCTGAGACTGCATAAAATCCCTGCAAATAAGTAATGTGCCTTGCTCACACGCTACAGAGTTTTTTTAATCGTAATTAAAACATCTCTCGATTTAGTAACAAAGTGCAATTGAAGGATTGTAAGATATCTAGGATTTTTATACGGAAGGCATCCCTTAGTATTATAGGTGTCTTTTGTGCACTAAAAATGTCCAGGGACAACTTTTTAACATCCCGCATAAATGCACATTTTTGATAAGGCGCTGGTGGTGAGCCCATTCTCCTAGTCACCTCCAACAGTTTTCCAAGATGGAAGAAGTGAATATGAGTCAAAAAGTCTCTTGGTACATGGTCTGCTGGATGTTTAGGATGGGAGAGTCTTTGCGCCCTGTCTATTATCATTCTAGACTAATTCTTTTCTCAGTTTCAGCGATAGCCGAGTTAAGGTGGTGAATAAATTGAGCAAAGTTGGATTGTAAGGAAATTTGCAAAGCTTTCAACATCGCTTTCATGGAGGTATGCATAACGGATGTTTCAGTACCAGTAATATCGTCAAACATATCCACAATGGTAGGTGATGTAGCTTTAGAAAAGCTTTGGTCACTCAAACCTTCATCAGGTTGTCCCTCTGGAGAATTCATTTTCTGTTTTTGTTTTAGGGCTCCCACCCACTAGCGTTTTTTTTCACTGCGAAATTCGCACGTTTTTTTTTTCTACAGGGGGGTCTATGGGACTTGTAAAGCTAAAATCGCGATCGCGCAAAATCGCGATTTACCGCAAAATCGCGATTTTGCGCAATCGCGATTTTAGCTTTACAACTCCCATAGCCCAAAGACCCCTGCAGAAAAAAAAACGCTGCGAATTTCGCAGTAAAAAAACGCTAGTGGGTGGGAGCCCTTACAGGGATCTGTCCAAAGGAGAGAAAGCTGCATCCGCCATTTGGCCAGAGAGATGACGATGATGACCAAGGGGCTTTCGAAGGGTTTTGCTTAGATTTTGCAAGCGAATTTGTGAAGTTTGGCTGAAAGTGCTGGGTAACCAATAGCTCTGATCTTTGTTTCAACTTCGCTCGCTCAAGTGAGTGCTCCGCATGTTTGAGAACATGGGGACTTCCCCGCAAGCTTCTGGCCATGCCATCTTGGTCTTGTGACGGAGACTGAGGAAAGTAGAAATTAATTGACTTCTCTGGCTTGGTTGTTGATTGTTTTCCTCTCAGCAGCATCCTGGGCGATTAGGCAGCAGGTGAGGTCTGTTCAGCAGTAATTTATAAGCTTTGGAGTCGCTGTAGAGTCCTGAAGTTTCAGGAAATCTGCAATCAGGCAGTCATCTACTTTGGCAGCCAAGTCATGCCCCCCTCTTTTAATGTTTTTATCCTTGGTTATTTGTGTGTTTTTGTGCCAATATTCATGTAATAAAGATTGACATATTTTTGTAATTCTTGGAGTGTGCGCTACTCTTTTTTTCAGGTCTGCGGTTCTTTAATTAGTTTGGTCTCTATTAGATACTGTGCCTCACTTTGGTAATGCCCATCTTATTTCTTTTTTGTGTTACTAGGGGAATATTTGATGGTTACTATACATAGCACTGCATGCTATGAAAAAGAAGCCAATAGTTCTTTAGACTTTCTTGGCTACATTATTTTTTTCGTCTTGGTATCACAGCAAAAAGTGTAATCCACAAATAATCCCAGAAGGTCAATGTTGTGTAATATTTCTGTAACATTGCAATGGGTGTATTTTCATCTAAGAAAATACCACAGTACCTAGAATATATCAGTATGTCCCTGGAACTAGCATAAACATAAGAGTTATGTAAGCAAGATGTAAATTTTGGGAACAGTTGGAGGACTTGTACAATGGTTGCACTGATAGGAACACTTCAGACATTCCTTCCATACCACTCAGTCATCTGCAGTAATTAGCACAAATCCTGCATCCTCGAGACTCGAAACATTCCCCAAATAAGAGTTATATAAGCATCTCTCATTACAGAACTCATGTAGAATCCTTTTGAAAATGGTTCATTACTAAGTGATTTTTGCAATTAAAAAACAAATTTAATTCTCAAACCTATCTGAACAATGCAAAAACTAGGCAAATGTTTGCTAGCCAGAGACTAGGGTATGCTCACTGCTTCTCAATACCATTCAATTGAATCAGACTGAATTGCATTACAAGACACAGCCCTATACCTGGTAAACAATGAAGGGAATCACAGACCCTTTAATTATCTGATCAGTATTCTGGAAGTTAGACCCCAACTGTTTCAGTTTAATGGCCTATCTTAACAGTAAACCATCAATATTCAAATCCCTAAAAACCCATTCAACCCTTTTAGGACCAAAGGCCATTATAACACACCTGTGTGTTTGTGCATAAGGAATAACACTGTTTCTGGCTATTATATGACTTGAATTCTATAGTTTTCCCTATTTATCCCTCTGCAGCCTGCGTCTGTGATTCTAAATCTTCTCTGTACTGTTGGGAGGAGCCCAGCTGCTGTACTGTGTTCTATACACAAAGACCAAGATCTGTAGTTCTCTCTGCACAAACTGTAACACAACCACAGAATAAAATCATCATGTAGGACAGTATACAGCAAGACTGTGCAGTGTACATGTGGATAAATACAGTTCCATGAGCATGATGACTCGTCTACTCCATGTCTTCTGTTCTGCCGCTGGTGCATCTCCTGTCAGTCACTAGCCAACAGGCAGTGGTCAATAAGCTGAGAAATAGCGAGACATTCAGGCCTTTTTTATACTATCTTTTTGATTTGTCTGCATTATATAGGCAAAATGGACACAAAACTGGCAATAAAGCCAGTTTTCCACTTCTATTGTAATGGGTACAACTGATTAAATTTGCAACTTTAAATAGCCTTCTACTTCTCCAAAGCATAAAGTTCCCAGATATATGTACGTTACTTGTTAACAAATGTCGCAATTACTGCTCATAACAAAGATCTCCGTTAATGTTTTAAGCCTGTCTCCCTTACCTGGCATCTGTACATGGTGGGTAAAGCAGTTGGATGCAAATCGTTTTGGTTACATTTAAGAGTAGATGGGAACAAAGCAGCAACTGCATAAATCTAAAGCAAAGATTATTTTTTATGGGTTTGTGAAGCCTCCATTCTGTATCATATGGGCACATGATAAGTGTGTGCCTGTACCAGAAGGTGGGGCAATTTTATTTCCCTGTCAACATAGTCAAACTAGTACTTTTCAAGGGCTCAGTTTAGTGGAACTTTTACTTAACGATGCATTTTTGAGGATATGAAAAAACAACAATTCTGCTCTGGGTTTTAGCATTACTTTTTGAATGCCGGTTACTGTGTGGTGTAAACAATTTAACTTCATTCTATGAATCCTTACAATAGTAGTGGTGCTTAATCTGATTTTGTTTTTAAGTTTTATTACTTCTGCATATAAAAAAAAGTATTTTTCATAGAAAAAAAAAGTTCTCTTTTCTTGGCAGACTTTTTTTTTTTATAAACTTTATTTAAAATATTTTAGTCCCACTAGGCGGCTTGAACCTGTGTCCTCTTGAACCTTACAATGTTTTGGAATACTTAGAACTGTGGGCGGTGGGTGGTACCCCTGAGATCACAGTGACAGCTATATCCATCACTGACGGGAATCAGCACCATCTGTGAATAATATAGATCACTCGTTGTCAAGTCGTTGCGAAAAAACATAACTACTGCAAGCCAATTCATCAGGAATCCGGGATAGCGCAATGCAAATATTGTCATTCACCGTGCATGAAGATTTGGGAGATTAACTGCTGTACAATATACTACTTAGGCTCAAATATTTCTGTTACGTGGGGTTCCTCTTCGGTAACCGCTGACTGCGCTTTACCTCTTTTGCTAAATATGACATTTTAATTTGTGCCAATATAGAGAACTTTAACAGAAACCGAATCCATTTGTCATCATTAGCCATGAAATCTGCCGCCCATTCAGGGCTGCTTTTTTACAAGAGTGGACAGCATCTCCTGGAAATGTAATTACTTAGCAGTCTCATATAACAGCATCAAGAAGCTTGTGTCATATAAGATCGCACTAATCCTTTTGTGACAAAAGAGGGACCATTATATGCAGACATCGGAAGCAGGAATTAACCCTTTAAGACACTGAAAGGAAACATGGAAATTGTGCAATTTGTCTCCACTTATGGCTTCTTTTCAACCCTCGGGTTATATTTTACTATACAACAAAAAGTATGGACAAGTCTAAATACTGGCGGCATTATATCATGGTCAAAATACACAAGGACCACATATCTATCTTGTTATAGTACATCAATACAGGGTGTAGTCAAAAAGACGGAACCATTGCTATATCTCAATACTGGTGTCCTATATTGAAATAATAATAGCGTACGTGAATAGGAATACATGGATGCGCTATATGATGATATGGCATCCATGCCTAAAATGCATGTGAAAAACGCAGGTCTGTGTGGCCCAATGTAAATCAATGGAGTTACAGCACTGTGTATCACGCACATAAAAAATATGCAGCCACGATTATACACAAGCCAAATACATTGTGTGAGTCAGCCCTTACACAGGCCACAACACAAAGTTGAAATCCACATTCTGGGGGCCCCAGGGTCCCATGCGCCATGTAAAGCATTCATGCCTTTCCATTCAAGTACACTATTGTTATTTCAATATAGGACACCAGCATCAAGATGTAGTGATGAAGCAGTCTTTTTGACTAAATTGCTACTATTGTAGATTGCCTTACAAGCCATTCCTGTGGTGTGCCATCGTAGACTGCATGCCTGATCACAGTATAATGTAATAACAGGGTATTACATTATACTGCAGGAGTAATCAAATGGTCGGAATTTCATGTCCCCTACGGGGACTAAAAAAAATTTGGTATTGAGTTAAAAAAAGTTTTATTAATTACTAAAAAAGGTCATAAAATCAAAGAAAACCCTTCTCACGTATTTATAATTAAAAAGTTGAAATTAAAAACCCCAAAACGTATTTGGTAAGTCTGCATTTATAATAGCCCAATCTATTCAAATGACACATTATTTGTCCCGCCCGGTAAATGTCATCAGCTAAAATAACAGACAATGTCAGAATTGCGCTTTTTTGCTCACCCCGTCTCCAATAAAAAGTTCATTACAAAATCAAAAAGTTGTATGTACTCCAAAATGGTACCAATAAAAACTACAGGACGCACTAGAATAAAGAATAAAAAAGTTATGGCTGTCAGAAGATGGGGACAGAAAATAATTGTATTTTTTTCCAAAGATATTTTATAAGTAGTACAAAAAAGTAGTACATTTTGTATCATCGTAGTTGTACTGACCCATGGAATAAAGTTATGTCATTTTTGCTGCAGCATGTACAACGTAGAAACAAAATGGCACAATACCATTTTTTTCCATTTCACTTCACTTAAAATTTTTCACAAATTTTTGCAGGACACCATATGGTACATTAAATATTACCATTGAAAAATACAACTCGTCCCCCAAAAACAAGCCCCCCCCCATAGCTGGTGTTATGACTTTTTGAAATTAGGGAGAAAAAAAAAGTATAATGGAGAGAAAAAAAAAGAAACGGGCCGCGTCCTTAAGGGAAAAATGTTTCACAGTTGAAAGTCATCCTAAGCAGAACCATAAATAATTATAAAATAGCAAATGGGACAAAATATTAAATACCTACACTAACATTCTCAGAATAGAATTGAGTGACAAGACAGCTTGTACAACCATAACAACAATTTTGCTTTGGAAGAGCTGTCATGGGTGAACATCATGGTTTTCAGTGCTCATTTTACCTGTAATCATGATGTCTGCTGCTCCTGCTGTCACTTATAAAGCTTTCAGAATCATAACATATCAGACAGGATGGACAACAGCAATTACTGGGTCACCACAACAAATCTTCTGAAGGCCCATCTGCATAGGCCAAAAGTATAATAGTGGGGTGACAATGAACTGAAACATTAAAATTCTGACAGTGCTGATAAAAAACACAAACGTTTAGCTGCTTCCAACAAAAAGATAGATTATGCAGAGCCATTGTAGCACTCTAAGTGTGATGTAATATTGCAGATATGAGATGATGCAGCCGCCATTCCTGGCAGTATCCAGTGTAATGCTCTACTTCCCGTGAGCTAGCATGCCTTCTTCTCCCACATGAAACAGCATTCCAAAAAAATGACAGAAGGCAGCATTGTCAGAGTGTGAACTCCAGCCAAGAGCCTTCTCGTTCTACGTATTGACCAGCACTCTTCCAGCTGTTCTAATATTTTACGTATATTAAGCCAATGAATCGCTTAAAAGCTATTTAGCATGTGTTTTTGCAACAATTCTTATCTTATCTTATGACATTCTTCAAAAACGTATTCCTCTTGCTTAAGAAGTATTCCTATTCCAAAATACCATACACTTTAAAAACAACTCAACAGTGTTTAGACGCTATGTCAGCACTGAAAAAGTTCATTCTTATCCACATTCCCACTCATTTATGTAAAAACCATTTTTTAATTTGCTTTCCATTTTTCTGAGCATTAGATCATTTGCAAGAGGCTGTAAGAAGACACATGGATTCCTTATGCTTCTGTAATGTGGAGCTTTAGGCGCTCCATGTGCTGCTGTATCATGGCCCTACGGCGTCATATTACGGAATTACTGTCATCTATAAGCAATGCTATTATGGGAGAATAGTTCAGCAAGATGTTGCCTCTCAAGGCAGAGGCATTATACCATCTCTCATTTGCATATCAGAATATAGCAATTGCACTCAGACTCTAAAGTCCAGAGAAATTGAGGGTACTCACTCGGGTGGGGGGAGAACACCCAGCATGGAACAGATAGGTAAGACTCCTCCCTGATGGTACTGGGTTGCCTACAGGAAAAATCACGTCCACCCAGGTAGCTGGAAGTCCAATTTTATTGTGGTAACAGAAATACCTCAAAGAACAAAACTGGGGTAGAGATGCAACACATTTCAGCCCACACATGGGCCTTTATCAAGCCCAACTACCTGGGAGGATGTGATTTTTCCTATAGGCAACCCAGGACCATCAGGGAGAAGTTTCGCCTATCAGTTCCATGTTGGGTGTTCTCCCCCCTCCCGAGTGAGTACCCTTCATTTCTCTAGACTTTACAGTCTGAGTGCAATTACCATATTTGTATTTACGCCCATTTTCTTTTGGGGGATTTGTTTTTCTTTACATGTGCTGGTCTCCACTGATGTGGATCATATGAGGAATTGAGAAGATGTTCTTGGAGGTTACATTGAGAACCTGATTGGCTTTCTAAGGTGCTGTCCCTATCCTTTGTACTCATTTGCATATCATATTTTCCAGCGGAGCACTGCATGGTCAATAAGTGTCCGCATGCCAACTTGGTGATCTCTACAAGAAGAAACTTTGTTCCTGCAGATTTCTAATGCGTACCTTCAAATCTGCTACATTTTGAAAATTCTGTTCTCGTGTACTGTAACTGTACCCTGAGTCTGCAAATAAATCCACCATGTCTAAACTTGAACTTTCTCATAAAGCATTAAATAATGAACCAGAAAGGCTACAATTCCATAGTCGTTAGTCAGTGCTTGATGCTGCAAAATAAAACCTAGTAAAGAAGAAGGAATTCTAATGTCAGCACCGCTATTATTCCTGCAAACTGAGGATTCTTTGATGAATATAGTTTGATGCATAATCTATTCACTATAATTTGTTAGGAATCTCTTAGTAATTTCAAATACTTGCCTCTGTGTGTACACAACAGACCAGAGTAAAGGTAATTTGTCCCCAGACATGTCAGTTATTGTATCCCACTTATTAAATAAATTAGAGCGCGTTAATATTAAAAAAGTCCTATATTTCACAATAGATATACAGATACCTCAACTTTTAACTAAAAGTGCCACTCGCGCAAAAAAATATTTTTCTATCCCTGCACCCCTCACCTGATTGCTTGTCATGCACTGGACGTCTCCTATGCATATTGCAGTAACTTCCATGCAGCTTCCTATCTGATGCTAATCATGCACCAACGTAATGCTCAGATTTCTCTTTCACTACTCTTTACTATCAATCCCATGATGCATCAGTACAATATCACATGACTAGCTAGAGCCTGTACCATCTCTGACTGCAAGGAGGACCCTGTCATTAAGTTCTGAATTCTGTATTCACATAAATAAGCTATAAACCATAACTATACAGACAGAAGGATGAGCTGTTACCTCCTCTATTATAACTGTGTGACAGGAGCTGTGTGAAAGAAATTTCACCGAGTGGCTTTTTAACTTGAATTTGGCTAAAAGGGTTATGCTATTTACTACTAAAACATGTTTTGGTTTTGCTGGCATTATATGTCGGTTAAGTTATAGTACTAGCGGTCACATCTCACTGCAGAAATATCATACTTTTGTCACCTTTTACAGCCCCCATTGAATCTGTGGAGTTCCGGGTTGTGTGAGAGGGCTATGAGTTGCATTACTGTAATGTAGTCAGTAATGTGGGAGCTGCAATGTACATGACATCAGCTCTCAGCTAGCATCATAAACAGACACTGCAGCACACCAGTGGCACCTAGTGGTGGTAATTAGTGCTGCTGACTGTTCTACTGTATAGGGAAGACAACAGGAAGTACCCATAGCATGCATAGAGCTTTGCATGGCTGAGTCCAGGAGACTGAACTGCATATGTGACTACTTAAAGGGGTTTTCCAAGGAAATATGTCATTTATAGTTGATCGGCCGGGGTCCGTCACTTGGGACACCGACCAATCAGCTGAGCGATTGCATAGGTCAGTTCCAAAAATACACAGAAGCTGGAGTGGAAGCCTCCGTGCCGACCTCTGTGTAGTGGTTGGCGCTTGTAACTGCAGGCACAGCTCTCATTGAAATGAACGGGAAGCATGCCTGCAGTTACAAGCACCGGCCACAACACAGAGGTCAGCGCGGAGACTTCCCTTCCAACTTTTGTGTTTTTATGGCGCTAACAGCATGCGCCCACTCAGCTAATCAGTCAGAGTCCTGAGGGACGGACCCCGGCTGATCAACTATTGATGACCTATCTTGAAGATAGGTGATCAACAGTATTTCCCTGGAAAACCCCTTCAATACAGCTGCTGACGGACATTACCATCAGCTACAAGGACTATTTGTAAGATACTGATTTTTTAATTATCAATTAAGCTCCCAAAATTGAATGAAAGGCTATAGAAACCTTTGAAAAATAAATATACACCAAGTCCCTACAGAAAAAAATGATGCACATATCTTGTTTTTTGCATTGAGTTTTCCTTATTATGCATTCAGAAAGCCTCATATTTGGTTTGCAGGCTCTCTTACATTCAGGTTTATGGCTGGAGGGAATTCCCAGCACCAATCAGATGATCTTTCGGAGGCTGTTTAGCATAACCACGCCCACTAAATACTACACAGTTGTCTCTCCATCTATCTCAACCTCTATCTGAGTAACCACTGGTCTTTTACCCCTCACTGCTGATAAGAACAGAAAACTGACCTGGAGTGAATTACAACCCTCTGTAATAGTAGCCTTCCTTGCTTTCTGTTCTCCTGATCTCCTCCACCATGTCTCGGCACTGTCATACAGCCCTCTGTAATAGCTCAGTGGAAAGGCAGTGAATGCACATTCACAGCAGAGGAGCAGGCTAGAGTAGGCACTGTCAGTCTACTCCCTCTGACAAAATATACACATATCTCAACATATCAATACACATTCAGCCAAAAGGAACGGTAAGGGAGGACCGATCTGTATATCATAGATATAACATTTCAGCTTTATAACCGTGAAAACAATAAATGTTAAAGCACAAAGTGCAAATATTCATTGCCTAAAAAGCTGGCATTTCAGTTGTTTATTTACAGGGCTTATTACATGCAGTAAAGGCCAAGCTGGATTTGCAACGTGATACAGAATATGTTGGCCCTATATAATAATAATCATTATTATTCCGTTTCAATGGAAAGTTTGAAGAAAGTAAATTGATTCAATGTGAAGACCCATAAATGTATAGAATTTCTGACTGTAAGTCGTTTTCCCCTCACCACAGGGAGAAAAAAAAAAGACGGAACCGATACCACATATTTTGCGGAAAGAAATGAACAATGGCATTTAATTTATGCAAAAAATGTTGGAAGTTATAATTTATAATCCAGATGGAACTTAGTAAATGCCAAGTAAATTGGACAAAGTGTAGAGCAAGCTGTTAGAACTTGCTTTTTTGATTTCCAGAGTTGAAGCATAATGTTTCACTAATGATACAGTCAATTTAGCACCATGCTGAACGTCTGTCATGATGTCTGTGTATTTTGGAGATGTGCAGTCTTATTATTCTATGTTCATTATGTGGATTTATCCGGAGCATTGGCATTATTCACTCTTATTTCTTTTGCAATGTAAATTGCATTGACTCATTTTAATTAAAAGGAGAATGCGTATTTAATGTGAATGCTTTGTACGGCGATGGATCTTGCATTTCCATTTAATAGTATGAATGTAAGTGTTACCTAATTGTACACCTACACAATTTGGAAACACAAGTGAGTCAGGAAAGTTATACTGTGAGCCACACTGGTGACTTGGATCAATACATGCTTTCTCTACAGGGTGCTGTATTAATGCTTTAATAATGATAAGTAAATAAATAAATCATGGCTTCAATTTACAAACCTGCTGATGACATCACCGCGGCATATAGTTACCGTTTTTATAAATCTCCCTCATTTTGTTCCGAACGCTAAATAGAAAGAACTCTACACTGGAGGCACGGTAATCCTTTAAAAGCATGAAAGGCCTGATTAACTATTATTCAACAGTCCATTATACGGCGTGCTACAAAAAAAAACAGCTTCCTCACAATTTGATAAATTCAGCAGTTAAATAAAGCAATATTTTATGCGTGACTTAATATTAGTAATTTCGAGCAAGCGGCTCTTGAGAGGATTGTAAGAGCTCCACCCGAACATAGAAGGATTTAGAGGGAGCATAAATCATCTCATCTGGGAGGTCTGGTTGTAGGATATGGATTATGACAGAGGACTACAAGACGAGTGTTCTGAAAAGTACGAGACGAAATAATCAAGAGTTAGTGTGCATCTATACCATGGGTATATTCTCTGCCAAGTATTTTGCTAGGCAAATATTGATATTTCAACCACAGCTCAAGTGCTCTCAGTGCAGTAAATATGCCTTGTAGCAAATTGTTATTTCTGGCTCATTGCCACTGCAGGCATTAACCTTATTATAGTAAAAATAGTACTTGTCCATGTCAGGATGAATGGCTACAAATGATATGCTTCTGCTATAATGTTCTTGGTCAAGTGCTTCAGCTAGAACATTAGGGGGAGCAGACTAAGCATAAGTATTTAATTCAAATCAGCATGTAAGTACGGTACTAGACAAACTCCCAGGGTGTTTTATTGTTGACCCTGTCTCGATCACCAAACAAGTGCATGTGTATGCATGAATGTGGTTGTGAGTCCAATGTTGGCACTATAGAAATACTGGAAAGGAGAGCTGGTCACCTTCACCCAGAGCTCCCCTGCTGCTATTAACATTGACAATACGCATTATTCCATTGGTCTCACTTGTGAAGGACACACAGGTGGAAGGTAGTAAGGTGCTCAGAACTTGGTCAAATATATATTAGAAGCTCAATGCAGAAACAAATTGCTTTCTGCACATTTCTAATGTGTAATAACTGAAATCTGAATTGCATCCATTGGAAATCCTTTTCTAGTGGTGAAATTGTCTGTCTCAGAAACAAAACCTTGTGCTTAGGATACAGAGTCCAGCTGGCAGCACCTTGCTAAATCTTGGCCATATGATTGACCACCAAAATTGTATGACCATTGATTGTTGTGAGTGAGCATGGTTTGGCCTCATGAATATACGGTGTTCAGCATAAGCAACTTTTACAGTTTTCCGAACTATGAAAGGGACCGTAGTAGACACAGTTTACAAAGTAACATAGCATGTTAGGCTGAATGAAGACAATGTCCATCTAGTTCAGCCTCTTTTAACCTCCCCCTTCTTGGCCCAAAGGAAGGCAAAAAAAAAACCCAGCAAGACAATTGACTAATACGGAGGAAATTTTTTTTCATGACTCCATAATGGCAGCCAGAGTAAGCCCTGGATCAACATTTCAGATAATCAACCCCGCTGGTCACTTAATGTCTATATCCTGTAATATAGTAGCGCTCTAGAAAGACATCTAGTCTCTTCTTAAACTCCTGTGTGGATTTTGCCATCACCACGTCCTCAGGCAGAGAGTTCCACAGTCTCACTGCTCTTACAGTAAAGAACCCTCTTCTGTGTTGGTGATGAAACCTTTGTTCCTGTAAACGTAGCAGATGCCCTCTTGTTACTGTCCTGGGTGTAAACAGATCATGGGAAAGATCCTTGTATTGTCTCCTGATGTATTTATACATAGTTATCTGATCGCCCCTTAGGCGTCTTTTTTCCAGGGTAAATAATCCCACTACAAGCATGTAATTATTTTCTTTATAAAATGGGAGCTAGTAGCGCTGGTTCGCTCACAGATTGGCCAGCAGGTGGGCAGGAAGGCTGCAGGAGATTTTTCTCCTCTTGCTCCCCCGCCCCTCTTCATTGACTTAACAAAGTGGCCGTTCAGTACTGAACAGCTGCTATTTACACTGTACTATCATCGCTCAGCTCATCACCCATCGTTTATGCAGCATAAACGATGGACAATGATCCTGAATGCTCATAATTCAGTGTAAATAGCAGCCATTCAGTAGTGAACGGCCGCTGTTTTATGTCAATGGAGAGGGGTGGGGGAGCAAGAGGAGAGAAATCTCCTGCAGCCTCCCTGATGTGAGCCAGCGATACTAGCTCCTGTGCAGGTGCACAAAAGCGAGTATGTGCGGGGACGAGTGTCGGGCATCGTTTGCACAACATTCATCCTGCCTAAATGGGCCTAATACGCAAACTTAATTTTTTACCTGTCAAATGAGTACATAGCCTTTAACAGGTTTTCATGACTAAGAATGAACAGAGGCTACTTTATGTGCTCTGTGGAGGAGAACATGATAAAATGTTGTGCAACACTTGGTCACACCTGTTCACAGGCAATGTCTGAAAACAATGCAACTATAGTGTCTTTATCTGTACAGTATTATTTATTCCAACCACAAATTGACGAAACAGCCCTTACTGGCTATGCTGAGTTAATGGCCATTTACACAAATGAAATGCAAAAAAAAAAAACTTTATTTTTTATTCACTTCTCGTTAGCACTGACTTTCAGTCAGCATTAAAAACATCACTGGATCGTGGGATTCTCGCTCAGTGTAAGCGCTCCCTGCTCAGCGCTTCACATAGAAGGTGAAGCACTAAGCGATAAGCCAGCAAGAATCCCAAGGTCCAGTGCCTGTCTAAATGCTCTGCCGGAGCGCTCACAACCTTAGCGGTGACGTCAGCCCTCGTGCAGTCACTTACATGTCTCTCGTCCCATCTAATTGGGTCATTGGTTGTAATGGCCTTTTATCTATATGCTACATTTAGAAAAAAATATTTGCCTTTTTGAGAGTATTGAGACAAATCTATTCAGCTAATGAAATCTGAAATAATGCTTTTGTTGATCGTTTGAGGAATAATACATTTGTGTTTGAAAAAGAGCCATATGCCAATGCTAAAGGTTGATAGTGGCAGCGATCAGTCTTGACAGAATTGTGCCTAACCCATGGATAGAAAACATTCGCTGTATTGTCAGAAGCATGCCAGGATTTCACAAACTCAATTTGAAATTGCTTTGTTGGAAAGGTCAGCGTCTGCACTGGAGACACGGCCATAAATGAGCCACTTCAATTCAATAGTTTTACTTTAATAAAAAAAACTTAGGCTGCATTTAAATGTTTCCAGCCAGAAGGTTTGGATAACAATGGTCGGCATCATTAATCATCAGATAGATGTCAGAGTATACCAAATTTTCCATTAATGCTAAAAAAAAAAGAGATGCATCAGTTTTTTTTAAAGCCGTATTTACACGGGTGAGTGCAATATCGGTCTGAGATACTTGGATTGATATGGCCCTTGCAAAATTTCGATTTTTGCTGCAAGAGTCACGTGATTTGCGAGAAAATGGCATGACATTGCTTCACTGAACATGCAATTTTCACGAACGTGAAGATTGCATGATTTTCCAATATGAAAATTAAAAAAATTGCGTCGGACTCGTATGAAACTCGCATGTACACGCAAGTGCAACGTGATTTTTAACTCACCTATAGCAAATAATGGTCTTGTTTTCTGCAATCTTGCAGAAAAGAGAAAATAGGACATACTGAATTTTTTCCGTCTCGTAGCATCATTGAAGAGGAACATCGCACTTGTAAATAGACTATTGAAAACAAGACACATAAAATTCGAACTGGAAAAAAAAAAAAAAAATCGCTCGTGTAAATTTACGTTGCTGATTTTTTTCAAAGGGTGTGGATGAGATTTCGTTAAATGCTTCGGATATTCTGCATGCAGCCCTGCTGTGGAAAATCCACAGCATTTAAGACCTGCATGGACGTACCTTTCTACTTTTTTTTTCTATTTGGATCCACTCCCAGCACTGACTACAAAAAACCTTCAACAAAAACTGGCCAGATGAATCCAGCATGAAGGGCTTCTATGCTCATTTCCCCAATCAGAAGCCTTCATTAAGGCTGATTTAGACACAATGATTTTCGCTCACAAATCACTCAAAGCCGTCTTTTGAGCGATAATCGGTGTGTCTAACTGAACTGACATTGTGCAGTTTTCGTTAACGAATCACTGATCATTCTCTTTCAGGATCAGCCTTATCAGTAATTCACAGTGGGATACAGCTGGTACTATTGTTTCAGCTGTGCTCTGCTCTCTGAAGAAAGGCGGGGTATGAAGAACACAGCTGTCCAGTTGTGTTCTGCATACCCCGCTCAGAGCGCTCAGCTGTATAATAGCTGGACGCTCCAAGCAGAGAACGGCTGGATGCAGAAGACAAGCAGCCCCACTTGTCTTCTGCATCCCCCGCTCGGAGCGCAAAGTGATCGCTCAATGTTTGAGCAATCCCCTTGCGCTGAATGCACACAACAATTAGGACTCAAAAGTCGCTCAAGAGGCATCTTTTGAGCGATAATCATTCTGTCTAAACTAGGCTTAAGGCTGTCTGTCCACGGGCGTTGCAGTATCCCGTGGCAGATCTCCGCCACGGGATACCGCCATCTGGGAGCAGGAGCCGGCAGACGGATCTCCACTATCAGCCTATCTGACAGATAGGCTGACTGCAGAGAATCACAGTAATTCGCAGCATGCATCGCTATGATTCTCCGCTCGTGGACAGGGGGAAGCAACGCTATGGAAAGCTTTCACTGCGTTCCCTGCAGGCGGATTATCGCCATGGGGAATGCAATGCATATACGCTCGTGGACAGGCAGCCTAGTCACCTTTTAAACCATAGAGTTCAAAGAGATGATTTAATAATGGAGGGGTCCTGCTCTGCTGAGAATGGGTGGCTAAATAAAATTTTCACTTGCGTGTTTTGCCCTGCTTTTTTTCACGTTTTAATACAATAATAAATGACCGAAATAAATCAAAATGGGCAGAAATATGCAAAATGGAATTTCAAGTGGATCAGAGAAAAGCTGCCATTAAATGTTGAAATGTTTGTCTGTCATTAGGTAAAAATGCACACAATATACTTTGATGATTTGTTAAATTACATCCTCTTGTTAGTACGATACAATTATCACTTATCCATAGGGCATTATGAAGTTAATTACTTGTACTAAAAGTCCCCCATAACAAAGTACGGTTAGAGCTACAACAATGAAAGTAAAACTATCACTCCAGTGTGTGAGGAATTGTTACTGGGAATTATACGCAATAAAAATGTTTATGTCGTTTTATTACGATCATCATTTGCCACAATAGCACTGAGTTTCTTTGAAACATTCATATAACAAAATAAGCAAACAGCATAACAAAAATTAAACCTGAGCACTCAATATATTGCCTGCAGACATACCATACACTGCAATATTAAAGAATTGCAGTGTATTGCATGAGCAATCAAATGATCACAAGTTCAAGCCTCCTCAAAGGACTTTAAAAAAAGGAAAAATAAGTGAAAACAACAGTTTTTTTTAATACTGTAAGAAATAAAGGATATAATTTTTTTTTTCAAACTTCCTTATATTAAAAAAAAATCAAAGCAAGAAATCATTTTGTATTGCCACATCCATAAAAGTTTGATCTATCAAAATAAGCTTGGAGGAATTTTAGCTCATTCCTCTTTACTTCATCTCCGTTATGCTGGTGGGCGTCCTCCCATGAACTGCTCACTTCAGGTCCTTCCACAACATTTCTAGAAGATTAAAGTCAGGACTTTGATTCGGCCATTCCAAAACTTTAACTTTATTCTTCTTTAGGAATTCTTTTGTAGAACGACTTGTGTGGTTTGACTTGTCATCATGCTGCATGACCCACATTCTCTTGAACGGGCTAAAATGCCTTAAAGCTAATGTGTAGGGCTAAGCAACAATGACCACAATCATTTAGATGCAGTTATTGCTGCACATGGAGGTCACAACAGATACTTAAAGCAAAGGTTCACATACTTTTACCACTCACAGACATGTGATATGGGATCACTTTCCTCAATAAATAAATGACCAAGTCTAATATTTTTAACTCGTTTTTGTTTGATTTTGTTCCCTTCGTCTACTTTTACGACTTGTTAAAATCTGATGTAGTTTTAGTTTTAGGTCAAACATAAGCAGAAGTATGGAAAATGTTTGAGGGTTCACAAACTTTCAAGCACCAGTGTAACTATTGTATTAAGAAATGTGTTGTGGAAGGAACTTAATGACAAGTCTCAGGTGAAAAACGTGATTATTATTAGTGTTATCTCTGGATCATCTTTGATATACCGTAAATACATATTCTAAACATACAAGTACACAGTAAATCTAAAACTGAGGTCAGAGTCAAGCTGAAAAAGCAATTCAAGGACACTGAAGTCTGAATCAGCGATTAGCTAAGGGACCAGTGGTGCACAAGGTGCCGACAGAAAGAGTAAAACAAAACAGAAACTCAAACTTTGTACACTTGCATTCGCCAAGAGTCAACGTCTACCACAAGCTAATGTAAAACTAGCAACAGTGGGTACACTGGGACCTACAGGGACTACTATGTTCAAAGATGACCGGATGCATTTCCAGACAATCACAACAGTTACAAAGATGGAAGTTGCTTTTTTATGGTGCACCTGACATCTGTACATATATTATTTCTTTACATGACTCTACGTGAATACTGCCGCAACGATGACTTCAAACCTCCTGACGTCTTTATTCCCAAGAGAAGCCTTTAATGACATCTAGCATTAGCATTGATATGTGAGGCTTCAGAAGGTTGAGAGTCTGGAATGAAAACTGTACTATTTCTGTACAATTTACGAACCAGAGCAGCATAGCCAGGGAGTGGTCTGAAGATTAAAGGGATCAAGCTCAGAAGCCTGTTTCTACTGGACAAAATCACTATCACTTAAGTGATTTTAAATTATTACCAGATTTAACCTTGGCAACCGCTTGGAGCTTAGGGAAGAATCAGTCTTACAGTTACATATGCTTTATAAAATATATTACAACATAGAAATAACTGCATATCCTATTGTAGGTAAGCTAATAATTCATAAAATGATAAACTTCAGGTATGTAATATCAATACAGCCATGTGTCTGCATCCATTGCTACCAACGTTTCCTGTTGCTAATGATGATATTGCCTTGATACAATCACTACATTGTACATGATACAGAATTTCAATTTGTGGTTCCACCATTTTTTGGTAATGTTGGTTCCCGTTAGTTAAGATATAGATACAATCAGTATAAAAACTTTAACAGACTATTCCTATTCTCAAGAGTGTGGTCTTCATAACAATTCCTTAATACTGCTGGGAAAACTCACAGAAATAGAAGCTCAGTTAGCAGGGGATTCCAGACAACATTTAACTCCTTAACTCCACAAGACGTAAGTTTACATCATGGGTGCATGGTACCTAAACTTATGTCCTGTGTTTAGAGTGTTGAAATTAAGAGTCCTTTTTACAAGGGATGACTGGGCTTAAGCGCCCAACAGTCATCCCAACAATTATCTCTCCTATGCATTCACACAGGAGCAATAATCGTTCACTAAATGGTGGCAGAATGCCCCAGAGATGTCTTTTGGTCACACGCCTTCATTCAGAGTAAACAGGCAGTCGTTCATAGTTGAACAACTAAATGTTTACACAGGCTAATTATTAGAGTTGAGCAAAGATACTCTGCTGAGCATGATGCTCGTTCGAGTATTAGCGTACTCGATGGTGCTCGTTAGTCGAACGAGCATCAAATCATGTTTGACCCCGCCCCATTTTTTGGCTCCGCTGTGACGTGCCTGTTTTCGCCCCTCCCCGCCACGACGCAGCGCTCGTCATTGGCAAATTTTTTGTCTGGCAGGAAGGGGAGAAAAAGAGAGAGCGAGAGAGAGAGAACACGAAATAAGAAAAAAAAAAAAAGCTCGGGACCCGGCGTCCCACATACAAAAATGCTCGAGTCTCCCATTGTAGTCAATGGGGTTCATTACTCGAGTAGAGCTCTCAAATGTCACGAAAAGCTTGACTCGAATAACGCAGACCCGAGCATTTGGGTGCTCGCTCATCTCTACTAATTATCAGCGTTTTTCATGCTTACATAAACTGAATGACAAATGTTAAGAAAAGGAACTATAGCTTGTCATTCATTCAATCGCCGTGTTTACACTGAACGATTATTGTACAGTTTTGCATGATCCAGCGATTAACTGAAAGATAAATGTTCCATGTAAAAGGCCTCTTACAGCCATGTCAAAATGATGCTAAAAAGTTAATGTAAGCTTTCAATAGTTAAGGACTTCTCATTTACTTAAAAGAAAAATGCCATCCTAAAGCAGAAGTAACTTGTCTGAGACTTAGAAGAACCAAAAATGTAAATAGTTACCACACTGTGAACAAACCTGGGCTTTTTTGATAGCCAATGTAAAAAGTAGTAATAGTGCACATTTCCCTAAAATGACTCATTTCCTTCTTATTTGCTGCCCACTTCTTGATGTCATGTGAAGTTTATGTCCAGTAATAGAGACACTGAGATGGATTACAGGAATCGGAAATATGTGAAGGGGGTGCCATCTCATGCTGTCCATAGAAGTCTATGGAGACACGAGTGTGAAGGGAGAGGGATATAGAGGCAAAAAGAGATGTGGCTGAAGCTTCCAGTAAATGTTTACTGTCTCACATCTACTGTATTCACATCTACACTGCTTAGTACTGCTGCACATCTCCTCCTTGCTTTTACTTATGAGTGTGTGCTATGGAGAACTAGAAAAGATATTGTCCTCTCTTATCTCTGCAGTGTACAAATACATCATAGCAACTAGTCTCCACCCACCAGCTTACGGAACACTGAGCATTACATATACAGCCTGCACAGGGCAAAACAGGTGCAAAATGCAGGATGCAAGTCATATGATGTCCAGAAATAAGTGTTAGCCCTCGGATGCACACATGACAGCTTATTTTGAAAAGTCACTTGTAGGTGTGGATGCACTTTAATGCTTACTAAACTTAAATCCATTACAATGGATAGGCCATCAATATCAAAGTCCTTGAAAAAGCCTCTAATGAATAATAGGTGACAGTAAAAAGCTATGTAAATGTTTGACAGTACACTCATCTGACTGAAATACATATACATGGAAAGAATTTCAAGTGGTGTTGCTTATTCTTGCTCCCTAAATTGAAACCATCTGCACTTTGCTAATCTATCCCTTATCAGGGTATTGGTGTTGAATACACAAAGAACCACATTAATTTAGTCTTTTTAAATAGATCGTTACTTATGTGATTTACACCACTAACTAACATTAACTGGGTCGTTGCACTCCTAGCGGTTTTACTGCAGGAGGTAGACAGTTCTATACATTGTGCAGTGGCCCAAGTTGGAGTCCCATTCATTTCAGTAGGACTCAGCCTGCAGTACCAACCCAGGCCACTGTACAATGTACGGAGTTGTGTGCTTTCTGCAGCAAAACAGCTAGAAGTGGGACAAACCACTTTAACGAAACTTACCTTAGGTTATAATTTTGCAGCTAATAGACAATTCAAGTCTGTTCAAGAAACATTTTTCTATCTCACCTTATATAGGAAACTGTGCCCTTAAAAGTAACTATAATGTAGTTCCGCATTCATAGAATCCTAGAAATCCACGTGAACTAAAATTAAAGTTTATCCAGCATGTTCTTATTAGAGAAAAGGTAAGCTTTAAAAACCAAACCATTATCCCATACGACCAAATGTGGCTTCCCATACCGTACACTAGGCAATTTCAATGTTATCAGAAATAATGATCTGCCTTAACTATGGGTTATGAATGTTTTGTTTCAGGTACAAATCCCTGAAAGATGTTGCAGAATATCAAATAACTGCGCTGGAGTGTTATTCATCATTTTAACACAACATAATTTCTCAAAATGACTCCAAAACACATGCTAATTGACTTGTCCATATCAAAACACAGTGAATAAATAGAGCATCGAATTACTAGCTGGAACTATAGAAACTCGGATTACATGATAGAACCTCAGTGCGCAAGAAACTTTTGAGGTCACTTTTGTTAAAAGTGTGCATTTAGAGAAGGAGAAGAAAAATAAAGTGAAGAATAACGGCTTATTGATTTATCACAGGCCATGTTAACACAAAAGAAAGTGTCAAGTATTGCTGTTCATCTATTGTCCAGTTTTACTAGAGTTTATAAAGTCAGACGGCTAGATGAAGATCAATAGACCGCAATAAACCTTTGCTTTAAGGAACAATACAATATGGCAACAATTTGGCATAACACCAAAGGTTTGCTCTCCTGAACCCTGGCACTGACTCAGGGGATTTGTACTCTGCTGCTAATCAAATCCTTGGCTATAGCCATTTCCCATGACATAGCTGGAATTCTCCTACTGCTCACCCTCTTGGCTTTAGTTACCAAGCCATACTGAAGCGATTTCCCTGTCTCTAAACTGTCAATCACTGAACTTTTTTTTGAGACACTCCCCTGCCGTCCAGTGCGCTCATAAAGGCCACTTTGGGGTCCCTTGTCCTTACAGACTTATCGCTGACCTATGGCCTGCAGTGCAAACTCTCAAAACCAAGAGGTTGCTGCTTAGAACTTCTCAGATTAAAATGCTAACTTCCAAAGCCAATGAAAATAAGGATTTCTACATGGACACACAATTCTATGTTTGTAGGACTTTATTAAATGGGTCAAAGTGTTCTCAACAGGTGGTTGCTTGAACAAATGGAAGGGGATGATTCCAGGAATGTTTGCTTATAGGTGAAGGGACAAACCCAACAATGAGAATTGAAGAACTGATGGGAACATTCAGTAATTGCATGGGCTTCACCAAAATGGGATTTTGTTACGAAGACAATATTGCATATGGGCATTACAGAGAGGGCTATATATATTATACACATACATATGCAGTAGCTGGAAACAGTAACAATGATATTTTCAGAAGAATAATGAAGATTAAATTTCTCAAAGAAATTGACCGTTTCCATTAAGTGTAATGCCAGGTAGAGTGGTGGACAAAAATATGGAAACACCATACAAAATACATGGAATTTTAAGCATTAGCACTGAGCTGTCCCTTTTGACTCTTGCTTAGCTGAAAGCTTGTCTGCTAAATTTGTGTTTACTTCCCCTCTTGCCCTGCTCTGGGTGGTTTTGGGAGCCAGCTGGTAGCAGCAGTTGAGTGGCTCAAACCCCTGACCAATGGAACCTTGTTGCTCGGGCAGATGTTCACTTTTGCCCAGCAATATCTGTGTCATTAACTCCACTTAAATGGGATTATAAATCATGTTTCAATAAGACATGTAGAGACCGATTTTAATCATTCATTTCGTACGGCGCTTCCATATTTTTGTTGACCCCCTAAACACACACACATATTATATATATATATATATATATTATATATACATATACATACACACATATATATGTGTGTGTATATATATATATATATATATATTTTTTTTTTTTTTATTTTTTTTTTTTTATTTATTTATTTTTTAGGGTACAACAGCTTACTGTATTTTTTTGTTCCCTTTTAAAGAATTGTTATGAGACGTCTACTATTCATATAGATTGCAATAATGGAAGTGTTGTTCATGTACACATCATAAAGACAGTCTCAAAGATCACATTACATACTTGACGCATTTTGAATATATTATGCACTGACATGAATATTGTGAGTTCTGTCAGTAATGTCAACATTCACAAAGGCAATATTTAAAGTCACTTCAAATGGAAACCTGGGCTAATATGCACCATGAAGGTGAGAAAAGATTTCCAGTTCATTTCAAATGGTTCTAAGAATCAGTGCAGTCATTTCTGAACAAGCGAGAAGGCCTCTCCGTAGGACATTTCCCTTTCTCAGCGGCTAGATGAATAAGTGCATATGTTATCATGTGTACTCTTGCATTGACCCTATTAAGCACAGTGCGGCTGCTTCCTGCAGCGTTCAAGTATTTGCCAACTGAGCCACTGGAGAAGAAGGCTCCATACTTCTAACAAAACAATTTCCTCTTTTTATGAACAGTTTAAGCCAGTGGTGTACAGTTAAGCCTACTCACAGAGAGGACCATACATTTATTAACCCAGTTCTTTTAAAACAAAGTAGACTGTTTTTTTCCCACCCAGCTCTTACTTGTCCAGTTTCTCTGGACTTTGGCCAATGGGATTATAAATTCTTGCATGATCTTTGATTTTAAGACTTAACCATGGAAAAGGTTAAACTACAAAATAGTAGATAGTACCATTAATGTAAAAAACCTTTCTCCATGCAGACTAAGTTTAGATTGGAGTAATGAATCATTTACAACATAGTTGTCATAGTAAAGTACAGCTGACCGAAAATATGATATTTTAAGGTACTTTATGGGAAAAGTTTGTAGCAAAGTTACACACTCAAAGGGTTAAGAAAATAATCAAGCACAGAAAAGGAAAACAACAGAATTCAGAATTAACCGTAACTAAAAATACTTACCTATATGTATCTTAGTGAGATAACTACAAGCGACTGTCACGGTGTGGCTGGTGTAAAGTCGTAGGTCCAGGATGGTGTCTTGGTGTCGGCTTCGGCCTATATGATGCACCATGTCAATGTGTATTCATGTTCTATCAGCACAGGTCAGCAGGGAGTTAAAAGGAACCTGTCAGCACTTTCTACCCTACTAAACTAACTACAGGAGCAGACCTGGGAATTACAGCAATGTCCATTTAGAACTTGATTAGGTCTCCTCTTAAAGGCAGACCTTTGTAAAACATATTTTAAAATCTCCCGCACTGCATGCTAATGCCCATGGTCCAGTCCAGTGGGCGGCCTTGGACTGTCTCTTCTGGATGGAGTTTTTTTTAATAAGCCTGCCCACCTTGGCTGTTGAGTACCCTCTGCTGCCAAATCATCCTTTGAGTGCTTTGACTTCTCATGCATGCTCTGGAAGTTTGCAGATCGGCACGTGCGCAGATGGAATTAATAAATCTGCCTACAAAATTGATACAATTATCTGCACATGCTCCAGTCTGCAACCGTCCGGTGCAAGCGTGAGAAATCAAAGCACTCTGAGGATGATGTGGGTATTCAGCAGCCGAGGTGGGTGGGCTTATTCAAAAAAATCTGGCTAGAAGAGACTCCGGGCTCGCCACCGGATTGGACATCATATAGCGAGTGAAGTATGTTTTCAAAATGAATTATATGTAGCTTAGTAGGATAGAAAATGCTGACAGGTTCCCTTTAACTACTCCTTGCTGTGGTTAATAGACTGGCTGAGGTAGTTGACTGCTCAGCCAGTCAGTCAGCAATTGATTGGTTAATTTAAGCAGCTCTTCTGATTATACTTTTTGTTTGGAGGTGTTTCTGGTCTTGTCTGCATCTCCTGGGTTGGAACTGCGTCTACTAAATAGGTAGAACAAAAGCAGACTTATTATATCTGGGGTATTTGTACATCTTTGTCCCTGCACTAGTGGTTATATATTTTCAGTGTGTCATCTTACTTTTGCCACTATTCC
Source organism: Eleutherodactylus coqui (assembly GCF_035609145.1). Taxonomy (NCBI): domain Eukaryota; kingdom Metazoa; phylum Chordata; class Amphibia; order Anura; family Eleutherodactylidae; genus Eleutherodactylus; species Eleutherodactylus coqui. The sequence goes on along the minus strand of NC_089838.1, from coordinate 71,192,585 downwards.
CTGTCACCATCTAGGGAAAACCAGGGTCACCCTAGGTTCCTGACGTGGGGCCACCCTTATCAGGACGATCGTCCGACTTATAGGTGGGGTCTTCTCGTATAAGAATGTTGACAGTTAAATTCCCTGTTGAGGGTTAGATTCCCTGTTACCCATTTTGGTGTTTCCTTATTACATATTTGTGTTGTCTGTATTTATATTGAAGTTTGAATATATGCATCCAGTTTGGATGCAACCTATATGTCCGTGGGGAACGTAACAGCGACCAACTAAAACTGCTGTACAAAATAACTTAACAGGGGCGATCCTCTCAGAGATGAGAGTCCATGTATATAGGATATAAGGTAAATTACAATCTGTCACAGAATAATCACTTCCACATAGGAGGTCATCTCATTTGGAGATTTTCACTGAACTTTAATAAAAAAATAAAATAATAAGCTGGATTCTAAATGTGAACAGAATTAATACTATTACTAAAATAACAACAACAATCTTCTTGTAGGCTTAAAGGTTTTTTTCCACAACTTGATACTTCACAGCCACTCTGTCCTTTCTACTGACCAGGACATGTGACTACAGCATCCAATCACTGGCCACAAAAGTGACCTTCTAATCAGCGATTGGCTGCAGCGGTCACATGTCCTGGTAAGCATCAACCAGTGAGGACAGAGCGGCTGTGAAACCCCTTTAATTTCTAGGTGTGCTCTTAAATCAGCCCTCAGTACTTAAAAAAAATTATAAATTCTATAGTACTATATACATGTTATTCACAGGTCACTTTACAGCTTTCCTAGACACCTACAGTAATTTGTGATTAATAAAACATGCCCTTCTGCAAAATGACACTATGATTTACCTTCCTAATATTGCACAACAATATACGATATGCTTAGAGATGTAGGAAGGAAATGTTTCCCCATACTGAACCTATAAGCATCACGGTGTGAGGAGACACCATTTCGGTGATGACATTTATGATACAGGAAGTTCCAAGCTTTATAGACTATGAAGCAATTCTAAATAGCTTTCAGCTGTACGTTAGAAGTTAAAATACATTTAAATTACCTTACCATGGAGATAAGACTAATATTGATGATACCTTTCACTGCAATGACTCAAGCAACCCCATTCAAATGAAGCTCCTGAAGCCAAACATCTGTTCATCTGTTACCAAACAATTCATTTGGCACAAGCATACAAACATAACATAAGAAGAAGCAAAAAAAAGCAAATTGGGAAGAACAAGCAAAATATAACAAATATGTTTTATAACCTGAACTGCACTCTGAACTACAACTTTATACTGTCATATCATACTGTTTGGCGGAAGGACTATCATAGGCTGTTCACATCACATTTACAGTCTCCGTTTGATGCATACACTCGGAAAAACCCCTGAATTGGAACACCGATGGAAGGTTGTAACATATCGCACTATATAGGCACACACAGCAGGATGTCGTCCATAGTGTAGTCTACTATGCTTTACCATAGTATTAGCGCATGAAAAAAACGTTTAAAGGAGATGTCTCGAGGAAGCAGTGAATTTTTTTTTTTGCCCAGTCCCCCTAATTAAACATACATTACTAATTACCCCTGTAAATGACTTTTCTAGCTGGTTTCTACTTACCGTTCCAGCGTTTCAGCAACTTATAAAACTTTTTCCCAAGATGGCCGCCAGCTCTTTTCGCATCGCTTGCTGTAGCCCGACGTGCGCGCTCCCGAGACGCTACCAGCTGTGTCTCCATGGCAACCAGACGCCCCGCAGCCGCCGACCGGACCCCTGGAGTGAACACGGCCGACCTGTCACCCACCGCCAGGCAGAAGGTAACCGGCGCAGCCCCCCCCCCATCACAGCGGCAGCCCCCCCGGCCCAGCGACAGCCCCCCCCGGCCCAGCGCTAGTTCCCCCGGCCTAGCGACAGCCCCCTCCCCCGGCCCAGCGCTAGTTCCCCCGGCGCAGCGACAGCCCCCCCCCATCGCAGCGGCAGCCCCCCCCCCCCGGCGCAGCCCGGCGCAGCGGCAGCCCCCCCGGCCCATCACTTACCAGGACAGCTGGACGGCGGGACAGCTGGGCGGCTTCTCCGGACAGCTCGGCAGCTCTGCACCTTCCTCTAACAGAGGAAGGTACAGAATGGCCGCTCCAGCGCACTCCCGAGCAGTGACAGCTCGTCTGCGCATGCGCAGAAGAGCTGTAGCGGGGAGCACACTGAAGCGGCTCGTGCTGGAAGGAGAAGACCGGACTGCGCAAGCGCGTCTAAAAAAGCAAGCTGCCAGCGAATTTAGACGGAACCATGGAGACGAGGACGCTAGCAACGGAGCAGGTAAGTGGAATAACTTCTGTATGGCTCATATTTAATGCACGATGTATATTACAAAGTGCATTAATATGGCCATACGGAAGTGTATAACCCCACTTGGTTTCGCGAGACCACCCCTTTAAGGCTCTTGTGATTTGCTTGTTAATTAGCCTGATGAAGGGGGCGCTGTGGTCCAAATGTTTACAAATATCATTTTTCTGGTTACAATAAGAGGTATCACTCTAAGGCCTCCTGCACACAACAGGGTCTGATCCGGCATGCGGGGTCCGACTCTGATCTGGCTGGTGATCCCGCTCACCTGTCCTGATTCTTCTTTTTTTGTACTGCGTGAGCGCCGGCCATCGTGCATGCGCAGTACAGATAAAACCGTGCTGTCGCTAGGCGATGACGTGGATCCCGTGACCCTTCCGCAGTGCTTACTGCAGAAGGGCTGCGTGACGGACTTCAACGGACGCCGTTGATGCGGAAATCCGTACAGAATGAAGGATACTGTAATTCCTGCCACAAGCGGAAATTTCCGTTCCTGTGCAGGAAGCAGCAGGTCTCCATAGGAGGCTATGGGTGGTATTTACTGTGGAATGCGAGGGAAAGCCGCCAGCCCCGGATTCCACAAATCAAATTCGCCCGTGTGCCGGAGCCCATACTTTTGTTTTTTGTTTTTTTTTAACACAAAACTATTTAATATCACAAAAATCTAGAATTTACATATTGTCCTGTCCCGTCAGCAGATGAGGTGCTCTTTATGGCAGCTTGTACTCTCTGCAGTGATGGGCAAAGAGATGTTGCTGACTTGTGTTCTGGAAATGACCACCTTAAAAATACAAATTCCTGCAAACAAGTACAGCTGCAATTGTGTTTTCTGACCTCATTAGAATATTAGGGGAGATTTATTGGTACCGCCGCACCATATAAGAAATGCACAAGTTCCTTCCCCAGTGTAGTCCATAAAAGATACATCAACAGGGTAGACATCTGTAATCAAATCTGCAACTATATTGAAACAATGCCAGCTTCGACCTGGAGTTTTTTTGCCAGATAGAAAAGTGTCTTGAAAATCTTTGAGAAATGCTTAACTCTTCAAGTGCTTGTCCAGCTTTAGGGTTAATGCACATGGGCAGATTTGAATTGCAGAATCCAAAGCGCGCGACCGCCTCTGGATTCCGCAGAAAATACTTCCTATAGCATGCAAGGCAAAAGTGATTCGTCATGCACACGAGCGGAAACCAATTCAAGTTTCCGCTTGCGTATGAAAAATCGCAACATGTTCCATTGTCTGGTGGATTCCGCATGGACGGCTACCATTGAAGTCAATAGAAGCTGTCCAACACGCGGCCTTAAACTACCGATAACCTCTCCACTGGATAGGCCATCAATAGTAGATCAATGGGCGTCTGCTGCTTGGGTATTGCACAGTTCAGGAATTCATTGGGCCATGATTTCTGCGGGAAGCAGATAACTCTGATTCCACTGCAGTGGTTTCGGCTGATATTACATGTAAAGTTCCCATTGAAAAGACCTGAAACTCGAAAAAAAAGACATAACTAGAGAATGGTGCAATTTGCAAAAAATACCATGTAATAGATTGCAGACTTCCTTACAAACATCTGGACTTTTTTTTTTTTTACAAAAAAAATATGCAGAAAACACAAACAAAAAAAACTGGCAGCATCAAAAATTGCTAAACCACTACATTTAAAAAAAAAAAAAAAAATGTGAAACCAACCTGAAAGTGCATCTAAGTTATCATTTGTAAACGCTGTTTTATAGGTTTTTGAAATATGGGGTGTACTTACTCTTTCAACCTGGTTTGTGAACGGCGGTTTACGGTTTTGAAACATGACCGCATTTTCAAATCGTTGAGGTTGTATGTTTATAGAAGTCAGTGGGGATGCTGATAAATAACAACCTAGCATTGAAGGAGGATGGACTTTCTTTTTCCTAAGACCATACATTGTGACAGACAGACTCAGTAATTCTGTTTGTTGACCTGTCCATACATATAAGAGTTGTCCATAAATATGTCAGCATACTGACGTAGAGACATGGCCAGAGACGTCTGGTAGTACTTGTTTCACAAAGGATCTGACATGCTGAATTCCAGCAAATCTCACTCGAAAAATCTCCCAATGGGAGACGATCAAGCAACTCCATGCACACTAGATTGTTGGTTCAGAGGACATTTATCTAATGTGAGTGGCCTGCTTCTACACTTTTTGGGGATTCCGAAGACAGAGAAAACATTTTGTGGCTTCAGGGAGAAAGCCTGGAAATAGTCAGATGGTAATATCATCTGCAGATATGTTAGAAGACCAACATTTTTTTCTACAGCAACAAACTAAACTGCAATCCATGTGAACGACGTAACAGAGGCAGTATGTGTCCAAAGTTAGTTGGACTGCAAAATATGTTTAAAACAAGACGACAGATATTTTACAGTTGGTTGGTTTTCTGTAGGTTGTCGTTTCATTGTGTCATATCACTATATCGTCAGAAGCAGGAAAGTGTCTTAGGCTCTGTTCACACTTGTAATCAGGGTTTCTGTTTTGCTGTTCTATAATAGGGACCTGTTACGTGGGATTGAATATTCCACAATAGTATTGCTATATATACCCTCCTGCAGAAAATTCAGCACCAAAATCTGCACTGCTAACATGCGGAATTCCGGCATGGCATATTCTGCAACGCTTTCCATGTGAAAGGTCCCCAAGAGATAGAAACACGGAAACAAACACTTATTTTCTCACAGGTTTCAATTGAGTTTTTACAGCTCCCTTTTGTCCTAGAAACAATGGTATTGTTTAATTTTTATGTTTAAAAAAAACCAGAACCAGACAAAGTAACCTTACATTTTTTTTTACATTGTTGTCAATGGACAATAGATGCAAATGGAAATTCTTCTGTCTAGACCCATTATGTGCTCAATTGAACAGATCCATTTTTCTTCTCCATAGGCTAAAGAAACTATGAGAAAAAGAATTTTCTAAAAAAGTGGAAAAGTTAGAACAGATGCCAAACTGATACACATGGAAGCTAATGTTACCAGTTTTTGACTGAGCCATCAGCCAAAATAGCTGAATCTTAGTTCTACTTGTTTCACCCATTTTTTAAATCCATTTAAAAAAAAGATCCATTAAAATTGGAAACCTGAACATAGATGTACGCAGAGCCTTATAGTGTACCTTTCAGCCCCCCTTCACGCTTATACATTTATATACAAAAAGAATTTAAAACGTATTGCTGTGACACCATGTCTGTGCACAGACGCGTTTCCAAAGACAATTCTTTCTTGATCACAACTCTTTCTAAACCTTTCTGTGCATAGACATGGTGTCATATGGTACCAACTAGAGATGAGCGAGCATACTCATCCGAGCTTGATACTCGTTTGAGTATTAGGGTGTTCGAGATGCTCATTACTCGAGACGAGTACCACGCGATGTTCGAGTTACTTTCATTTTCTTCCCTGAGAAATTTGCGCGCTTTTCTGGCCAATATAAAGACAGGGAAGGCATTACAACTTCCCCCTGCAACGTTCAAGCCCTATACCACCCCCCTGCAGTGAGTGGCTGGCGAGATTAGGTGTCACCCGAGTATTAAAATCTGCCCTCCCGCGGCTCGCCACAGATGCCTTCTGACATAAATCAGGGAAAGTGCTGCTGCTGGTGCTGCTGCTATAGGGAGAGCGTTAGGAGTTATTTTAGGCTTCAAGAACCCCAACGGTCCTTCTTAGGCCATAGAAATCGCAGATCGCACCTATGTGCGATCTGCGATTCCTGTTCTCTTCTCTATATGCGCTCAATGGGGCCGGCGGCAGCAGCGCCGACCCCATTGAGAACATATAGAAGACAAATCATTCTTCTCTGCCACAGCTGTAACAGCTGTGGCAGAGAAGAACGATGTTTGCCCATTGAATTCAATGGAGCCGGCAATACAGCAGGTTCCACTGAAAGCAATGGGCTGCTGGCGATCGCAGGATGAATTGTCGGGAAGGGCTTAAATATATAAGCCCTTCCCTGCAATTCATCCAGAAATGTGTTACAATAAAAATATATACCGGCGTATAAGGCGACCCCCCAACTGTCACCTTATACGCCGGGAATACAGCGGAGCAAAGAATAAAAATCATTACTCACTTCTCCTGGCGTTCTGCGGCGCTGCTGCAGGCTGTCGCTCCCTCCTGGTCCCCGGCAGAGCATTGCTTTCTGGACACAGGGCTTGAAATCCCCGCCTCCAGAAAACACACGTGCCTTCAGCCAATCACAGCCAATGACAATGGCTGTGATTGGCTGAAGGCACGTGTGTTTTCTGGAGGCGGGGATTTCAAGCCCTGTGTCCAGAAAGCAATGCTCTGCCGGGGACCAGGAGGGAGCGACAGCCTTCAGCAGCGCCGCAGAACGCCAGGAGAAGTGAGTAATGATTTTTATTCTTTGCTCCGCTGTATTCCCGGCGTATAAGGTGACAGTTGGGGGGTCGTCTTATACGCCCCGTCGCCTTATACGCCGGTATATACGGTATATATTTTTATTGTAACACATTTCTGGATGAATTGCAGAGAAGGGCTTATATATTTAAGCCCTTCCCGACAATTCATCCTGTGATCGCCGGCAGCCCATTGCTTTCAGTGGAACTTGCTGTATTGCCGGCTCCATTGAATTCAATGGGCTAACATCGTTCTTCTCTGCCACAGCTGTTACAGCTATGGCAGAGGAGAACGATCTTTATGCTGACAGGGGGGGGGGCAATCTTGCCGCTATTGTGGCTTAATAGTGGGACCTGTGAACTTGAGATGCAGCCCAACATGTAGCCCCTCGCCTGCCCTATCCGTTTCTGTGTCGTTCCCATCACTGTCTTGAATTGCCCAGATTTTCACAAATGAAAACCTTAGCGAGCATCGGCGATATACAAAAATGCTCGGGTCGCCCATTGACTTCAATGGGGTTCGTTACTCGAAACGAACCCTCGAGCATCGCGAAAAGTTCGTCCCGAGTAACGAGCACCCGAGCATTTTGGTGCTCGCTCATCTCTAGTACCAACCCTTTATAATATTATGAATTTTTTCGTATAAAAAGAAGAATAAAAGAAGTGTTTTTAAGGAACCGTCTTTTCTCCTTTGCTGCAGCTATTTTTGACATGCATGGCTTATCTTACAATACAGTCAATAGAAAGCATATAGCTTTGTTGCCATACGGTTAACCTATTTTTTATGGTCTCTAATGCTTAAAAAAGACAAAAAGTGTTCAACTATAAAACTTTATTGAAAATAAAAACTCACAGTGAAACCTATATAAGTTTTTATCTGAAAACAGACACAAACGTATGGAGACGTATGACTACATGTTTACCATACAGCCTGAAAAACCTCACAGTATGCTTGAATTGCATGTATTTTTTTCAAGGATATTTTAATGTACTAAGCAACCATTAAAATGAGGATGTGCCCAGCCCCTAACATTACAGTATAATTCAAAAGACAAGGTCCAAAACTTAAAATGTAGTGACACAGCATTAACAAAAATCTCTGTAACACAACATCATGAAAAGAGGTCACAGAAGAGAAGTATACTGTGTAGTAACAGTTTTATAGCAATATTTTATTGGTCTAATGTGAAATTTTAAGATTCATGGACTGGGAAATACTCGCCCCCGATGAAAAATAAAAAGTTCTTATGAGGTACATTAATATGCACCTGTTGAATGATGGTGTTAGTATGTGCACAAATAAAAATGATGGCAAAGGATTAACCAAACAGATGAAACAACAGACCAAAGTAAATAATGTTTCATACATTTTCAAGGCAAGAACTCCAACCCTGCTCAGTGAGCCTTAAAGGAGATGTCCCGCGCCGAAACGGGTTTTTTTTTTTTTAAACCCCCCCCCCCGTTCGGCGCGAGACAACCCCGATGCAGGGGTTAAAAAAACCACCCGCACAGCGCTTACCTGAATCCCGGCGCTCCGGTGACTTCTCTACTCACCGCTGAAGATGGCCTCTTCCTCCGTGGACCGCAGCTCTTCTGTGCGGTCCACTGCCGATTCCAGCCTCCTGATTGGCTGGAATCGGCACGTGACGGGGCGGAGCTACACGGAGCTACACGGAGCCCCATAGAGAACAGCAGAAGACCCGGACTGCGCAAGCGCGGCTAATTTGGCCATCGGAGGCCAAAAATTAGTCGGCACCATGGAGACCAGGACGCTAGCAACGGAGCAGGTAAGTAAAAAACTTTTTATAACTTCTGTATGGCTCATAATTAATGCACAATGTATATTACAAAGTGCATTATTATGGCCATACAGAAGTGTATAACCCCACTTGCTGCCGCGGGACATCTCCTTTAAAGTGTACCTGATTTCTCAGATAACTTTTCAGTATAAGCTGCTAAGTGTGTGTACATGAGGAATAACACTGTGTCTCATCATTATTTGCATTATATTTGAGATTTATTACCAGTTTTCCCCTCTATAGACTGTATCACTAATTGTCTGTTGTCTCTGAGCTGGTGGTCGAAGCCCGGCTGCTGTACTGTGTTCTATACAGTGTGCACAGAAAAGGTTGCAGAATCTGCTCTCTAGCTGTCTGTAACACATACATAAATCACTTCATCATATAGGACACTGCAGCAATACTGAGCAATGTAGATCATTCACCAGTTAGGTTCTGCAATGACTGTATTGCTCTCTCCTTTAAAGTCAGTTTTCTCTGTAGAGCCAGGTAGGGAAGGTTGGGATAGAGTAAAAGTAATAGGCGCTTGACGATAGAGAGAAATTCTGGCCTATGGTTGCACTGGCATGAAAGGGGTTGTCTGATTGCTGGCTGATTTTTTTTAAGTATAGGCTCACATGTGTTAAAATAACAAAAGCAGCTTTTGTTTTTTAACACATTTGAGTGTTAGAAAATTGTCCAGCAACCAGACAACCCCTTTAAATGCATTGACTCTATGTACATGCTTTTCCATTGCAGTAAGAGACTCTGAGTCAGCAATACATTTTTTTAATTACCCCAAATACAGGTCCTGATTCAGTACTATGATAGTTTTCTAAAGAGCAAATCTAGATTTAGACTGGCTCCATTTAGAAGTGCCATCATAGACTAGTATTAGCAGCCCCATTTCTGCCAATTAACAGGTAAGATTGAAAACGCTTAAAGTGTTATACATACATATTCACTTTTTAACATAATTTCTGTATTTTATAGTATAACTCCTATTCTCATTAAAGGGGTTGATCAGTTGTAAACCATTGATCGCATATCCTCAGGAGAAGTCATCAGGTGAAAGATCGATGGGGGTGCATTATCTGGGATCCCCGCTGGTGAGGTGTTCTGGTTGGTGCACTCATGCACTGACTGAGCTGATTTTTGCAAAAAAGAAGACAGCTCCGTTCACACTGCAGTGGCTAGGCTTGATACTGTAGGCATTAAAATAAATGGGACTTAGCCTGCACTACCAAGCCAGGCCATTGCAGTGGGAAAGGAGCTGTCTGCTTCCTGCAGAAATTGTCTCGGTGCATGAGCAACAGCTGATCGGTGGGGATTTCATGTGGTAGACCCCCACTGATTTACCATTGATGGCCTATCGTGAGGATAGATCATCAATAGTTTACAACTGGACAACTCTTTTAATCATAGAGGACCATTACATAATTTATTATAAACTGCAGTACTATATCAAAACTGCCACAAACCACATTCATAACAGCCAAAGACTAACCAGTTCAAAGAAATCTGAAATGTAGAATGTTTCAGAACAACATATACTCTCTTTGTTGCACATATATTGTAGCTGTTCTTTGTTAAATGAAAGGTGGGGGCCCTGTTACAGATTTTGCATTGGGGCCCAAGAGCTTCGAGTTAAGCTTCTGCCAACAAGTAACGGACCATAATAACCTAATATTAAATGATGTCTTAACTAAAGTTGTCACAAAAAGTAATATTCTTAATAGTAACCACATGGAATATTAAACATTAATCTAAATACAAGAAGGAAAGCCTTGCCTATTAATTGTACAAGGAAACCAGAACCCCCGAGAGGGTCTTTTTTTGTGCTGTATGATTTTATTATTTTATAAACACAAGAAAAAGAAAACATTTATGAGCTGATATTTCTCCCATAAACTGGCTTTACTGAATTACTGTTTTAATAATTATATGACTTCATGTAATTGACTGTTATGTTCAAAATATGAGCAGTCACAATAAGCAGTTTTCCAGTTGAGGTGGAGAGGGAGTCCTGCTTTGCAATGTTAGGTGCAGGCCCTGATAATCTCATCACCATATAAACTCTTCTGCACTTCGTCCACGTAAAAGATTAGTGGAAAAGTCCTTAAAATCACAAATATCAAAGTCCGGACATCAGTGCACATAAAAGAGGCATAGATTCAGAAAGCAGAGACTAGCTTGAAGGAACACTCTCTGGACACTACTAGTACTTGCCATTCACCTTTTCTTTAGTTTTTCATTTTATACTTTCATCATAAAGGAAGTGTTTTTGTGTTGTCTTTGCTTTTCGTTGTAACATTGGCAGAGACAAGGATTTTCTGTGTCACGGGAAATGAATGTTGGACGCAATAAATCCTCTAAGGGATATTCACATGCGGCAAATGTTAGGCAGAAACTTCTGCTACTGTCTCATTCACCTGAATAGAGCCTGAATTCCATGTGATTGCTGCAGAAAGAATTGCATTAAGATGTGTGGAACAGATTTTCAGTCCAAGACGTTTCCAAAACTAATCTGCTGCGTGTAAACATATCCTTACACCACATCAGGCTGGCTGCACACAACACTGAATGGCTGTGATTGGCTGACGCCACGTGAGTTAGCCAATCACAGACATTTAATGATGTCATTAATTGGCTGTGATTGGCTGACGCCGCGTATGTTAGCCAATCACAGCATTAGCTTTCTAGAGGTGGGGATTTCAAGCCCCGCATCCAGAAAGCAATGCTCTGTCGGGGACAAGGAGGGAGCGACAGCCTGCAGCAGTGCTGCAGAACGCCGGGGGAGGTGAGTACTGATTTTTTTTTTTACACTTTTTTTTTGTATAGCTGGCGTATAAGATGACCCCTGACTGCAGAGCAAATTTTTCGGGGTTAAAAGGTCATCTTATACGCCAGAATATACAGTAAATTATTCTAACTCAAAAGTGTAGCAACATAACATACTAAGAAATCTAGGCCTAATAAAGCAATAGTTCAATATAGTGCACACTAAACAACAGAGTTTTGCAACTTCCACATTACATACTGTAACTATTTGTGGGGTTGCATATTTAAGAAAGCTTCATATAGATGGGACTTTCAAAAATATAACCTTCCCTTATACAAGTATACAGCACTACTCATTATTTGATACTATGTACAATAGACAAACATATTGTGTGATGTTATAGGTAAAGAATGTGCATAAACAGTGTGGAAATGCCATCCATTCCTTATTACCCTGATAATTGAAATAGGATGTGAAATGTGCATTTTATTTTATTCAACATCTCAGAAAATCAAGAGGTTTTATTTCCAGATGTGAATTTACATGTTCAGCGTCCTTCTATTAGATGTTGTGATAGGGCTGAGCATAACCAGAACTGTGCATTGCAGTAATTATGGGTATGGACTCTCAGAAGGAAAATCAAAATTTAAGTTCATAAAGTTTTTTTTATTTGTAAACTTAATGAGGATTTGCTATCAGAATTGCAACATTTCTAGGTTACCTTGTAAATGTATGCAGCTATCTAACAAAAGTAATGTCATGTTAGTATCTACATACATACTAACACACACACTTTTTCCCTTGTAGGGGTGTCCAAGTTTCAGCAAATAAATGTCATTCCTTGTACAATTAAAAGTGTGCCCCATATGTGAGAGCACATTACACTACCTGGTTGTGCTCTAGGCAACAGAGCTAACTTTAAGTGGCACTTTGAGCAACATTTATATTTATCCGTCATGCCACCAATTTTTACATTTGTACCATCAAAATTGATGATAAATGATAATTTTATTGTTGATTTCCTTTATTAACACTAACCAATTAGCATTACGATTGCTCAAAAACAACTAAATTATGATAATAATCATAAATGGGCCTTCTAATAGGGATGTATTCGGGTTTATTGCCATGGACAGTATGAGCTGCAATTACAGCCCTAATTAGGAGAGCTTTCATTATGGCCCATTTACAAGTAACAATTCGTTCCAACGAATGAATTTGAGCGATAATCATTCAGTGTAAATGTGAAAAAATGCTCACTATTAGTTCGAGGTTGTTTATCACTGGCTTTCTCGTTACGTGTAAACGCTCCCCACTCAGCGCTTTACAGACACCGTAAATAGACCGTTAGTGCGATATAAATGTAATTCTGATTCACAAATATGTACTGGGACACTGAGTCCTAATATCATTAGACAAAAATTAAAAACCTGGAAATCAATTTGAAAAGACTATAAGAATAAACACATTATATATATATGGCGTTCACACAATCTACTTGTTTTCCATATTTTTGTTGTGATATAGCAGGTTACATGGAAAGTATCTTTTAACTTTCAACGCTTTGCTAAGTTTTTGGGAATACAAACATAGAATGATAGTCACAGATAGACGAGTTAAATATTATGACTTCCCCATCCAGAATACAAAAGTTCACAATTCCCCTCAGTAAAGGCAATACACCAGTGACAAACCTATTTGGAAAAAACGAGACACAAGAGGAAAAGGTGTGGGAAGACAAGACATACAATGGTATAGAAAGTATGAAAAAGGAAAGTAACAGACAATTCAAAAACTATGGGAATTCCCCAGATATGAGATCCAAGGAGATCAAACCGCCTCACGGGTTGTACTGCGATAGCAAGTGGGGTTAAGCACTTCTGTATGGCCATATTAATGCACTTTGTAATATACATCATGCATTAAATATTGGCATACAGAAGTTATACACTTACCCCCTCCGGTGCTGGCGTCCCCGTCTCCACGACGCTGGCATGCGCAGAAGCCTTGTGCGGCGTGAGCATGCTGATGCGGTCCCTTCAGCGCAATCGCGTCTAATCCAGGGAGAAGGCGGCTTGGAGACGGGGACGCCAGCACCGGAGCAGGTAAGTGTATAACTTCTGTATGGCCAATATTTAATGCACGATGTATATTACAAAGTGCATTAATATGGCCATACAGAAGTGCTTACCCCCACCTGCTATCGCGGGACAACCCCTTTAAGTAAGGTATCATTCACAATGCTGATGAGCCGATCATTAACCATTATCCATCCTAGCCTATTCTTAACCCTCGTGTGGTAATAGTTTTAAAGTGCAGGACTGCAATGAACAAGGCTGGGCACGAACAGACCCCATCGTACCATATGAGGGTTAACAAGTCCTAATGGGAAGGGACAAGTTTCCTAGCTCCTGGCCAGAGTCATTTTAGCAGCCAAAAAGATGTAGTAAGTTAGTTTTATAATACTTTTGGGAACATGAAAATATCTTTAAAAACAACCTATGACATGATTGGTATGAGCGGTGATGAGGACAGAATGGGGAGCATTTTAAAAAAATACATGCATCATCTAAAAAAAAAAACCTGCGTTGCTTCGAAAGCTTGCTATTACATCATGCATTTTTTTTCTATAAATTCTTTATTTATAAGTTTTCCATTTTTCCAAAACAAGTTAAATCACTGTTAAGTAATGCAAAGAAACTGACAACCTGCAACCCAAACAGTGGTACGAAATTCCCCAACTGGATTAAGACAAAGTGCTAAACCTTGAAGCACATACAATAAACCTCTGGAGGTGGGGGCATTCAGGTGCTACCTATAGTATTGCAAGTGTGAATTGCAATTATGCTTGGTCACAAATTTCTAATGCCTGTGAAGAGGGATGAAGACCCTCATTAAAAGGTCAATCGCTGACCCATTCCTCCCCAAACCTCTGCCTATAGTTATCCCCACCCAGCCCATGTACCCTCTCTATTCCTCTATTCTGTTGATAGTGAAAGATAACCTATTTTAAATCGCCGACTATAGCGTAACAGTAGAACAGCGCAAGATGAAAAAACAAACTGTAAAAAGAAAAGGAGAGGAAAGAAAGAAAGAAAGGAAAGAAGAGAAAAGAAGAGAAGAGAAGGAAAGAAGAAAAGAAAGAAAGAAAGAAAGAAAGAAAGAAAGAAAGAAAGAAAGAAAGAAAAAGGGAAAATAAAATTTAAAAAGGAAAGGAATGGAAGGGAGGAAGAGTACATCATAATGCATAGTCTTGCATTTGGCCCCGTATTATTTGGCTCGACCTTGGCATACCGCAGCATCACTTTCTGAACAGTACTAAGAGCCTGGTTCAGCTCTTGTACTCTTATGAGTTGTATATGTTACGGAATTCCAAAGAATCCTAGAAATTCGATCCAATAAAACCAGGTTTTCCGAAATTTATCTTGTGTACCTTTTACCGAAGCTGTCAAATTAAGGCCTCGGTCAGACGAGCATTTTTTTGTGCGCAAATAGATTGAGGTTCGAGTGTGGAAAAATCACGTGAATGGAGCTAAAGGCGCAATCTACATTCGCGCGTAATATGCACGTTCACATGATCCGTAGTGCATGCTGCGTGTTTAATCCAGCTCCCACGGGAGCCAATGGGAACTCCTGCACAACACGCACTAAAGACAGGTCAGGTCCTATCTTTTCATGCAGCATGCAGCTTAGATGCGGGCATTGTAGCCACGCATGTCCTATCTTTTGCAGGTGTGAGTGTTTTGCAGGTCTAAAAATCGTTCGTGTGAACGCTTCAAAAGGAAACCATTGGTTCTCATACACGCGATCTTTTTGCACAGCTGACTGAGGCCTGAAGGGACACTCTGGTGAATGCACATTTTTCCATTTCCAATTGCCTGCCACACTCTGGAAGTGTGACCCAAGTGGTAGTTCCACTGCTGACATCACATTTGTGGGCTACCAACAGAAGACCACTGTATCAAACCATGTCTTTGGCATGGCTTTATAAGCTAATACCTATAGAAGACTTGGGAGCTTCTCTTAGCCCCCCAGCCACCATGATAACATTGTTACTAAACTGCTTAGATGCCATGGCTTAAGGGCTAAAAAGGCAAAGATAGGTACAACTGTTGCAGTGGAGTGTCAGTTGTATATTACAGCCACCACCTACTCTCATTAGTGTAGGCATTCACTAGACATACTAGTAGATCCTATTATGGTTATAAAGGTGCAGTTAGGACATAATGATACATCCTTTTTTCATGAAGGGGTTAAACAATGTCTAGATTTATTTTTGATTCAGAAATTCAAGAACAGCTCTGCATAAACTCTGTTTAATGTAATTTCTCATGAATAACAGATTTTAAGACATCCAAGAATAAATGAATTGCATGAGAAGAATTTTGAGTTGGCCATGTGTGCACACTGAATTAGTGCCCAATACTAAAATAACATGAAGTGTTTTATAAGAGAAACAGCAATTGGTATAGAAAAAACAAAACATGGCACTATAACGATAAAAAAGGTGCGGGAATCACTTCTAGTCATTGAGAGAGTTAATGGCTAGTCTGAGCACACATTGTTACTCACATCACTGGTGTAGGACATTGCTTTGCAAGCATTCAACAAGTGTTGGCTTGTGTCTGTGGAAACATGACTAAAAACTCACTTGACCTGCATTCCGAAAAAAATGGTCCGCAATGAAGCCAGAATGCCCCAAGTCAGATGCAAGGTGGTCTGGATCTCACACAGTAAAACTAAGCTGAGCCAACCATGAGGCAGGGAACGGCTTAACTTTAATACAAGCTGGTTTTCTTATAATGAAAAGAAATTCAAATAAATCTTCCAAATAGTTTCCAACTGCAGTGCAGTCACCATTCTGTTCAATGAAACCTTCCAACCCAGGTTGTAAAGCTGATCATGTACCCTCATGTGTGGTGCTAACTGTCGAGCTACTGAAAGTTTTAATATGAATATTATTCATTAAGGCAGCCCTCTTGTTTTGGGACATAATTCTGTCACAAGACTGGGGGGGTCAGTGGGAATATTACCTGCGGCTGTTCTTGTATGTTGTCCATCCAATTCGCCATTTCCGGCTGCTGTTTTCATCCATCCAAGATGGCCAATGCAATATTCAGACTGCCTAATCCCCAATGTGCACTGCTAGTGGTAGACGATCAATACACTATACCTGCTCTTTGATTGGGCAGAGCTGCTCATGTGATCAGTACTGGCCAATCCGAGAGCAGTGAACAGTGTGCATTAGGTAGTTAAAAAAATTGCTGCAGCCACCTTGAATGGATAAAAACTGGGCCCAAAACTGGCAGATCAGAGAGGTAATATATCCCAGTCCTCACCCCCCCCCCCCCCCCCGTTCCGGGACAGCATTTTCTCCTGAAACCAGAGGGTCACTGTAATTATAACTTGTCTTACATTGTCTTCTTGTTTACTCTATTCCAGTAATGAAACACAGAGCGAGTTTAATTGTTCATAAACTCAATCAATGTGATTGGATTACCATTTAATCTCAGAGTGAATTAAATGGGTTCTCCCACTTCTGGCTATTGTTGACTTATCTTCAGGATAGGTTATCAATAGCAGATTGACTTGTGACCCCCTAGTAATCAGTTGCTTCCCCGGATCAGTATTTTTGTGTCTGAAGCTGTCTTTCTACGGAATCAGACAGCACCGTACATTGTGCAGTGGCCTTGACTAGTATTGTATGCTGTGTCCTATTCATTTTAATGAAATAGCTGAAAATGCTGGGGAAACAGCTGTTCACTGGGGTCACGAGTGATGGAACTCCACCCATCTGCTATAGATGACCTATCCTGAGGATAGGTCATCAACAGCTAGAGGTGGGAGAACAAAGGGCTATTACAGTTTCAGCAAAGAAACTGATACTTTGAAGGAATAAACTGCAATTATTATACAGTTACAAAGGTCATAAAAAGACTGTATAAATCAAAAGTCCTAAATCACTAATATTGCAGTAAACAGAAAAAAGTAGTTATAATAATGTGACACCTAAAGTAAGTGCAATAAAATCTATTCCTAGATCACAGTGAATGTGTCGCCATGCGTCCGAACAGCTGCAAATGAGAAGATGGAACAATGCCTCTAATCTTCCCATTGGCAAACATTTCTCAAAGGAGCATGCGTGGCCTTACAAGTCTCCTCACATCTTCTGGGTGCTCTCCCTAAGGAGAAACCATACCCTTCTTGTCTTAAAAGCTGTGCACAGCAAATAGCATCACATAGATGTCAAAAAAGTCATGTTTTTCTTTTTTAAAGCCACAAAAAGATTTTCTAAAGACAAGGACTTGTATTCAAATGTAGCAGATTTGTTGTAGAAAATGTATTGCATGCATACGAATGAGGCTGCTTCTGCAGCACATGCATGGACTGCCACAAACCCAACACTGACCAATGGATTAGAGATTTCTGCTACAAACCTACCACATGTTAAATATTGCTTTATGACTGTTTCCTACAGACTTTTATGAACAATGACTGCTCAGATGCAGCTACTTGTTCATCAAGCATGAAGACCAGGTACAAGTGGATATGTCCTTAAAGTCTGTCTATGGAAAACCCCTTTCATTTCTATTTTTGCCAAATAAAAACATAATGGAAAACACATTATAGTCTGAAAACACATAGAGAACATCATAAGGACACAACAAAGGCAGGACCAATTATTCTTGACATTCGTATGGACAATATTGCATAGGCAAGTATTATATGAAGAAATAGAACCAACAACGATAGGAAAACTAAAATCAAGAATATATGGTATGTAGACATAGAAGCCAAAAACTACTTACAGCCTGGTCAGTTTTACAGTATTTTGGAACAGCAACTCAGGAAGAACTTGCAATTTATTCTTGTTGAGGCGCCTGGAACAAGATGAAAAAGAAAAAAGGTTCTAAATTTAATTTTCCAAACCAGTAGTTGATAATGATATAATGAGATCTATTATGTTTCCAGTAGGTTTCCTTCATTTTTCTATTGCACTTTTCTGCTGCTCAGTGGTAATGGAAACCTGAAAGAACATATCCTGGATGTCTGTATGGACAAAACCTAAAACCGCAAAAAAAAAATGAAATCTCTAAAATATTTGGAGCAAAAACAACGGGTTGCTAACTTGTCATATTAAAGACACCTTCCCTTCTGTGTAAAACTGCATTAGTGATTTGTGAACAGATTTGCACATGTATCTAGAGAATACTGCCATGCGAGATCGAGCTAAGAACTCCAGTGGTCTTTGCACAATACACAGACATCGATAACGTAAATGTTGATGATTTAGAAAAATCTAAAGTTCAGTTCCGTTTTTGGGGGGCGGGGGGGGGGGGGGGGAATGTATAGGTCATCTAGGGTGACTGGTCCTAGAAGCACTGCCATGGTTTTCCCAGTGAATTACCTATATCTCTTTATAATTATGATGTATGTTAAAATCTATAGGAAATAGGAGAGGGTTCAAAGAAGCCACAGGAACTTTTTTTCCTCCTATTACTAACAAGAGAGATTATGGAAATCTGAGAATAATGTACTATATGCTATATTTTATATACCGAGCAAACCACAGTGACTAATCTACTGACTCACTTTTAGTCAAAAATGGTTTTGAGGTTAAGGTTTCTGTGCTGAGCTATAGTTTATGTTTTCTATAAACATCCAAGGCAAAAAAAAAAGTTAAAACTTCTCCTTTGTAAGACTGTGAGATACCCAACAATACACAAAAGCTTCACCTCGGGTCACTATTCCATATAAAAAGCATTTAGTCCTTTAATTCTTGCAATGACTCTATCAATGAGGGGAAATAACTGTATCGTAAAAAAAAAATATACCGAGATACATGTAAAACCACAAGAAACATACACATAAACATACATGATTGCATATGGTTTCCATTGACTTGTCTTCCGCGCTTTAAAGAATTCTTTCCACAACATATCTGTTTTCCATCATTCCTTCACAGCATGGAGTGGATGGCCAACAGTCCACTTAAAGAATCCAACATCCTGAAATCATTTTCTGCATTTATCCTAGTCTGTGCATTAATATATGATTATGGGAGTGTTGCCTCCACTTACGTTAACCAATGTATTGAGGAATCTCGTTACTGGAACACATGGTGAATGATTAAGCAATAACTGTTATGCTCAATAATTCCATTTTCACTAGAGGAAGTTATCGCTGTACAGTCTTAAGATACAACAGACACTGTAATTACAGCACAGCTAAAGTGGTATTGTTTACACAAGTACCATCAAGCGGGATGAAGGAAACAAAAGCACATACGTTATAATTAAACATCATGTTTCAGTGGTTTGTAAAGCAGCATGATATTAAACTACTAAAGCTGGAAATTGTAGTCTCTTGATTTGCCTACTTAAAAAATGCCTCATTTTCCTGTGTGATAAATATTCATGCCAAGTTAAATGTGACAATTTTTTTTTTTTAAACTCCTAGGACCCGCATATATGTAAATCTCCAGAAGGGGGCCCATCTTAATAAAATGGAAGTTGAGATAACAGAAAGAGTCATGCTGACTGTTGTATATATCTTCCATCACTCCCTAGAGAAGTCTCAGAGAGATATCGTGAGGAATAGCTATCAACCAAACAAGCTTTTGGTGGACAGCCATTGAGGTGTATGGGCTCTATTCCACATAAATTTGGATATGTTCTGGTTTGCTTTAATCATAGAATGGTAGAGTTGGAAAGGACCTCCAGGGTCCTCTGGTCCAACCCCCTGCTCAGTGCAGGATTTACTAAATCATCCCAGACAGATGTCTGTCCAGCCTTTGTTTGAACACTTCCATTGAAGGAAAACTCACCACCTCCCATGCAACCTGTTCCACTCATTGATCACCCTCACTCTCGGAAAGTTTTTTCTAATATCTAATCTGTGTCTCCTCCCTTTCAGTTTCATCCCATTGCTTCTAGTCTTTCCTTGTGCCAATGAGAATAGGGCTGGTCCCTCTGCACTGTGACAGCCCTTCAGATATTTGTAGACAGCTATTAAATCTCCTCTCAGCCTTCTTTTATGCAAGCTAAACATTCCCAGATCCTTTAACCGTTCCTCATAGGACATGATTTGCAGACCGCTAATCTAATTGTGCCATCATAGCCATGAACTTCAGAGTAGTTAACAGTTAAATAATTATCTAGATGTTCCAACCATGGGTGCACAGCCTTTGCTGGTACAAGGGCCACATTATCAGATTGCCCTACTCCCAAGTAGTAGCAATAAAACACATCTGAGACACCTATGGCACATTGAAAATGTATGTCATAATTGTCTGACAATTGGGGGCTTCAGGTTTGGAGCTTCCAACTATTGGGAAATTGCGAGTCCCTTTCTCCCCTGTCCATTGAATAAGTATTAAGCTGGTTGTACAGGCATGTGGCCCTCACCACTGTAGTTAATAGGAGTTACAAAAACAGCTGAGCATTTCAAATCTCCAATAAACAATGTTGGAGAGAGCTAGACGTACCTATGACTGTCTCTCAAACTCAACTCTGGAAGGCTAAACTTGGCATATCCATGGGGAAATGTCTGATATTAATGTCTCAGGTGAAAATATGACTTAAAATACCCCTTTAAAGAAGCAATCTGGATAAACGTGATGCAGTGTGGTGGTGGTTTAATACTGTCTAACTGAGGGCCATGAATTATATAAATTATAGAAAAAATTACACAATCTATGCCATTAATTTACCATTCCCAATACCTGTGTCCCTCATCTAAGAAACAGACTGACATGACTGACCTCTCTTTTCGGCATTGAATCTCAGTGGTCATATGCTCACTTACTTACCCTGCACTATATAACACATATAGTGGTCAAAAAGGCCCAAATTATGAAATTAAGTTAAGATTTAGGTCCAACCACTACATTAGTGTTGTATAATGCTATTCATATATTTAATAGAAACAGCACATGAGAAAAAAAAAGTAAAAGTCATCGATGGAATTATTATTAATAAAATCTTCTGTGGTGCCCCCTGCTGCTCTTTGGTTTCCCCAGTGTGTCCAGTGCCAGTGGTCGCACATGCTCAGTGCTTCAATACCATTGTCTGGGTCCTCTTGCACAGGGACAGCAGAATGGTTCCTGCAAGTATGCACACCAGCTACTAAAGACCAGTACACTAGAAGCAGAGTGTTGGCTGTCTTATCTATACAACTTCCATAGAAGTATATGGGAATTATGGAAACAGTGTAGCACAGCAGGATACCCTGTTTCCGCAGATTCCCAGTTACGGAATCAGCACTGCTTGCTGTCCTATTCCATTTCCATAACTTCCATTCAGTTCTTTGTGAGTTGTGGAAATTGTGTAGCTGCACTGGCTGTGCCCAGCCATGATGAGCCAAGATGGGATAACCCCTTTAATGAGGATTTCATTGGGAGATCAATATGGTTTTGTTTTACTAGTGATGATAAAAAATATACAGTGTAAAGCTCTGAAATCTCATGGCTTTGAATAAAAATAGTGCTGTTTATAGCAGTTATGTAAACATCGATAACTGCTATGTAACTGCTGTAAATAGCAGTTCCTTTGCTGAAAGCCGCAAGATCTCACTGGTTTACATTGTATGTTACCAGGGTTTACAGTAAGCTGCATTGAGTATGATGGGAGCAGCTTAACCAGAGGTTCTGTGCTGACTCCTGTAGTGAGCTGACGTATTTACATAATCTGCGAGCGCTGGAAAAAGATGCTTTTCTCTAAATAATTTTTGATATATTTTTTTCATATTTTTTGTGAGGGCCAAGCATTTTTCAAATAAAAGAATAAAAATTTAGGCTAAAAGACGTTAAAATATGGTAGCAGTATTACTCTGACATTCTTTTATGAGCTACATACTGTATGTACAGAGGCATAACTTGAAGTTCCTTAGCCCCAATTCAAAATCTGCAACAGGACCTGCATTCGCCATGTGACATTTATAGTACTGCTGTGTTCTTATGAGGCAGGGAGGCTTTAGGGACCCTTCATACACAAAGTCCTGGGTGCAGCTGCTACCAGTGCAATCCCCTGCTTATATAGGTTCTACTGTTTGATCCACCACAAGCACTACAAATGTATAATAGTTCATTCATCCATAATACTTTTCTCAGTTCAACATCATAAAAGTCTGTTTTTTTGCCAATTTAACGTCTTCCTTTATATTTGTCAATTTCAAATATTTTTCTTTTTCTTTGTAACTCTACAACCTCGCGATGCAGAGTTGTCTATTTAATGTTTCGGACAACATTGGTATTTGTCATATGCAATTTGAGGAAGCCACCAACTCAGGACCTGTGATATGGATTCTCAAGCACTTGTGTTCCGTAGTGGTGCATCTGGGCCTTCCATTCCCTTTCTATCCTGATTACATCCAGTTTGCTCTCTTCTAGGGCCACTAGTGACAAATGAATGGGATCCCCTTTATCTTGCTAAGCAACAATCACTTGGCGGGGTTTTGAGCAAGTCATTTTAGCTTTACACAGGTGTTCCTGGGCCAAGATACATTTCCCCGTCCCAATTAATGAATGTGACGTAAGTTTTTAAAATGTATTCTGTTCCTACAGTCAGGATTTGGACACCTGAGGGTAATGCCCCACAGTGAGGCCTCATGTCCGTGGGCACTCACAGATTCCAAGTGTGGAATCCAGCAGCGGATTCCACCTGGGCCCGCAGCCATGGACATTTTCTTACCAGACTGGCTGCGGTGCGGGTCTCCTCCGTCCTGACCGGATCTTCTTTCTTCTGCACAACAGATGCGCTCAGCGTGCCATGCGCATGTGCAGTGCTTTTTTAAAAATTTATCAAATGTCCTGCTTTCCCGCGGATCCACAGCACGTCCACAGTGTCAGCTGCGGGTGTGCCACGGATTGGACGGCTTCCATTGGCTGCAATGGAAGCCATCCGTGCGGGAATCCGCAGAAAATGGAGCCTGCTGCGCTTTTTCCCCGCGCTTGCTTCCGGGGAAAAAATAATGACATCTGCATGCTTTTAATTGTTTTGCGGACACTAATGTATCCCTATGGGCTGCTTGATTTGTAGGTGCCCTGCGCGGGTTCCGCAAATCAAATCCGCCCGTGGACATTGGGCCTAAGGGGAGCTGGGAAGCCAGGATGTAGCTGAAAAATGACCCTGCCCTACTACACGTGCCAGTGATTGCCTGCTGTCTCTAACACCATATCTAAAACAGAATCTCTTAAAAACTGGGCTTCTTGTGCTTGGGCCATCTAATAACCTACCTAATTTTGATATGTCCATCGCAGTGTGTGGTACAATTATAATTCCTAGGCAGCACGTCCGCTGTCTTGGGGTCATATTTGACGCTGATCTTTCTTTCGCTCCCTATATTCAAGCACTTGCACATTCATGTCACCTGCACCCCAAAAACATCTCCTGTTTTCGCACCGTGGATACAGCAAAAACTATTATTGTTACCCCGATCCATTCTCAGCTTGATTACTGCAATTCACTACCGATAGTCTTCCCCTCATTAATCCCTCCTCTCTCCAATCTATCCTGTATGAAGCAGACAGGTATATTTTTTGTCCAGTGTTAACTGATGCCTCTATCCTGTGCCAGTCATAGCATTGGCACCCATTAAATACAGAAAACAATTTAAACTGATCAGTCCCATCCATAAAGCTCTCCACAGTGCTGCACTGCCCTATATTTCCTACCTCCTCTCTGTCTACCACCCTACCTGAACTCTCCACGCTACATGACCTTACACTAAGTTCCTCTTGGACCCAAACCTCCAACTCCGGTATCCAAGAGTTCTCCAGAGCAGTACCAGTTCTCTTGAATGCACTACCCCAGGCGATCAGGTTAATTCCCAATGCCCACAGTTTTGAGTGCATCTTTAAAACACATCTTTCTTAGGTAGGCCTATGACACTCCTTAATCAAAGTCTTCTGTATGTACCCTGCTTTAACACTCCTGTCTGGAAACCCAACCCCTTTCTTCCCACTGTATTCCCCACACACTCTAATATACATAGATACAGCTGTATGAGCTGGTCACCAGCAGTATATACATATGTACCTGGATATTTTGCCTGGACTATTGCACAGAACAAGGACTTGTACTTCTTGTATCACCCCTATTTTCTCATAGTCTGTAAAGTGCTACATAATATGTTGGCGCTATATAAAAAAAGATGATGATTATTATGTAAGCACAATTTGTACATTGATAGTTCTTGGCTCTCCTGCAGCAGCTGATTGTCTCCTTTGACTGCAGGCTGAGCTGGTGCACACCTCCTCATTGCACCAGGGGCACATGCCCCCCTTGCCCCACTATCTACATCCTTGGGTTTTATCCATTTAAACATTAGAACTATAGCACCACAGAGCTTGCACTATCTATCTTGCAATTTAAGAAAAGACCAATTACTTGCTTTATAATAGAATAATGGATTGCTAATTACAACAATGTTAACACAAAATAGGTGCTTCTTTCATAAACAACTAGCATTTAAATATTAATTAGGTTTGAATGTAAAAAGTTTACCATTGAGGGTAATGATTGCTAAAAATGGGGCTTTCTGGTTACATCTTGTTCATTAAACCTCTTTTCATTTTATTATACAAGCACAACTCTAATCAAACTGAAAAATAGTGCTGCGTAGAGTAGAGGAGGGAAAACAAAGACAGGAGGTATTGCCAAATCGCAGTATTAATACCTGGAGTGGTCATGTTGTAGCACAACACACTATAAGCCCGTAAACAGCAGCTGCCTCTCCCATGACAGAGCGCTCCTTTCTTCTTTTCCCTGCTTCACTATATAAACGTAACAGGGAAGACAAGGAGGGAAGGGAGGAGTGGAAGAAAAGTCCCAAATTCCTATGTCCAATATATCCCCCTCAACAATTAGCAAGTCACTGATTGAAGTGGTAATTAGAACAAGTCTACACATATATTCACTATTAAGGGTGCATTCACACGGGCCAGTTTCATAATCAGATTAGTGATTTTTCACTTGCAGCGATCCTGCAAGATGGAAAAGTTGCTGCATGTCCTATTTTTGGGCAACTCCTTACTTATTATAATGGTCGATTCCTTACTTGATGAACAGGAGAATAAGCGGTGGCACTGATTGGCAGATGGCAGTCATCTGACTTCGGGCTTATTCACACCGGCCGATATATGGTGTCCCTTTCTGCAGGGAGAGGAGGCGGTCCTGGAGCAGTGCACTGAGCTCTCGCCCCCTCTCCTGCCCTCACCACTCTTTGCAATGGGAGGGGGCAGGATGGGCAGAACTTAGCTCTGCTCCATCCAGTCCCTCCCATTGCAAACAGTGCGAGGGGCGGGAGCTCAGTGCACTGCCCCCAGCCCGCCTCCTCCCCCTGCGGAAAGGGACACCCGGGCGTGAAAACCTGGCTGATATACGAACGTGTGAATAAGCCCTTAAGGAAAGACAATATAACCTATGACGACTATCAAAAAGCAAAAGAATCTTAACAGAAAATGACTGGTAGTGTGAACAGAGGCTAAACTGATTTTTTTTTAATTGTCTGTAAACTATATGGAATAATTTAATATTTAATAAATCTTAACTCCTTAGTGACCAGCCTGTTTATTTTACCTTAAGGACCAAGTGATTTTTATCATTGCATTGCAAAACCCATAACTCATTTACCTAGCTGTATGAGGACTTGTTTTTTGGGGGGACGAGTTGTATATTTTAATGGCACCACTCTGGGATATTAGACTCTGCCAGAGGCAGGGTCTAATAGGCTGAACCAAATGGCAAACATGGAAGCCTATGTCAAGGTTCCATCTGCCATGGGAACCCATTGATAACTTGCAATAACACAACAGAGTGCCGAAGGGTGACAAAAGGATCCCTCTCCTCCTGTCATCTGCTTACATGCTGCAGTTGCTATTGTGAAATGTAAGGGGTTAAACTGCTCAGATCTGAGGTTTCTCCACAAATGTCAGTTAGAGCAGGAGCCTGGCTGTCAATAGTTAGCCATGCAACCGCCTTAAAAAGATGAATGTGTAGGTTTAAAGCCCATTAGTGAGTTTGTATTGGCCGTCACTAAGGGGTTAAAAGCATTGTGTATTCACCGAGTCAAAATTAAACTAGCACGGAAGTTCCATGATTGGACTCCTCACGACACAGTAATATGCTTGTGTCTTCTTGGAACTTTATTTTAGCATGATAAAAATCTAATTAGAATTTTTGAAATCTGCACTTGACTGCGAATTCCAAATTACTGCTAATTATTCATGCTGGTGATTCAGATATCATGCCAAAAAAGTTATGCCACAAATAACATTGAAGCAGAAACATCCTTCGAAATATTCGCTTGGGGAGCAGCTGAATTCAATTAGAGAAAATCCATACAGACTGAAATACCATTAACACTGCTGGTAGCTTCTATCAGTGCCGGCACATTACATCTGTAGCTCCTGCTGCCACCCGCAATTAGGTGACAAGAGAGATACTGTAGCGTTAATAGGCAATCCCAGTAAGCAAACACTGGAAGGGGGATGCCACTGATGAGCCTGGCTCTGGATGTTTGTTTTACTTACGCACATGCACACTATTGCTCCACTGTCTGGACAGAAGTTTTTTGCACTTTGGCTTTAGTTTTCTGTACTTTACACGTTTCTGGTTATTTTATTCTAAGGAAATGTAGCAGCTGAGTTGACATCTCTATTGACCAGTGATTTGTTTTTGGGTTTGCTGATTCATTCTGTTTGTTATCCTCTACCATGAGGATCATGCCTTCTAATCACAGCTACAAAGTAATGGCTTGCAGGGGTTTCCTCTGGGTACTTCAGCTTCATCCCACAATACTGTAAATTAATGGGCCTTCGACTATCCCTGGGGTGCGAGAGAGGGAAAATAGATTTTCCTATAGGGGACATGGGATGCTATGTGTATGCAGGGCTTTCATTGATATCTATGCAACAGGATGTAAAATCAGCAAGTATGCATTTATTTTGCTCGTTGACAAAAATGAACATAGTCAGTAAATGCCTTTAGCCCCATGTTTTTGCTTATTTACAGATTTAAAATTTACATTCATTCTTGTGGAGCAAAACTAAATGATATCATTTGTAAACAAACATTGTAAGTTATTCATAAGGCAACTTTATTAAAAACAAATACTTCCCGGGCTTCTTTTGTTGAGCACTAGAGTAGCCCTTCTTCTCTCAGTCACAAACAAAAAGTGAATGCATATTATTGACCCCATCATTTTTCAATCTGCTATTTTGTCATGCCCACCTTCTAAGTGCTCCTACCCACTAGTGATAGATTTTCTTGCGATGCGAGAGCGAGTGAAAACGCATGATTATGAAACCAATGATTTTCATTGGTTTCATACTCACTTTCGGTGTTTTCACTGAAGCCTCACAGTGCTAAGAAAAATCTGTGCTATGGCCTGTTGTTTTCAATGGGGCCGGCAGCAGCGGCACCAGCCCTATTGAAAACATAGGGAGTACATCACGCTCCCCTGCCACTGCTGTGACAGCTATGGCAGGGGCTTCTTTCATCCCCATGGGGATGAATGAATCCTCTGCCACAGCTGTGACAGCTGTCAAAGCTGTGGCAGAGGGCCGCAATGCTATCCTATTGCTTTCAACGGGGCCAGCGCTGCTGCCGCCCCATTGAAAGCAATGCATTGTAGGCAACCACCGCAGCAATGATTTTCAGGGAAGGGCTTGAAATATAAGCCCTTCCCTGAAAATCAGCCCTAGCTGTAAAAAAAAAAGGTTTAAAAAAATTTGTTAACTTTATTCTGCAGGTTGGTACAATTACTGTGATACCAAATTTATATTGTTTTTATGTTTTGCTACTTTTGAAAAATTAAAAACATTTTTTTAAGCAAAATTGTTTTTTTTCCCGCAAACTTCCTAAGCCTATAACTTTTTAATTTTGCATCAACGGGGCAGTGTGAGGGCTTGTTTTTTGCAGGGCAAGCTGTAGTTTGAATTTGTACCATTTGGGAATACATGCAACTTTTTGACCTTTATTCATTTATTTGTTGAGAGAGAGAGATAGTGTGACCCCCTCCAAAAAAATGTGAATCTGGCATTGTGTAATTTTTTTCTCCTTACAGCATTCACAGTCCAGGGTAAATAATACAATGCTAATTATGCTTATTTCAGGATATGGATTTTTTATTTTTTAAATGGGAAGTTAAGTTAAAAAGAAAAATGTATTTCTTTATTTTTAAAAATGAAACTTATTTTTACATTTGTTAGCCCATATAGGATCTTGAACTTACAATAATTTGATCACTGGTACAATATACTGCAATACTTCTATATTGCAGAATATTGTACTTTTAAGTTAAACCTATTAATCCCTATTATCTAGACTACAGCAACACTCTGTACTGTGGCCCTCTATCCAAAACCCTTGAGCTCCTTCAATGCACCCTCCCCCCTGCTGATCAGCTAATTGAAAAGGACACTATGCTCCAATGAGTATTACAGCCTCTTCAATGCTTAAATGT
This sequence comes from Eleutherodactylus coqui, assembly GCF_035609145.1. Taxonomy (NCBI): domain Eukaryota; kingdom Metazoa; phylum Chordata; class Amphibia; order Anura; family Eleutherodactylidae; genus Eleutherodactylus; species Eleutherodactylus coqui. Next base: position 71,163,820 of record NC_089838.1, on the reverse strand, counting down.
GTCCAGCAAGCTGCAGTTACTCAAAATAGAATACTTTTAGTAGCAGCTATTCTGAGAATTCAGCAATGTCCCATTGAAGTGAATTGGATAACACTGCAAACCTGAGTGCACTAAAAGTACAGCATTCTAAGTAACGGGAGGTCTAACATGACCTGATGTGTATTGTGGTTTTCGGGATCGCCGTTAGCATGGATGAGCTATGGTAAAATGTAGGCATTGAAAGGCATAAACCTTTCGATTTTTCATTTACACTCACAGATACAAATTGTGTATTCCGCAAGCGAAAGAAAAATCTCAGCATGCTCTATTTTGTCGCAGAATCCGTGCGGATGGTCTCCATTAAAGTCAATGCAGGGGACCGACCCGAAGCCCAAATACAATTAACCCTTTCCAATCCAATTTTGTATTTGGGGTTTCCTAAAAGGCTTTCTCTTTTAGCTGTTATACAACGGTACCATCTGCTGGCTAAAGCCAGTGTGTGTGCGCCAGAGAGGCTCCAACAGCAGAGTGGCTGGCAATAGATGGTAAGCATACCCTGTCGGACGTCTTCTGATATTGGAGCTGTAAAAGCTTCAAGCAGAATGTAGGAAGACGTCAGACACTGGATTGGAAAGGGTTAAAGGGGTTGTCCCGCGGCAGCAAGTGGGTCTATACACTTCTGTATGGCCATATTAATGCACTTTGTAATGTACATTGTGCATTAATTATGAGCCATACAGAAGTTATAAAAAGTTTTATACTTACCTGCTCCGTTGCTGGCGTCCTCGTCTCCATGGTGCCGACTAATTTTCGCCCTCCGATGGCCAAATTAGCCGCGCTTGCGCAGTCCAGGTCTTCTCCTGTTCTCTATGGGGCTCCGTGTAGCTCCGTGTAGCTCCGCCCCGTCACGTGTGCCGATTCCAGCCAATGAGGAGGCTGGAATCGGCAATGGACCGCACAGAAGAGCTGCGGTCCACGGAGGCAGAGGATCCCGGCGGCCATCTTCACAGGTAAGTATAGAAGTCACCGGAGCGCGGGGATTAAGGTAAGCGCTCCGGTGAGCTTTCTGTACGTCCCTGCATCGGGGTTGTCTCGCGCCGAACGGGGGGGGGGGGGGGTTGAAAAAAAAAAAAACCCGTTTCGGCGCGGGACAACCCCTTTAACACTGAGTATGGGATGCAGGTACCCGCATCATCACTAAACTGTAATCTGCTGCAGGACTCCCGAATGCGGAATCTCACCCGTTCATGTGAGCCCGGCCTAACAGCAGCTTGTCAAACAGATGTAAACATTTAAGAGGCTGAAGTGCTTGTATGAGTACAGCAACCTTTTCAATCAGCTCATCACCTTAAGTATCCCACTCCACCAATGAGATATTGATGGCCTATCGTGAGAATAGGCCATTGATTTTAAAAACCTGGATAACTCTGTTGAGATATAATTGCAATGACTCAAAGAAGAGAGGAATCATGGGAATTGCTCTCATTTACATTGTTAATCCCACCCACTGCAAGCTCTTGCAGAATGAAAACACCTATGCTGCACAGAGTTGAGCAAGATAATAAAAGTGAAAAGTACCCGCTTCTAATCTATGGTCACATCGTCTGGTGATCACTCAGACACTTGTAAGGTACTTTTTCTATATTTTTATAAACTAGGAAAACCGCTATAAGATCCATGCAGTTACAATGAATCATTTTAAGGATATTTTTTATTCATGCCCTATTTTGTTCCTGAAAATTCACAAGCATCTTTACTTATTGAAAATATTGAATGTGCAGAATTATACAGCATTCTCAAAAGTGTGCAGCCAGGAAAAATAGAAAAATCTGTAACTGCCAAAAGGCTAACAACATATTAAGTTCCAATAAGGAGTCTCTGTTAGAAGGAGGACACAAAGTACTCTATGAGCAATGCAGCTTTACATGAGAGTTCATGGACTACCCATTCACAAAGACAATTTTACAGAATTCTTACTAAGTTGAAGTCCAAAATGTTGGGTGTTGTGTCCAACTCTTTCATTCTTGAGATTTGTTTTCAACTTGTTTTCCCAATTCTTCAGGTAATGTGCAGCAACCTCAGTGGCGGGATAGCTGCTTGAGTGGTCTGTTTATGCCACTAGGAGGGCAAATTAAAGGAATTCAGGGTGTATGTAAAGAAAAGTGTTTAATAGGGAAAGAGCTTTCTCTGTCTGAGGAAGCTAATTAGCAGCCAGATGGAAGAGCCCAATTAGAGCTGGCTGAGCTGGCTCAGGATATTTCTACTCTGGGGAAGGACGGGCTAAGGAAACAGCTGTGTGAGCCGTGCGGCAGAAAAAGGTGAAAGACACACCTTGATTTTGAGGTGAATGTATGGCTACAGGACTAGGAGTTTGTGCAAAAAAAAACAGATTTAACCTAAATCCACATTTTTTGAATAAATTCATTTACTGTGCTAGTCATTTGACCACAGAGATGGTGATCTAGTGACTAAACCCAAAGTTGTCCAGTAGTTTATGAAGGAACGTCAGCATAAACGGTGAATAAAAGTTAAAAAAAACGTTATTGTTGCATATTAAAAATGCAGACAGGCAACGTTTCTACCTTATTGGTCTTATTGTAGCCTTGAAAAAGACCAATAAGGTAGAAACGTTGCCTGTCTGTGTTTTTAATATGGAACTATAAAGTTTTTTTGGACTTTTTTTCACTGTTTATGCTGCCGTTCCTTCATAAATTACTCGATATCTATTGGGGACTACTGGATATTTATTGATTCCTGGTTCCTTATATGGTTTTGCAACTACTCCACCTCCCCCTGGTTGGGATTTGAACTTCTGGTGAGTGCTGTTGGACCCCTATACTTTGTACGAGTAAACCCCAAGTCATCATAGTATTTTGTCCCCATGCTTTTTGAAAGCACCTTAAATGTTCAGTTTTGTAAGTTAAGGTACTACAATTTTGTGCGATTACTTGGGCGACTATCGGCCAGTGTAAAAAGTACTCTTAGGTATATTTTCTGCTTCTCACCATCCAAGTAATCCCAAACACATTCAATCATGTTGAATTCGAGGCTGGTTATTGTTATGAAAACTACAGTAGCTTCTTTGTTTAATAAGTTCATCTAAATCTACACACCAGTGTACTTGGGGGTCATGAGCCTGAAGTAGAATTTCCCAGTTAACTATTTTCTCGGGATATACAGAGTGACTCAAAAGTCCAGGCCACCCGGAATATCTTCTGAAGACAAAGAGATACGAGTAGGAAACTTTTGAAGAACACTTAGATGGGTGGGAAAAGTTTTTATCACTATGTTGGAGCCGTCGAATTCAGCCCAAGAAACTTCAATGGAAATGGGGTTATGGAATACATGATTTAAATGTAGAATTTCATCAGAAATTGATAGGTGCAGTCATTTTTTCAATATCTACAACCATTTTTAAAGTTATGGATTATGCCACATTGAGTATTTAAAAAGTTATGATGTCAGTCTCTTTATAGAAGTCTTTACAACAATCACTGGGAATTGAAAACCAAAAGCCAGAAAACCATATACAGAGGTTGTTCTATCCTCCTTATTTGCAGATTTCCTAGAGTAGCATGCATAATCTTATAAGTCTTCTCACTCAAGTCCTTAAGGAGAGCGGATACCCTTCCTGACCCACGTGATAGGCCTTTCACTAGCCAAGCCACTAGCTAAAACCCCTGAAACAGCTATCCATGTATAGTTTTCTGGCTTTTAGTTCTTAATTTCCAGTCATTGTTATAAAGACTTGTATAAAGATTCAGACATTGGCTTGCAGGAATGCTGTCTTCCAATAGGTGGTGCTGTAGAGGTATTGTTCCATCTTCCTTATTTGCATATTAAAATGAAGCACACCATTCTTTTTCTGGTGAAATTCTCTGATATATCACCCATCTACCTTCCCATTGGAAAACATTGAGTGGAATCCAAGATGGTGGCATTCAAAAGGGTTACGCTTTGTATGCAAAATTGGATTATGATCTGCAGAACGGTTTTCATTCTACATGGGTGTCTTTCACACATTTTGAGACACCCTGTACACCTGTTTTTCTATAAATTTATGTCTACATGAACATAAAGATAACATTTGAAAGCAAAATATAGATCCTTTTTCCTGTTTAGTTTGTTGCAAGAATGTTATAGAATGATAGTTAAAAGTTACGAGATTGACCCGATGTTCGCTAAGTGAACATAAAATGTTGTAAATGTATTAAGAGCTTTCGAGCTGAGGAGTCGACTTGAAGTATTCGCCGTCCACGGCTTGGGACCATGGCAACAGTCATACTGGTAAACACATGCTATGAACGTCGCTGAGCAATGCTTGACTCTCCTTATCGGCGCAGTTGGTGGAAGCACAACAGCACCGCTAGACAACATAGGAACTTTGACCTGGCCTGACAGATCACTCAATGTATCAAACTCAGATTTTATGGCGGTGGTGAGGATATAACAAATCTAATGACACCAAAATCATCCACCAAAGTCATCCACCAAAGTCATGCAAAGGGGTCAAAGAGTGGTGCAAGAGAAAGCCTGTAGGCTTGTTTATATTAGATTTCTCGATTGACCTAGGGCTGTATGCCAATTAACAATAACCACCATCTCCAGACTAGTATCCATAATTAACAAGAAAGATACCTGATAATATCTACTTTTTAGAAGTGAAAGTAATTGCTCTTATTATCTTGATTATTGATCAGTGATTAAGCAATCACCCTGATGTGGCCACAGGCATTTATTGCATATATATTCTATGCAGATATTAAAATTTGTTCTACTGTTAGATTTATTGATGTCACTATAAAGAATAGGAAACATTTGATTTGCAAGCTCTTCTTGGAGAGTATGCCTGTCCAGATGCCATTCTGTAGAGCGCTACACTTGTGTGAGCAAGATGATAAATGGAACAGTTTGCTAGTAGGGTAAAAAACAACATCTGCATGTCATTCTTAGGGGACAAAGTAAGTGTTTAGATAAAACCTGTGGGGCTTCTATTTGTTTAGATCTCACATTAAGTTTCAAAAAGTGACTGTGGGAGAAAGAAATGCCTTGTGTAAACTGCTCTGGAATGGCAGCGAGACGAGGAATACTGCAGTAGGATGACAACTCTGGGTGGTAGCAGATGTCCCTGGGAATACACAGCCAGTCATGATGTGGAATGCACATTTGTTTCCTAGTTACAAATAACTGGCTACAAGTTATAACCTAAGTAATGTTCAACAACCTGATGCTGCAAAAGTACATTCTAGCAGATACTTCTTGGCTCTTCATTAGGGGTAGAGAATTCTTAAGAGAACTTGTTTACTTCCCTCCACGTCTATTTGTAATGACATTAGAGGATATTTCAGATTACTAAAAGACAGCCAATGTTCCTATAGAAGAATAAACAAACCGCACACTCCGATTCGGCGAGCACGCTGCCATTACGAACAGCTATGTGGGATCAATATTACTATTTAAAACTGAAATCATATTGCTTCATTCATGTGTTTAGCTCTTATTGTAGCTAAATTACATGTTATTTTGCCTTGGCTGCCTGCAACTTCTCTTCTTGTACTCATTCATTGAAATCCTTCAAAGCTCAACTGTTGACAGAGCAGCTAATAGTTTCCTTTCCAGAGGTGGAAGTAAAGGACAGAGGGCAAGTCAGCAATGCTTTAAAAGGGAAATCCAGGCTCTAAAAAGTAAGAAACTCAATATTTGCATTCACCTTCACTGGAATAGAAAATATTACTGTCAAGGTTTGGAATTTTTTATATACTTTACCATGAGGAGAACTATAACGACTGAGAAAAACTTTTTCCTCATTTGTTCCATTATATAGACTGTCAGTGAAGACTGTCATAGTAGTCAGGAACAGGTCAAGCATAGCAATGGTTGTTACTACTACTTCACTGCACAAATGAACCATATTTTACTTTAAGAACTATGATATCATTTATCAATAATATTAAGAGTCAGTGCGAAAGAATATCTTTGTGATAGACTGACAGCATAAAAAATTGTAATCAAATTACATTAACAACACAATCCAGCAGGCAACAAGGGAAGTAAGAGTCAATTCTAACTTCCCAAAAAAGGAAGTCAACAGAGCAATACCCATGGCATACTGTCATTTTATCCAAGTACTGTTCTATATACTATTTATGAACGTAGTGAGTGAACGTTTCTTCTGATTGAGATGTCCTTACGGTGTTGCACTGTTTGGCTCTATCTGTCATAAGCAGTCTTTTAAGTTTTGGGACATGGATCTGTTAATTCTGTCTGGAGTAAGAGGTCACATCATAATATTCTGTGGAGGCATCACAAACTACAGAAGCTAGAGAATGAGTTTAAACGAACCAAAAGTTACATCTTCGTACGAAGACACTGAGAGGTGCGCTACTGGAGCATTTTCTGGAGAGATCAGTTTTGGGTCTGCTGATCTTGACGAGCATTGAGTAGAGCAACAATGTTTTACCTGGAGTTATCCTTGAAAGATTTTTCTGGGGCCAAGAAATCTTTTCCAAGTAGCTAACAACAATATCAAACGAGTAAGGCCAGGCACACACAAGCATATCTCGCCGTGCCGCTTATCGCCATGTACTATCTTTGCATGTATGTTTGCGTAATACACTAGTGTGAGCCAGGCCTAATACTTACCTTACCAATTCCCTGCCACTCTTGTGCCAATCTTTTACTGGTCCCCTGACGGTTTATGTTTAACCCTTTGCAATCCAATTTTGGATTCAGGGTTAACTAGGGGGCTTTCTCTTTCTGCCATTATACAATGGCGCCATCTACCGGCTAGAGCCAGTGCTTCGGTATGGAACATACTGGAGAGGCCCGACAACAGAGCTGCAAGTAATCTACAGTAAGAATACCCTGCCGAATGTCTTCCGACATCGGAGCTCTACAGCCTTCAATCAGAATGTCTTTAGACGTCAGACAGTGGATTGGAAAGGGTTAAAAGTGGTATGTCAAAACAAATCTGCTGCAGCCAATCACCAGCTGTAGTGGTTACATGTTGACCCCAATGAGGAGACCACTGTGCCCAGTGATTGTCTGCAGCAGTCACATGTTAAGACCACATGACATTACTGGAAACGGGTAAACAGACACCATTGCGAAAGCTTTAGGCTGCCTGTCCACGGCCGTTGCGATATTCCACAGCGGATCACCGCTGCCGGGGAGCGAGAGCCAGCTGACGGATCTCCGTGGTGAGCCTATCTGACAGATAGGCTCACCGGGGAGAATCGCTACAATTTGCACCATGCTGCGATTTGCCATCCGTGAGCGGAGAATTGCTATGATTCTCCACTCGTGGACAGGGGGGCTGTGCTTTCCATAGCAACGTTATGGAAAGCGTTCACTGCATTACCCGCAGCCAGATTATTGCCGCGGGGGACGCAATGAAAATTCACCCGTGGACGGGAGCCTAATGGAAGTGGCAGGGGACTAGTAAGGTGTTCCTTATGTTATAACATTGTTAGCCGTTCGAAAGAAAAGTCATTCTGTTGCAAAGAAAACCTTTCGATGTCTATGAATAGTTTACTTTTCCTTCAAATGTTTTTGATGTACTGTACTGAATAGAGTTTAACACAATTCTGTATATTTTACAATGTTCTCTTGTTTTGAACTATTCTCAGCGTAAATAATCATAAATCTACTGTAGACAGAAGAAAGCGGACATTCTCTCTACGGCTGATCAAGAGTTCTGTTCATTGACCAGCGCACTCACCGTAACTTCTATATAAGTGCTGGCGATACATAAGTTCTAATAATGGTGCCACAATCAATAAAAAGAAATGGTTGAAGGTTTAACTCTATGAATTTCAGAATTCATGGTAGGTGTGGCAATGTGTTCCATTAAACTAGCTTGAGAGAGTTTGGAAATAGAGGAACACAATGCAGTACTGTTCAATACTGCCAACAGTAAAACATAAAGACCACTTAGCTCAAATTGAAGTCATAAGTCCATATTTAGCTACTGATTATAAGATGCAGGAAAACAGAGACCATTCACTACATCAGACAGCAGGACGCATGCCCACTGCCATGAACAATTAAACACACACTGGATTAAACTGCTACACATACAGTTAGTGCCGCTGCTTACCAATTATTTCTTCACATCAGAAAAAAAAGAAAACTGTCATCGCTTTCGTTACTAAAGTTTGGGTCATAATTTAGAAATATTGCAAAAAGATCTAAAAGACCTCAATTAACATTGTAACTGTAGACATCATGACCCAAGACTTCACCCAGTCTTCTTAACACTGCCACATTGTATGAGGACGCCTGCTTGATGCTGAACTTCGGCAAATTGAATTAACGGGATTATCATAAATAAACAGAAATGTCATTACCTCTGTAATAATTTTATACCTACTGCAGCTCTCAACTAAGAAGTCTTTTACTGTCTACATTTCTGCATAAAGATTGCAGTTGAGTCTTGTGAAGCAGAAACAGCTGTCGGTCTGATCTGACTGTAGTCAATAAAACCACCCGAAACACCACCTCAAAATGGGAACAGAGCTCAGGCAACACGTGCAAAGGGGTTTCCCTGTAAAGGTTCGGAGTTGTAACGTAATGGCTTGTAGGAATTATCTCTAAATGAACCCTTTCATGACCAAGGGTAATTCATACTCTTGCATTTAGGTCATATTCTGAATTTTTTGTATTCCCATTTTCAAAGAGCCATAACTTTTTTTTATTTTACAGGTGAGATATCTACAGGGGGGCTTGTTTTTTGTGGGATGATTTTTCAGTGGTACCATGTCATGTATCACACTATATATTAGAAGACTTTTAATAAATTCTAAGTAGGGCAAAATGGGAATGAAATGCAATTTCCCCCTTTGGGGGGAGTGGTGATTAGTATTTTTACAGTGTTCATGGTGCAGTAAAAGTGATATGTGGGTGAGTGCAGTTACAGCTATACCAAATGTATATATTTTTTTTTTATATGGTAATACATAAAAAACTAATATACCTTTTTTTTATTGTTTTCTGTTGCCATCTTTGGCCCCCATAGCTTTATTTTGTCATTGATAGGGCAGTGTGGGAGCTCGTTTATTTCGGGGTAACCTATGGTTTATATTGGTACCGTTTTATTAGTCCTCATAGGGGACTTGAACTTCTGATCATTTGATATCTTATACAGTATAATGCAATACTATGAAATATAATGCAATACTAGGGTGTTTAAAGAGGCTTCTTGTTAAAGATGTGCGACAGACATATCTTAATAGGCAAAAAAAAATGTCAGCCATGTCTCTCTTAGAGCCTTGAGACTGCTATGACTGAAGTAAGGAAATATAAGTTCTGGTAATATGGACTATGCGAAAGCCTACTTGAAGGAGACCTGTAGACAGCGGTGGATGACTCCCGGTATGATCTGCCCTTATCATAGCAGTAGGGGGCCTCCTCAAGTACACTTTTGCATAGGCTGAACCACCAGAGCTTGTGTTTCCTTACTTCAGTCATAGCAGCGGACCCGCAGTACATAGAGAGATGCAGTAAATGGAATTCTTACTCTGTCTCAATTACAGGGAGCACAACACAAAATTGAAATCCATGAAATCCATGAGACCCCAGGGAGTTGTGTGCCATACCATAGTGCAGCACAGCCATGCCTTCCTATTCAAGTACACTATTGATATTTCAATATAGGACACCAGTATTGAGATATAACACTGGATCAGTTTTTATGACTACACCCTGTATAGCTGTGTTACAAAGCAACCAGACTAACAGTGGACTGTTTGGTGGCTACTTCACAAAACATGGCCACTTTTTCTCAGTTTTGATATATGAGAAGAAATATGTGCAAACTATCAACTCTAGTCAGTTATCATAAAGCATAAAGAATGGCATCACTGTTCCTCTATTACACCATATGCTCTGGATAAAATGACATTTCAATTCATACAAAATATCAGATATAATTAAATTCTTTCCCACCCCACAAGAGAGCAATGAAACAAATGAAAAACGTAATATTCTTATGTAATTTGAATTAGGGGCCACATTCTGGATGGCTGAATGGTGGAACAAATGAAAATTAATTGTTTTTACTGTTACATTTAGTAATAAAGAAAAGGTCACACACAAAATTTCCAGCTCAGGTAACTATTGGAATTTACTACTGTTTAAGTCATTTAGGTTTGTAAACCAGAAAAGCTTTCACAAACCCATATTGTCTGCTCTATAAACTTCATAGTTTAACCCCTAACACTCATATTGAAGCTGGGACAACTAACTCAAAAAAGGCATATTTTAATCCTGCCCTCTCTGAGGGCAAAATAAGTATGAATTCACATGTCAATGGAACTTCCAGAAATCCATGTGCTTGCCATCAAAACAACCCCTATTCAGATGAATGAAACTGATTTTCAGTCTATCTGCAAATATCTGCAACAAATGTTTTAAAATGTGTGAATATTCCCTAAAGAACTGAAAAACATGCCGATTTCAGAGTCGCATCACATATATGTAGAGATGAGCAAACCAAACCTGCAGAACCCAACTTTGGGTCAAACTTTAGTCAAACGTTGACAAAAAAACTGAATTTCAGGCACTTTATTTTGGCCAAACGAAGTTCATAAAACCACCTAAAACTACTATTCAACACTGTCTAAGAGCTCTGAAACAATGGTTGTCCTTCAATGGATATAGTTCACTGTTTAGCACTGTTGCCTTGCAGTGCTGGGGAATTGGAAAACTCCATGCAGATGTTGTCTTTGGTCAGATTTGAACCTAGTACTCCAGCACTGTAACACAACACTGCTAACAATTGAGCCACCTCCTTCTCTGAAGAAGGTAGAAGAAGCATGAAGAACAGAAAAATCAAACCAAGGACAAACATATAAACTCCATACAGATGTTGCCCTTGGTCATATTTATACCTAGGATTCCAGCACTGCAAGGCAACAGTGCTACCCACTAAACCACCTTGCTTCTTCTTTCTTCTCAAGAGCAGGAGATGAAGAAGAACAAGGAGAAGAAACAAAGAGTATATGCAAACTCCTGTCAAATGTTGTCCTTGGTCAGATTTGAACCTAGGACCCCAGTGCTGCAAGGCAACAATGCTAGCCACAGAGCTACTAAGCCTCTTTGTTCTTTCTTCTTCTGCTTTTTCTTTTTGGAAGAGGAGAAGAACAACAATAATTTCTTCCCCTTCTGTTTCTTTTTCTCCTTCACTTTCCTCTTCTCATTCTCCTTCCCATCCTTCTTAACATCCTGTTTCTTTTCTACCACCAGCACCACCGTCATTTCAAGGCTCTTACACAGTGTTTAATACTAGTTTTAGGGGTTTTAATAAACTTATGGTTCCAGCTAATTCAGACCGAATCAAACTTTTTGATTAAATTCAGAAAACCACCCAAACCAAACTTTTGAAAAGTTCGCTCATCTCTACTTATGTTTAAAGATGTTTACTTTTGTAGAGCTTACAGTTTATTCCTCAGAGCATGATGCCAGGATGCCAGTACTGTCAGCTAGGAACCTGACATTCAAAAACTCCCCAACTCATCCACAGCTGATTGACAGCTTTCTCCCGATACACTTCAATTGGATGATTATCCATCAGTGGTGGGGAAATCCTGCATCTCATAAATACATCAGACTGCTGGATATCAGTGTTGGCATCATACTGAGACAAAAGATAACAAAACCATTTGGGCATATTAAACCCTTAAAGGGGTTGTCCCGTGCCGAAAGCTAAAAATTTTTTTTTGCCCAGTCCCCCAGTACCTGTAAAGGAAAAACGCTGCCATGTGTTAGTAAAAAAAAAAAATTCCCTTACCTGAATCCCCGTTCAGCTACTTTAAAAAATCTTCTGTACTAGATGGCTGCCGCTGGTTTTCTCCCACAGTGCACCGCGGGTCTTCTCCCATGGTGCACTGTGGATGTTCTTCTGCTGTCTGCGTTCCACTGCCAATTACAGCCACCCCATTGGCTGATCGGCACCATGTGACGGGGCGAAGCTACGCGATGACGCTGAGAAGGGGGAGGAGCCAGGACGCAGCTCGTGAGCCCGGAGCCTCCAGGAGATGGTTTTTCTCTGCGCAAGCGCGACTGTTGCGGCGACCAGAGAAGAAGGCTTCAGTCGTCGCCATGGAGACAGGGACGCCAGCACCGGAGGGGGTAAGGGTATAACTTCTGTATGGCTCATATTTAATGCACGATGTATATTACAAAGTGCATTAATATGGCCATACAGAAGTGTTGAACCCCACTTGCTGCCGCGGGACAACCCCTTTAACAATGTTCCTGAGTTTTACTTTCGTTTGACTATGGAGTTGAAAAGTAGGAGGCTGAAACTCAGGAATAAAAAAAATCCAGGAGCAGGAGGGCAGGAATCAAAGAGACATGGACAGAGGAGATAATGTAAAAGGCGGGCCAGAGCACATAAATGGGGGATAAAGACGAGAGCATAGCATACATTGCTGATTTAGTCACAAATTTTCTTGTCATTTGTACAACAATAAAAAATTAACAAAAATAGTACACTAAACTTTTATTGTACGGGGTGAAACATTAGAGGGGTTGTCCCGCAAAATGAAGTAAAGGTAAACACTTCTGTATGGCCATATACATGCACTTTGTAATATACATCATGCATTAAATATTGGCCATACAGAAGTTATATACTTACCCCCCTGTGTTGGCGTCCCCGTCTCCATTGCTCCGACCGAATCCTTCTCCTGGCTGGATTAGACGCGCTTGTGCAGTCTGCCTCTTCTGTCCCGTTGAAGGGGCGACTCCAGTGTGCTCGCGCCGCACAGGTCGTCTGCACATGCCACTCAATGCCACTGGCAAGAAACTGATTAAAGGAGTTCTCCAATTTAATTTTACTTTCTAATTTAGCACCCCAGGCCCGAACATTAAATTTGAATCTGCTTGCCTGGCCGAGACAGCGCTCAATCGGTACTCCAGCGAAATGTCATGGGGGCTTATGACACCACCAGGTTTTCTGTCCTAGTGATGTCCCATATGCAGGTCACATTGGCTTTTAATTACTAGGCCCAGTCCTGCATATGAGACAACACAAGACATTCTGTATCAGAGCAGGATATTGGCTGCAACTCTTGTGGGTTAAACAGACACATCATCGCTTCAGCTAATATAAACGCAGACTGGCTGCAACTGATAGTGCTACCTATATTTCAGCTTCCTTGATGCTTGCTTGTGAATGTGAAGTTTGAAATCTTCTTTATGCAATGTACCTGGTGATCTTAGTGTACTTTCTTAGCAGCCAAATCCACTAGAAATTTAAAAGATAGGCCCAATGTAAGGAGGAGACACAAATTAGATTTTAGAAAAAACTCTGACAGTAAGGGCTTAGTCAGACGGACGTTTTTAGCCGCGATTTGCGCATGTGCATGCGTCCAGCGATTTTATAAAACCATTGCTTTGCAATGGTATCGGACACATGAGCGCTTTTTATGCGCTCGTCCGATAAATTATAGAACAGAAATCGCAGATCGCACCTATCTGCGATCTGCGATTCCTGTTCTCTTCTCTATATGCGCTCAATGGGGCCAGCGGCAGCAGCGCCGACCCCATTGAGAACATATAGAAGACAAATCATTCTTCTCTGCCACAGCTGTAACAGCTGTGACAGAGAAGAACGATGTTTGCCCATTAGAATTCAATGGAGCCGGCAATACAGTCGCTCCATTGAAAGCAATGGGCTGCCGGCGTGCGTGGGGTGAATTGTCGGGAAGGTCTTAAATATATAAGCCCTTCCCTGCAATTCATCCTAAAATGTGTTAAAATAAAAAAAAATTGTATACTCACCTTTCCGCTGCAGCTGGAGTCCAGCCGCGGCCGCTGTCAGTTCTCCTGAACTGCTTCTCGGCACTATTCAGCCGGCGGGGCTTTAAAATCCCCGCCTGCTGAATGATCTGCCTCTGATTGGTCACAGCCCTGACCAATCAGAGGCAGGTTTCACTCACACACCCATTCATGAATTCATGAATGGGTGAGTGACTGCTGCCTCTCAGCGCTGAGCCAATCAGGGGCAGGTCTGACTCACATCCATTCATGAATTCATGAATGGGTGTGAGTGAGACATGCCTCTGATTGGCTCAGCGCTGAGCCAATCAGGGGGCAGGTCTGACTCACACCCCCTTCACACCCACTGCAGGACGGCCGCGCGGAGCTCCGGCTGCCGGGAGAAGGTGAGTATATATATATTTTTTATTTTTACACATTTTAGGATGAATTGCAGGGAAGGGCTTATATATTTAAGCCCTTCCCGACAATTCATCCCGGGCTCGCCCGCAGTGCATTGCTTTAAATGGAGCCGGCTCTATTGCCGTCTCCATTGAATGCAATGCGCTGGACAGCTCCGGCCCGTTTCTAATGAAACGCGGCTAGGAGCAGATTTTCGGGCGATTTGCGGGCGACTTGCGAGCACCGGTCACGCGATTTGCGGATGCGCATCCGTCATGCGATCCGCAAATCGCGTGAAAAAACGCCCGTGTGACTAAGGCCTAAGAGTGATCAATAAGTGGAACAGAGCAGGTTGCCACAGGAGGTGGTGAATTCTCCTTCAATGGAAGTCTTCAAACAAAGGCTGGACAGACATCTGTCTGGGATGATTTAGTGAATCCTGCATTGAGCAGGGAGTTGGACCCCATGACCCTAGAGGTCCCTTCCAACTCTACCATTCTAGGAGTCTAAAAAGGATAATTCTCATTTTCTACAAAAAATTTTTGTCTGGGATGAGAAGTTGGCAGTACTGGGAAATAAATGTGTATCTAGCAAACCTTGAGAAATAGAAATTAAAGAAAAAGTTTAATTATAAATATTGTAGTATGCAGTCAACTACTTGAACTAACAACAGACCTTGTTTCCTTTACCTACAAACTGCGATAAAGGGGTTGTCTCACAGAATTAAGATTTGAAGCATTTAAAGCTTAAGGGCAGGCTCACACGAGCGTGTGGTAAAACTCTGCATATATAATGGCGCGTTTTACTGCGGAGTGGACTGGCGCGTCGCGACAAATGGCAGCAGTTTTTGCCTGCGCATGACAGCGTATCTCATACTCGCTGTCATGCACTAAGTTCCTGGTTTATTTTATTTTTTTCATTCCCCACTGTCGCTTAGCGACATTCCGTATAAACGCCGCGCATCCGGTTTTTTACTTGCGCATTATATGTAATGAAAAACCGCTAGTGTAAGTGTAAAAGCATAAATCAATGAATTTTAATTGCCTTGATCTACCGCATAATACGCAATTTAAATACACTCGCGTGAGCATGGCCTGACAGTGCAGCTAAAAGAAGTTAGTCAGTTCTTAATATTTGAGGAGAGGGAAAGTAACATTGTTCAAAAACTTAACCACAAAACTTTTCAATTTGCGAAAAATTCTTTCTTTATCTTCATGCTAGAAAAGTCCAACTGCATTCTTTACATATTTTAAGCACGACAAGTCAGATATATTAATGTTTCAAAGCAAACATGTGAAATTCACAGTTTTCTAAGCTTGGCTGATTTTCTTACACAAGACTAGTGAATGCCTATGGAAATGAAGCGTGATCCCGCTAAGCTGCCGTAGAGAAAAAAAGCTAACCATTCTTTAAAACTAGTCAATCATAATCTGAAATGTACTATATTATCCTATTATAGCCTGGCTCTTGGCTCAGAAAAATTCTCAGATTTTTAGTTTTCCATTAAACAGTTTTCAAAGTTTATAACCTGACTCATCAGTCCACTCCACTCATCCAAAAGAAACATTAGAGACGAAATCCAATATGTTGCTATTGATTTTTTAGCTTGAAACAGCAGCCTCTTTATTCCTCTTTTATTTTTCATTGGTCTTTTAAGGCATGAACCTTCCCCCCAAATTAAGGCAATGGTAGCAAAGGGGCAGTTTGACTTTAAATATATGTTCCTCTGTATCAATTACTCATGTCCAATATCTGTGCTACTATGAATAGTGCCAGAGCAGATGAATAAGGTCACTAGTTACTCCCAAATACTTAGGATATCTATTGGATGTGGTAACTAATTTATATAATGTATAGTTAAAGCCTTTGAGTGTTAGAAAAAAATGTATACTCTATGATGCATTCAATTTAATATCTTGCCTCATTGTTATTGTGGTATGTTACCAATATCTTGACCCTACTTTTTACTCAAGCTGTGATTAGAGATGAGCGAGCATACTCGCTAAGGACAATTGCTCGAGCGAGCATTGTCCTTAGCGAGTATCTCCCCGCTCGGAAGAAAAGGATCGGCTGCTGGCGCCGGTGACAGGTGAGTTGCGGCAGTGATCAGGGGGGAGAGAGGGAGAGAGAGATCTCCCCTCCGTTCCTTCCCACTCTCCCCAGCCGCTCCCCGCCCGCCGCCGGCAGCCAAATCTTTTCTTCCGAGCGGGCAGGTACTCACTAAGGGCAATGCTCGATCGAGTAATTGCCCTTAGCGAGTATGCTCGCTCATCTCTAGCTGTGATATTTCTGCAGTAGTATTCCCATCTTAGACATTTATCCACAGATTCTGCTATAAATGTCAGGTAGATGTGAGTCTCATTACAAGGACCGGCATCTATCCCAAGAACTGGCGTAGACAACGTCATCCCACCTACTGCTGTGCACTGAATCCAGGCCACAACTCAATAGAGCAGTGGACGGAATTACAGAAAAAAGCTAAGCTCACTGCCATTTCTGTAACTCACAAGTTAACAAAACAGTAAAGTTTGATGTTGTGTATTCTTTCTGGCTGCATTCTATCACCAGTCCTTTTCAGTCTGTAAACAGAAACGATCCTGAGGCGATGCAATTTGGACGAATTAGAAATTTGAGTCAAAAACAATGGCAGAATGTAAACAATCTTTGATATGTAGATGACACCACCCCGCTTGCGGAAAGTGAAAGGGACCTGGAATACCTTATCCAACAAGTGCAAAAGAAAAGCGAACGCATGGGACTTAACCTCGACAGCAAGAAAACGAAATTTATGACCGCGTCAGGCAGCAGTACAGTGAACATAAAAATTAACAATGAAGTCGAATTGAGAGACCAAGAGACGGATTACACTTGGTAGGATTGCAGTGCAAGGAATGGAAAAGATCTGGAAAAGCAAGGATATTAGCATTGCAACAAAAACCAGACTAGTCAATGCAATCGTCTTTCCCATAACGATGTATGGTTGTTAAGGTTGGACACTCAGAAAAACAGACAGAAGAATAATTGATGCGTTTGAACTATGGTGCTGGAGGAGAATGCTATGGATACCTTGGACTGCCATGACAGCGAACAAGGTAGTGTTAGATCGCGTCAAACCGAAAATATCACTAGAGGGAAAAATCATCAAACAGCGGCTCTTTTTTTGGCCAGGTGATGTGCGCTAATTCACTGGAAACAGTATGGATGCTTGGCAAAGTCAGTGGAAAGAGAAGATCAAGACAACAAAGAACAAGATGGCCACCACAAACATGTGAATCGTGGAACTGAAAGAAGCGGTGAAAGACATGAATGCGTGGAGAGAATATTAATCCTTAGAGTGACCGAAGGTCGGATGTGACTGAACGGATAATCATCATGATTTCCAGAACTCTTATTCAATTCTATGGTGAAGCAAGCTTTATAATTTCCGTAATCCTGGCCACTTCTCCATTCAGCTACAGCCTAGATGTGGCCAGCATCAGGTGGGACAGGGTTGGGAACCCCTGTTCTAGAGAAAAGAGTGGATGCACTATAAGTGGGAATAACCCTTTAATAAAAAAAACATTTTCTACATCCCCCTATTTTATTCTACTTTCTTCATTCATTTCAATGGGAGTGAAGTCACCTAGGGGACTTCCGCCATCATCCCTTATAATGCACATCCAGCCTGCGGCACTAACAGCAGCCTGGGCAATCAGCTCATTGTTGGGGATCCTAAGCGACAGATCCTTGGAGATTAACTATTGGTGACCTACCCTTTAATGAGTACTGTTTGTTGTTTGGTTGTTTTGTTACTTTTGCATGTTTCAGCTCTCGTACTATCCCTTTAACTATTTCCGCTTCTTTTGTGCATAATACTTATTCAAGAATTCCTCTTAGTTTATAAAACATATGACAGTCTTCACCTTTGTATCCTCGCTCTTAGGCCTCACACCACCTAAGAAGTGATGATTTAGCTCTTATTTATATACTATATTTCTGTCCTGTGTACATCATTTCTACGCTCATTTTCTACTTCCTAGAGTATTTTTTTGATGATTCCCCAATGAAATGCTTTCTACAACTTCTCCATATTATCACAACATTGCTCTGACTTAAACGCACATGAGGGTTTCGCTTCATCCAGATGAAGTAATTTATAGCTACATCCCTGCATAGAAGCATTCACTGTTTAGCAAAGAGCATTAAATTATGGTGTCTGCAAAGCGGCCCATTTTTGTGTTCTGTTGTTGGCAACTCACATCAATCACTGGAGCTAACAACAGAATGAATTTCCTAACTGACACAAATATACCGGGATGAGAAGTTTAGGATTTCAAACCCTAAAATGTAATCTGATCGAACAGGACGGAGACAAATGGCTCAGCTTACACCTTCGAGTTTTGAATTGTTTACATGTAACATTTGTGACCTAAAAACAAATGGATATTTTTACCGTTAGTTGGCAATCATGACTGAAGCTACATACTGAAACATTGTTGCAGTCTCTCTTTGGTCCAGGACACAGACAGTTATGACTGAAACTAGTCAGGCAGAGCTTGGGATAAAAAATATTATTGCACATTCAAAGAAAGCTGTAGGGATAGGGAATACCTGAGTAGCTAATGTTGTTTCTTATGTGTTATCACCACTGTAGAATTTCCTAAACTTGATAGAATGTGTTCTACAAAGCAGATTATTTCTCCATTCTTGCTGCCACTCTTGGATTGAAAGAACGTCATTTGTCAAGTGTTTTATGTCTATCTTTAGCATTATCGAATAGCCGCAATGAGCACATAGCTTTTACCTTGCTTCACCCTCATAAGTTTGGATCATTAAATGTAACATATATACCTAATAAATGTGAAAATTATTTCAGATGTTGTTGTGATGAGAGGTAGACAAAGGCTTAAAGGGACAGTACCATCTTGGGAATCCCCATCCAATGTGCTACAAATCTGAAAAGAAAGCACTCACCAATTACATGTGTATGTCAAAAATGTCTTGTTATCTTTAAAAACCTCAGTCTTCATTGAAGTTGTTTACAGCCCGTTGCTAGGGGAACCGACCTCCTCCACTTTGGAGCGGAGATGGACAGCGCTTGCGCATTTCTAACTCAATGCGCAGCAATCTGTTAGGTGACAAGGACCTCTGCAGTACATGCACAATAACTCCTGGCCACTAGCTACTGCCGCTGTTGGCTGGTTCTTTGCAGAGCAGGGCGAACAAGTCCTCTGCGATCGCGCTGCTCAGAAGCCTTCTCTGCAAAGAAACAGCAGGGAGCAGCGATAGTGGTTGGCCGGGCTTGGAGCTATTGTACATGTGCTCCAGAGGTCCCTGCCACCTAGCAGATAGTTATGCATTCAGTTAGAAGTGCGCAATCGCCAGCCATCTCCGCTTGGTTCCCCTGGCAATAAGGAGTAAGCAACTTAAATAAAGACTGATGCTTTTAAACATAATGGGGCCTTTTTAAAACACACATGTAATTGCTAAGTATATTCTTTTTAGATCTGCAGCATTCTGGAATGGGGCTCCCAAGATGGGAATACCCCTTTAATATATATATATATTTATAAGACAACTGCTACTTTGGTTACAAGGCTGCATTATGGGTCAGACGAAGCTTTAACTGACTCTCTGTAATTGGGTAAGATAATAAAGTATGTTCCATGTAAAATTAGGAAAAATATTTTGGTACTGCTTCAAGTTGAAAAGTCCAGAAATAGGATCAACCTGAGGGTTTGTTCTGTTTGAGGAGCAGAGAAATGGAAATAAAACCAGAATTAAACGTTTCCGCTGTTTTCCTCACCAATTTTAATGCATTTTAAAAATATATATATATTTCCGTTTATTTCACTTTAATTCCATTTTGTTTCCTCCCCATTTTTCTAACAGAACAAAAAGCCCAGTCAGCTGCTCTATTTCTTTGGTTTAAAAATGGAAATGAGAAGTGCGCTATTTGCTCAGTTTGAAAGATGGAAATGAAACAGAACAGAATTAAACAGAAATATTACCATTAAAAAAAAAAAAAGAAAACATTGAAATGAATGGGGAAAACAATGGAAATGTTCAATTCCATTTATATTTTCGTTTCTCTGGTCCTCAAAAGGAGCAGAGAAATGGAAATGGTTAACAGAGGCTAACAACAGTGAGAATAAGCCCTGGATTGGACGTAGCCTACAGGGGTGTATTCACACAACTGAATAAGGATTGCTGAACTCTATGCATGCACTGCAGAATTATCCTCATGCACATGTATGAAACAGATTTGCAGTCATAGAACTTTCAGCAACAAATCATCTGAATGTGAATATACCCTTGAAGGCTATGTCTAAGTTTAAAGAACAAAAGATGTGGTTAAAAAACCAATAGTAAGTGCATTTAAGCATGCCTGGGGTAAATATATGTATGCTAAGAGAGAAATACCAAAGAAATCGCAGGACAGACTAGGTTACATGTATACATTACATTGTATCTTTTTCTACAATCTATTGCTCTAAGGTGGGCATAGCCTTTCAAGGGGCTGTGCAATTAAAAATATTGTTAATAGCTAAATCAAGTCCATAGTAATACATTTTTGTATTTACACTTATGCTTCTATCCCCAGATATTCCAGGACTATTGATACAATAGCGCCACCTGCTGTTTCTATTGAAGAGCCTTTCTCTGTCCAGTCTCCCAGTAAGGCCGCCTGCACACGGGCAGGACCCTGTGCACATCCAGCATCCATGCGTACTTGCTTTTGTTCTTCTCTTCCTGTGCTGCGGATGGTCCGTACGACGAGCCGTCGAACGTGCGCAGTACAGATTTTTCTTTTTAAAAGCTCTGCTTTTCCCGAGTCATCGCCTAGCAATGACGCAGAATCTGCGACCTTTCCGCATTTTCATTACGGAAGGGTCGTAGATTGAATGGCTTCCATTGGCTTTAATGGAAGCCATCCGCGTGGATTCCGTGCAAAAATAGAAAATCCTGCGATTTTTCCTCTGCAAGCGGAAAATCACAATTGATTTCTGCTCATGGACAGGAAAAAGCAATTTTCAATAGCAGGTTTATGGGCAGTATTTGCTGCGGAATCCGGAGGCGGATGCCCGCTCTGGATTCCGCAATGCAAATCTGCCTGTGTGCATTGGGCCTAAATGTTCCAAAGTGGTCACATCAACTCAGTCTCACTTCTCTGCAGCAACGCTGTCTCCCTCTCACCACTTGCTCAGCATCTCTTATGGCATCAGAGAAGATGCAGCAACTTCACAAGCAGCAACTGATCACACCGGGGATCCCTCCACATAACCGATGCAGCAGAGACAGAAGCAACACTGAGCAGGTGGAACAATTACTGACTTGGACACAGAACAGAAACAACAGGTAGCCCTATCCTTACATTATTCCTGGACGGTCCGGGGATAGAAACTTTTTTTTTTTTAAGAAGTGAAAATACAAAAAATATTTAGAATCATGGGCTCTAGCTATAAACAATGTTTTTTATGAGGCAACCACTTTAAAGGGGTTTTCCAAGCAAAAACTATCAGGATAGGTCATTGATTGTTGATCACAGGGTACCGGCCACACGAGATTCCCAGCAATCATCTGATCAATGGGAGCTGAAGCAGCTATTACATTTCTGGCACTTGCCTTTTGACACTTAAGATGGGCATGGGTTTTATGGGAGTGAAGCCAGCTAGGCCACTTCTGCTTTGGTCTTATATTATGAACATTCAGGGTGTTGCACTGACAGCTGGGTTGAGCGATCAGGTGATCGCTGGGGTACCCGTGCGGCAGGTCCCGAGCTAATAACTATTGATGATCTATCCTGAGGATAGGTCTTCATAAGTTTTTGCTAGATCCTGTTCCTGGATTATTCTGCACTGTCATTTCATGTCAACCAGTTTTTAGGGCATCAGAAGATTTTCCTCAATTCTACATAGAACATGCTTCAATTGCCCTACCAGAGAAAATATGTTTGGAACTAAGGCATTAGATATGCTAGTAGAATTCTACTGCATTTCAGTGTAAACCTTTACTTTGAATGTGGTTGAAGAATATCCCAAAGTTTATGGAGTGAGTACATAAACCGATACAATAAATCAGTAGATGCAGATTATGTAACAATGTCATAGGTGGAGCATTAAAATCCTTTTACTTTTTCATAAGAATGTGCAAAAATGTGGTATTTTTTACCCTACGACAATTATCACTATTGTTGAGTAGAGGTGGAGCTCATTTTCTTCCTCTTTTAGTCAGATACTTTTTATTAGAGCTTGTTTTCCTTCTCAGCATCTGCTATTAAGTTATTATTTTTTTTTAATAATTTGATTAGTCAAGTACTTACATCCGCTCCAATTGCTTTAAGTCTTGAAATGCTCCACGCTCAATGATGCTGATTTGGTTATCCTCCAAGTGCCTAAAACAAAAATAATTTCAGTCATCCAATAAATAAAATTATTTTGTAGTTCTTTTCTTTTAATATATAAACACAAACGATAAAAGCAGAACGGGCAAACAATTTTTGTTTGCAGATAAATACTTTAATTATGTATTTACAGAGCCTATGTGTATGAAAGAGAACAGTACTGCAAGTAGTTTAGGTCCATTTATATCTTACGTCACCATCATTGGCTGTAATATAAGGATATGTGTGCATGCCATAGAAGGTTATCGATTATTTACAGTGATGTATCCATAGGTTTCCAAGGAAAAACAGGTGAACTTCCTTCTGCCGTATACAATAATCACAAACGGTTTTCAGTGGGGCTCAGAATAACATAGCATAATGGAGAAGGGATGTATTGTTGGCTTTAATGCAGAATCTATAACTATATAGTGATAAGAGCTCCAGCATTAGGGAAGAACATATTAGGAGGACCTGTATGGGGTAGCCAGGAGCTATTGATTTGCATTATCTAAAAACCTCTAAAGGTCCTATCATTTCAACAAACTTCTGACGTATCACAGGGACATTTAGAAGATGTTATTGATGACAGTTCCAGTTTACCAACATTTCATGGTTAGAGTAACTTTGAACAGTCAATATAAAATTATGCAATAAAAAATGGTACAAGATACGCAAAAGGAATGTTTTACTAAGTGGCTCAACTTTTTATGCAGACTGAAACTGTGGAATATTGCAAAAAATTCTTAAAGAATGTTTTTTTTCCCTTTACACATTAAAACAAATCTGTGAGATGGTTTCTACTGTCCTATCTGAAGGCACATATAGGGAATAGATGCTGGGCTTTGTGATACATAGGTGTGGTTTACACTGTAGAATTTGAAGTGAATGGGTCTTAGCCTGCAGTATCATTCCAGTAAACTGTACGATGTACAGAATTGTGCGAGTTATTGTGTACAATGGCTTTGGCAAACAGCCGATTGGTGGGGACACTGGGTGTCAGATCCCTGCGGCTCTTTTATTGATGATCGATCCTGAGGATAGCTTCTAAATAAATAGAAAAATCTTGGAAAACCCCTTTAATATTGCTTCTTACTATAATCTTGTATTTTGTGCCTACATTGTCTACTTCCAAAGATGGAAGTCTATCCCAATCATGTGACGGTCAGCCAACTGCGCTGCTCATTAAAGTACAGTTAGTGGAGCTCTTTATTATATGGAGCCATATGACCATCACATGACCAATTCAATGACTACAAGCAAAGATCTAGAATATCATGCACAAGCATTTATACACAAAATAGATTAGAAAACTCAATAAGGTCATTGCTAAAGAATGAGTACACTTCATCTGCTGAAACTGGAAAAACCTGTTATATTAAATTTAATAATCCAAGTATGTCAAATCTCACAATTTATCTAAACCTTTTCACAATGTTCACCACTAGGTCTTACCAGGGATTAGAAGTAGAAAGTCTATATGCTAAAAAAATATACTTTTTACTTTCTATTCCAAAATATCTCTGCGAATAGGTAGGAGAGTGATGCAATGTGTACAGTTACATAACAACATAGTATGTTAGGCTGAAAAAAGGCATGTGTCCAACCAGTTCGGCCTATTAACTCCCAATGTTGATCCGGAGGAAGGCAAAAAACCCCAGTGAGGTAAAAGCCAATTTTCCCTATTTAAGAAAATTAATTTCTTCCTGACTTCAATGTGGCAATCGGAATATTGCCCGCATAAACTAGCCTATTGATGGGATTAATGATTATAACACACAATATTGTATGGCTCAAGAAAGGTGTCCAGGCCCCTCTTAAACTCTTATCGAATTTGCCATCACCACTTCCTCCGGCAGAGAGTTCCATAGACTCACTGCTCTTACAGTAAAGAACCCCCTTTATTAAGACTATTAGTATATGCTATACATTGGAGATAAACAGACTAGTAAATCTTTGGATGTTTTGCTTATGGCAACAGTATGTGGAATGTCAAAGCAAACAGCATTGGGAATACTGTCACTTCCATATAATTAAAGTATAATGAAAAAAGTTTGGTACCATGTTAGCCAGTAGAGCAAAATGTGATTGCTCCCAGCAAGAGAAACCAAGTAATCTTGTAGATATGATACCTTTTATTGCCTAACAAAAATACATGATGTTAATGCGAGCTTTCAAACCAACGCAGGGCAGGGTTCTGCTTTAGGCTTAACTGAAATAGATCTAAAGAGCCATGCATATTTATACACACATACTTATGACAAGGCACAGACATGGATGTGAATTTGCACTTAAAAGAATACTACCACAGAAACACAAACATCTTCGACTACTCTCTGATAAGGGAGTAAACATTTTATGGACCCTAAATTAGTGATGGGGGAAGGGTCACCAGGCCAGCAGTGTTATCTGTACTATAGATTTCTCATACTTCCCATTCACGCATGAATCCTCGTGAAGAATTTAGCCCTTTATTAAAAGTGTCAAAAGTTGTTATAAATTTATATTCCCAAATCCTTCTATGGCTTTGTGACTTGAAATTGCCTTTCAGTATCATAACTTTCATGTCTTCTATGTTGTGTCTGTCACTAGAAAAGTTCTCTGCCACAGTTAATTCTGTTTTTCTCTGTTTAATTGTGTAATGATGAGATCTCATCCTAGCTTTATGTTTTTGTCCTGTTTTTCCAACATAAAGGCCACCAACAAGACATTTACTACACAGTGTAAAGTACACAACATCGGACGTGGAACATGTGAATGTCCCCGGGATCTTATAGTCCTGCTGTGTGTTGGGGATTTGTATCCTGTCCGTGGTCAGTACATGTAGCAGGT
Organism: Eleutherodactylus coqui; assembly: GCF_035609145.1. NCBI lineage: Eukaryota > Metazoa > Chordata > Amphibia > Anura > Eleutherodactylidae > Eleutherodactylus > Eleutherodactylus coqui. Next base: position 71,138,484 of record NC_089838.1, on the reverse strand, counting down.
CTTGCAGCTCCTTACATTGCAGGGATAAGTTCCTTTTTGTGTGTCAGAGGACAATGCACTCCTGATTATAAAGTTCCTCAAATTTGGACGTTGCCTGTAACACAGAAGGGGAGGGTCCGGGAATATGATTTTCAGAGAAACGGGACAAAAACTTAAAATGAGGATGAGGTCTTATCGTCACACAATTAAACAGAGAAAGACAGAATTACCTGTGGCAGAGCACTTTTCTAGTCACAGACACAATACAGAAGATATGAAAGTTATGAAAGGCAATTTCAGGTCACAAAGCCATAGAGGAATTTGGGAATATAAATTTATAACAACTTTTGACACTTTTAATAAACTGCTAAATTCTTCACGAGGATTCATGTGTGAATGGGAAGTATGAGAAATCTATAGCACAGATAACACCGCTGGCCTGGTGACCCCCAACACTAATTCAGGGACCATAAAACCTTCACTCCCTTATCAGTGACTGATTGCATTTCTGTTGTAGTATTCTTTTAAGGGCAAATTCTTCACATCCATGTCTGTGCCTTGTCATAAGCATGTGTGTATAAATATGCATGCCTCTTCAGATCTATTTCATTTAAGCCTGAAGGTGAACCCTGCGTTGGTTCGAAAGCTTGCATTAACATCATGCATTTTTGTTAGCCATTAAAAGGTATCATATCTACAAGATTACTTGCTTTCTCCTGCTGGGAACAATCACATTCTCTATATAATTATCATGAGGTCTATATGTTAAGCAAGAAAATTCTTGCATTTATAGTAACATAATAATACTCCCGCTGAGAACTTCCAAAATTCATATGAGTTAGTTTTCTATTTACTTAGATTAAACAGGATGAACTATCTGATAGGTGGAAATCTTTTCAATGGGTGTCTGATTGGCATAGAGTACAGAAGGCATCACCATATGACCAATGTTAGTGTGAATTAATGAAAAAATAAAATACAAGGTCTATGTGGCATCTAGAAGGGATTTTGCACATTCCTGAAAAGGAGGTCATCACTGTAGTATACTGTATATACATACACAGATAAGAAAATAAAGGCATGGTTACACAAAGGGTCATGATATGTGAAACTTTCTGCTTGCAACCTACAGTACTCGAAGATTTTTCAGGCCAGCGAAGTCCGTCTTGGTAATCCTTGTGATGTTATTTTTATCCAAGTCTCTGAAAAAGGAAAAAAAAACAAAATAAATAAATGTATACAGTAAGCTCAGATGTTAAGAAAAAGTAATAAACATGTAAGGAACAATATCTTCTGCAACAAACTATCAACATATTACACAAAAACGCTATCATAAAATAGCAGAAGCAGGAGCGAGTTCAGAAGCATGGTTTTTGCCAATGTTATTAGGATGATTCAGGCAGCTGTCCCAGCCGACGGTGCTGTGATTATTATGTTTATCACCCTTGGAATCCAAAAACACTGTCTGCTAATTGTGACTTTATAGTTCCTGTAACATAACAACTGGGGATGCTGTCATGCCACTGCCTCTAACTACTGCCTTATAATCATTAGAAGGATATCCCCACACACACACCGTTCATTGTAAATAATTTTAATAATGACATTTCCCGCTGCAACATGGGATTCTATAGGTGACAGAAGCCACTCACTGACATCTGTGAAACAAATACAATACTGCGCAAAAGTTTTAGGCAGGTGTAGGAAAAATGCTGCAAAGTAAGAAAGCTTTCAAAAATAGAAGTGTTCATAGTTTTTTTTTAATTAACAAAATGCAAAGTGACTGAACAAAAGAGAAATCTAAATCAATATTTGGTGTGACCCTCCTTTGCCTTCAAAACACAATCAGTTCTTCTAAGTACACTTGCACACAGTTTTTGAAGGAACTCGGCAAGGAGGTTGTTGCAGACATCTTGGAGAATTAACAATGCAGGCATGCTCAAATTCTTCTGTCTCTTCATGTAATCCCAAACAGACTTGTTGAAGTTGGGATCAGGGCTCTGTCGGGGTCATATCATCACTTCCAGGACTCCTTGTTCTTCTTTACACTGAAGATAGTTCTTAATGACATTAGTTGTATGTTTGAGGTTGTTACTTTGCTGCAGAATAAATTTGGAGCCAATCAGATGCCTCCCTGATAGCACTGCATGATGGATAACTATCTTCCTGTATTATACAGAATAAGTGTATGAAACCGTCTTCCACAACCTCACCTTTGTAGCAGAGTTTGTACTTTCCTCATCCATTTTTAAGCCTCCTGCACAGTTGTTTGTGTTTCAGTTAAAGGGGTTCTGTCATAAAAAGAAAAAAAAAAATCTATACTTACCTATTCCTTCCCAGGCAGTCTTCTTACTAGATCTTTACCTCACATATCTTCTCCTGGCTACTCAAATCCCCCAGGTCACCTCACCTCCAGCTGCCGGATCCTCTTCTTCCTGTTATGTAGCGTACATTGCCGGCATTGGGCTTCTTGCAGGTCAGTTAATGCTGCAAGTGACGTAGCGTTCACTGCCTAGCAGAGAATGCCGAATCCTCGGCAGCCTGCTTTAGCACGCAGGTGCGGGGTCTCGCCGCTAGTGTTCATATAATATGTATAGGGCGAGACCCCACGCTAAAGCAGACCACTGAGGATTCTGCATTCCCTGCCAGGCAGTGAATGCTATGTCACTAGTGACTAGGTACACTGACCTGCAGGAAGCAGAATGTCAGCAATGTACGCCTAGTCACAGGAAGGAGAGGATCCGGACGGCTGGAGGTGAGGTGACCTGGGGGACTGGAGGAGCCAGGAGAAGATTCGTGAGGTGAAGATCTGGTAAGAAGACTGACTGGGGAGGAATAGGAGAGTATGGAAAATTTTCTTCAATGATAGAACCCCTTTAAGGGCTGTGTTTCAACCTACATATGAAAATAATGATCATTATCATCTACTTGGTATAATTGGGTAAGTCCCTTAGTGTAGATGAACTGATGCCATTTAAAGGCAAAGGGTGGCCACACCAAATATTGATTGAATTTACATTTCTCTGTTGTTCATTCACTTTGCATTTTGCTAATTGACAGAAACAAGCTATTAGCACTGCTATTTTTGAAAGCATTCTTTCTTTGCAGCATTTTTTGCACACCTGCTTAAACTTTTGCAGAGTACTATGTGTCCACAAAGTTTCAAATGGAAAATTCTTCCAATGGAAACCTCAGAGAGACACATACCCTCACACACCTGCCTCATTGAAATGAGTGGGATGTGGCTATTACGCAATCGAGATGTGTTGCACCTAAATTTCAGCCCACTGCAACTTTGATTTGGTAAGAATTTGCAGAAGCATGCAGTTGGACACTTGGTGCAATGTAATGTTTTTTTTAATTAAAGCTTCAGTAGCTCATCACAGTGTAGCCTTGGACTAAGGGCTCATGTCCACGGGAAAAAGAAGAATTAAAATCCGCAGCGGATTTTAACTCTTCTCCCGCGCGCGGATCCGCACCCCATAGGGATGCATTGACCACCCGCGGGTAGATAAATACCCGCGGATCGTCAATAAAAGTGATTTAAAAAAAAATGGAGCATGAAAAAATCTGGACCATGCTCCATTTTCATGCGGGTCTCCCGCGGGGACGGCTCCCGCGGGCTTCTATTGAAGCCTATGGAAGCCGTCCGGATCCGCGGGACACAAAAATCATATTTTACTCACCCGCTCCGGTTCTTCTCTTCTCCGCGGCGCCATCTTCTCTCAGCCGCGGCCGGATCATTTTGCTTCGGCCCGACGCATGCGCGGGGCACGTCACCGACGTCATCGTGCACATCCGCCGAGCCGAAGAATGAAGATCCGGCCGCGACGAGAGAAGATGACGCCGCCGCGAAGAGAAGAAACGGAGCGGATCGGAGGTAAGTTTATTCTCATTTATTTGCATTTTCAGCCCTCATGTCCGCGGGGCAGGAGGGACCCGCTGCAGATTCTACATGTAGAATCTGCAGCGGATCTGATTTTCCCCGTGGACATGAGGCCTAAAAGTGAAAAATTAAAAAAGCCTTGGTTAATTTGCTGCCAGACATTTTTGGCTCAATAGTTTGGCTTCGAGCAAAAAAGAATCCAGATATTCGGAGTGTTGATGGGGAGTCAAAAGGGATCTTAGATTGGCTGAACTGTGTAGGCCCTGAAAGCCAAATGATTACTCAACTACGGCGTGGTGTCTTCAGGATCACTTTAATTTCACTACAATATTTTCATTCATTCATATTGTACTTAATCAGTAGTGGACATTCATCCTAAAAGAGGAAAAACTATTTCCTAAGTTTAATTTTTTTCATTTTTGCAATTTGCAAACTGGAAACTCATGAGTGTAAAAACTGTAGCGATATGGTCCAGGAACAAACAATTTCCAGGATGAAGAGCATAAAGCTTTAAACCTATGATTACTGCTTTAGGATAGCAGCAGGCAAGAGTCCAGTTCCCACAATTCTTCCCAGCTTGGCATTCTAGGTTTTGTTCAGGATGCAACTTTTCCAACAATAATTGATGAGTTAAAATACAATATTTCCACAAAATGATTAGAGCCCCACTCTGCATATGCTAATGTATAATCTGGCGCCACTCTAATGCTTTTAGGGAAGTATAGCTCTGTAATACAGCATCCTGCATATGTAATCTGATAGCAGCACTGTTTACATAAAATTAGAGGCAAACAACGATACAGAAGAGCCTCGAAGAAGGAATGTAAATGATACTTAAAGGGGGTATGCCAAGTTTAATCCATAATGTCTGGTGAGGATCCAACCACTGATGACCTCCTGCTAACCATGAGTATGGTGTCCTGTGTACCCCCGAATTAATGGGGCAGTTGTCATGGGGGTGCAAATTTTCTTGCAGATTTTAGCTCGTCATTTGAAGCAGTGAAAATCTCGAGCCTCAAATGACATGCTGCAGATTTGATATCCACAGTGCTGGGCAATTTCGGCTGGAGATTTTTTCTGCAGCATGTGGATGGGATTTCTTGAAATCCCACCCACAATGCTTATACTGTAAAGCATTGCAGAGATACTGTTCTAAACTCTCGCTCGTGACCTGAAGGTTGCGGGTTCAATCCCTGCATGGCTCAGGTAACCGGCTCAAGGTTGACTCAGCCTTCCTTCCAAAGTTGGTAAAATGAGTACCCAGCTTTGTGTGGGGGGAGATAAGTTGGCGCTATACAAATAAAAAGATTTATTTTAAAATATTTTTAAAACATACCCTTAAAGAGGTGTTCTCCATAGATTACCCCTGTAACATGTAGCTATACCGAATACCATACAGTGACACATGGAGTTCCTACAGCTTCATAGAGAGGATCTGCAAGGCCTTCTTGTGCCTCCTTTTCTGTCATGTGAATAACATCTTACACTCAATATAAGACGTCTGACTAGAACCCATTAAGGATATATGTGCAGATTTCTTGTAAACATTTTTTTTCTCATTCATCGGAATAGGCCATTCTGCCCCAAAAAACAGCCAGATGAATGGAAATGATTTTCAATTGTAGAAATTTCTGCAACAAATCATCTAGGTAAGTATACCCCTAGGCTAAATTCACACCTGTGAAGTAGGGGTCAGTTCTAACAGAAAACAGGAATAAATCTGAAAAAAAAAGTGCCACAGAAAACTTCTCAAAACCCTGGGTGTTTCTTTTTCCTTTTTATTTTCATAAAACAAGGTAGGATTGACCTTTCGTTCATTTCCTATTAAAAAAACACATTATATCCTAATCTATTATAACATTACATGCCTACCCACAGGTCACTATTTGTCAAGTCTGTTGTAAGAGGAGTATGCCACCTAATATAATAATGCTGCTGTATCACATACACTCTCTCCCGTCCCAACATTTGGATGCCACCACTCCTGAAACATGGGGCCAGAAGTCCCCTAGATGTCCTCACTCACACACTGTTCTCATCAGTCAAACCAGCAGTCAAAGGGGTAATACTATCTGAAGTAATGGAACAGAGCAATAAAGGCCAAAATTATCAACGTTTTTAAAACTTTAGTACAAAAAAAGATAAACAGATAACAAAATAAAAAAGGACAGACAATAAATGCAAAAAATTCTGAAAATAGAATGTAGAAACATAAAGAAATCTAAACTTACAGCAAATCCTTAGCATTTCTGTTCCCGAGGGTGGATTAAAAAAATGACGCACACTCCAGCTGCGCCAAACTGCACTCATCCAATGTGAACCAGTCCTATTGTTCAGAATAACTTTTTATGCTTTCCACCCCGGACATCCAGGTAAGTATCTGGCACTTATTTATTTCATTAAGCAATCCCCACCTCCAGATTTTTCTTGTAATACAAGTTCTTGGCCAGTTCAAAGAACATAAAAGTTAAGTGCCTTTTCACACTAGTGCTTTGCTTTTCATTTTGCCAATCCGTTGTGGGAAAAGCAAAACGGAAAGCAAGTATTTCCATTTTCAAGCCCATAGACTTGCATTGAAGCAAAAGGTCTTTAGTTTCTACATTTTCCGTCTTTATTACATTTTTTACACTGGATCAAAAGCGCAGACTGCTGCACCTTTCTTTCTAGTTTCGGAAACAGAATACTGATGGATCCCTTTTTTTAATGTATTGTACTAAGTAGGAGGTAGATGAAACTTAAAAATAATCAATTTTCCATCTCCAGTCTAGTCTGTTTTCCACATGGTGGCTCCTCTTCAATGACTGTGGCTCAGTGGTTAGTACTGTTGCCTTGCAATGCTGGGGTCCTTGGTTCAAATCTCATCAAGGGCAACATCAACTTTGAATAACTCCATACTGACATCATCGCTGGGTCAGACATCAACCTGCATCTCCAGCACTGCAAAGTAACAGCACTAACAATTGAGCTTCTTTCATTGCCAGAGAAACAGAGGAGTAAGAAGAATAGACAGAAAGAGTATATAAAAAACCAATACAGATATCACCTTTGGTCAGATTTGAACCTACAGCTCCAGCAAAATGAAAATATAATATAAAGATAAACATTTTAGAATTTTTCACACAATAATATGCATAGTTTAAATTGGGATTCATGCTCAGTACATCTTAGCCTGATGTGGTGCAGTTTGGTATCCAATCAACTCTGCCCTCATGTGTATGCATTATGTAATTACACACTATGCCTCACACTCACTCATAATCACCATAGCATCTACAGGATGGGCCAATGTCTAATAGAAAATCTCTCTTTGTTGCCCATAGCAAGCAATCACAGTGCAGCTTTCATTTCTTATACTGCTGAAATAAAATGAACGTGTTGCGGTGCTTCTGGAATCGCTTCCTTTCTAAATAATGTGGTACAGGTCTTATATATGTTTTTCTATCTTCTGGCTCTGGTGGGAGTGGTATTAGGTAAGACACGCTTGGTCTCACCTGTGGGTGCTTTTTCAGGACTATTTAACCTGGCCTGGTGCTGAGCGTTAGTGCTGTTTAATTTTAGTCTTCTTCTGTCTGTGATAGAAGTCAGAGCCTGGTGCTGGATCTTTTGTTTGCCCGAGTCTTCTCAAATCTAAGTACTGCGGTTATTAATTCATTTTTATCTTGTTTTTTGTGGTCTTCTCCTATCCCATGTAGGATCTGCTAGTGGTCTAGGTACCTGGTCAGGTTCGCTCTTGTCTGGACGGAATATCTGCATATAGGCAGGTCCCTTCCGTGGGTAAGGGTCTTCAGGAACAGCTTTTTCCTTGTGGCGGTTTTCTTTATTGTTTACCACAGAAGGTGTGCAGTTGCGTGAGTATTTCAGGTTTACGGATCCAGCGTGTCCTGCTTGGACGTGACAGAAAGCTGTGCTGTGATTGGTTGCTATGGGAAATTAAGATTTTCTATTAGGCAGCTTCCATAACAGTGTGTTTCTACGTTAACTTTGTTTGACCACCCTGTACAACAGACTTCATAGGAATGTTGTTTACTGGGAAATATTTTAATTAGATGCACTAAGAATAATATAGAAGCTTGCAGAGGCTTTTGAAAAAGGTCATCAGTGTTTACAAAAGTATAATGCAAAGGGACCTCCATGTTGGTTTGCCTGCAGTATTTTGTGTGTTTGAAATAGCTGACGCCTTTGTATTATAACTATTAGTAATAATTCCATTGAATCATTTTCCTGAGATATATTTAGTAACATATATATTTAGACACATTTAGTATATAAAACTATCTATTTGGATAGATAGATAGATAGATAGATAGATAGATAGATAGATAGATAGATAGATAGATATGAGATAGATAGATAGATATATAGATAGATATATAGATAGATAGAGCTTTAAGGCATCCTGCTAACGGCTGTGTCAAGACTGCGCTAGCGGAATATTGCATCGGAGTCCGACATAGCGCCCCACAAAGACCCCATTCTCACCTCTCTGGATCTGCTGCAGAAGTCCCATCCAGTGAGCCAGCGCACACGTGCAGTGCAGCGCATGACGTGCCGGCAGTGGGTGGTGACACGTTATCACGCGATACTTCTGCTGTGCTAACAGCAGAAGTATTGCATGACGGATGTCTTCCATTGACTACAATGGAAGCCGGATGCGCGTATTTCTACGACAATTAGAACATGCCGCGATTTGTTTTATGCTGTGGAATTCCGCAATAGAAATTCGCAGCGTGAACATTGCAAGGCAAAAAGCTATTAGGTTCAACAGAATAACGTTGCGGATTTCCTAAAGCTCTGACCCACATGGTGTGGTCAAATTGTTGAAGGCTGTGATTTTGCAAAACAAACAAAAAAGCTGCAAAATTACACAATGTGACACACTGCACAAACAACAGAAACAAATAGAAACAACCAAAAAAAAAGCCACAAAAGATGGGACTGGTATGCTGCACATGTAAATTAAAGGAGATGTCCCGCGCCGAAACGGGTTTTTTTTTTTTTAAACCCCCCCCCCGTTCGGCGCGAGACAACCCCGATGCAGGGGTTAAAAAAACCACCCGCACAGCGCTTACCTGAATCCCGGCAGTCCGGTGACTTCAATACTTACCGCTGAAGATGGCCGCCGGGATCCTCTATCTTCGTGGACCGCAGCTCTTCTGTGCGGTCCACTGCCGATTCCAGCCTCCTGATTGGCTGGAATCGGCACGTGACGGGGCGGAGCTACACGGAGCTACACGGAGCCCCATAGAGAACAGCAGAAGACCCGGACTGCGCAAGCGCGGCTAATTTGGCCATCGGAGGCCAAAAATTAGTCGGCACCATGGAGACCAGGACGCTAGCAACGGAGCAGGTAAGTAAAAAACTTTTTATAACTTCTGTATGGCTCATAATTAATGCACAATGTATATTACAAAGTGCATTATTATGGCCATACAGAAGTGTATAGACCCACTTGCTGCCTCGGGACATCTCCTTTAAGCGTTTATTGCACTAAATATGCTTGAGGGCTATTTGCTTATTGCGACTTAAATGACAATTCCCATTTCATCTCCTTAGAATCCAGCGATGTTACTAATATTCTCCGTGTTTGGCCATGTTTACCAAATACCAAGCTAATTGTTCACCATGGAGATGTTACATATTTAAACAAACCTTTCCTCGTCTCTCTAAAAGAGATGTCGGTCTTTTGTATACGGAGCCAATTACAGCATTACACTGGAGTAAATTCATTTGAATGCTATGAAAAAACACCAGGATGAATCATAAGAATGGCAGGAATTAAAAGGGGATATAAACTGTGGAATGCAGGCTGCAAATCTTGGAGACTAGGTAGGATTAAGCATTCAAGATGCAAATATGAGGAGGTAATTTCTAGCGAAGAAGCGTACTTAAGTGCTCAATTTTCTATTCAATGTGAAGTGTAACTTAACATGATATGAAACTGGTCAGATTACTCCGATGTCCTGGATAGATAGAACATTTGTGTATGTGCCTAGAGTATCATATTATCTCCTCCTCCCATTGTCATCCCAAACTCACTTATAGTTATATGCCAGTCAAAGACACTTTGTCCTCTTTTTTTTTTAACCAGAGGTGTCCCCAGCGGCCACACAATGAGGAAATGACATAGGACACTATGTGTATAATTGACAAGGACTTGGTATTTTATTCATTAACTCATTGTGGGCTCTTATATATACTGTAGATGTCACGCGATGAGAGCGCTTCCAACAACTAATAGATAGATTTAAATATTCCTTTAGGATTTGCTCCAGTTTTTATTATAGGTTATGGAACAGAGACATAAAGGGTAACGACCCCAGAGAACAGGACTGGGCATATGGAGGTCACAGTGGTCCCTGCTCAGAGCCCTCCCCATTAGGGTGGCTTTACACAGGACAACTATTGTCTGTATAGTTGCTTGAAATAGGCGAACAAACAACTGTTGTTTGTGTGCTTTTACACAGAGCAATTGTTGTTCACTTGTTGCTCAATTTCACGGTCGCTGAAACACATACGTCCTTGCAAAGTTATTGGCTAGTCTTTGCATGCCGAACGATTGCCTGTTTACACCAGATGATAATTAGTTAACCAGCAACTATTTTAGGTGGGCTGAAACAAAGCTGATAGCGACTAGTAAAAGAATTCTCCCTCGAGTGATATATCATTGCCCTCAATAGGCCAAAAAACTAGCAGTGCTTAGACCACAGACTAGCAGTACTTAGACCAGAGACTAGCAGTACTTAGACCAGAGACTAGCAGTAGTTAGAACCAAAGACTAGCAGTAGTTAGACCAGAGATTAGCAGTAGTTAGAACCAAAGACTAGCAGTACTTAGACCAAAGACTAGCCGTACTTAGACCAGAGAATAGCAGTACTTAGACCAGAGAATAGCAGTACTTAGACCAAAGACTAGCAGTACTTAGACCAGAGACTAGCAGTAGTTAGAACCAAAGACTAGCAGTACTTAGACCAAAGACTAGCAGTACTTAGACCAGAGACTAGCAGTAGTTAGAACCAAAGACTAGCAGGACTTAGACCAAAGACTAGCAAAACTTAGAACCAAAGACTAGCAGTACTTAGACTAGAGACTAGCAGTACTTAAACCAAAGACTAGCAGTACTTATACCAGAGACTAGCAGTACTTAGAACAGAGACTAGCAGTACTTAGACCAGAGACTAGCAGTACTTAGACCAGAGACTAGCAGTACTTAGTTTTACAGTGCTTGTTTTACATGCCAGTTTTGCCACAAATTCCATGCTGGTTCCACAACATATTGTCTTCTGTTTTAATTTATGTCCAGAGTGAATGTACTCTAATTCAGGCAAAACCTCTCACTATCCAAAAAACATTACTTAAAGGGGTTGTCCAGTTGTCACCAAATAGGATAAGTTATCAATACTAGATTAATGAGGTCTATTGCCCGGGACCTCCTGCCGATCAGCTGTTTTCCAGGTCAGCTGTTTGCTTGTAAGCAAAGTAGATTTTGACAAGAGCAGACAGTTCCATTCTTACTGTTGTGGCAAAACTTGGTATTGTAGGCAAAGTTCCCATTTGGTTCAATGGGAACTTGTTCTGCAATACCAGGACTCACAACTACACTAAGAATGGAGCTGTCTGCCTCCTGCAAAAATAAGATTAGCACAGGAGTCCACCAGCTGGATGAACAGCTGACTTGCCTGGACAAGGGACTCCTGCTGATCTAGTTATTGATGACTTATCCTGAGGATAGGTCATCAATAGTTTACAACTAGACAACACCTTTAAACCTATCATTGTTGGGCAGCAAGGAGTAAGTTACACCCTGAAGTTAATCAGACAGCACAAGCCCTATGTCAGAACCATACAAAAAGTCAAAACATTTGTACATATCTATGGGCCATTATGTGAGTTTGACTAAATTATTAAAAAGCAGGAGGAAGTCAAATCACGCTCTACCTCAGGCAGCAAAAACGCAATAGCCCCATGAAGAGCTGAATTTCAATACCTCCTACACTACATTTCACTAGGCTGTAACTGTGGTTAGACTACGGCCCTTACTTATGAATATTAACACATATAGCGCCAATTCTTCATAGAACTTGACTTTATAGAAATTGCGCAAGATTTACAAAAACGGCGCACTGTCTTGTAAATTTCACACAATTCATGCTGCTCCGAATATAGGAAAGATGTGCCACAAATCTCTGCATAGCAGTGCTACGTGCACCAAAAATGCCCCAATTTGTATTCTGAAATATGTTTTGAATCACAAATTAAATTCTGCTTTCTGCACTAATTAGCCAGCAGTCTAATTGCGGAATATATTTTTTATAACACATAAATGGGGGGTAAAAACATGAAAAAAAACACCTTGTACATGTAGTTGATTTGCGTCACAAAATGCACCAACATCCGTGTAGCACTATTACGTGCACAAAAATCGCATTCACAAATATTTTTTACTTTAAAAATTATATTCGGCATCATCTACTAATATAAAATAATTAGTTAGTCAAAATAATAACAAAACAAAAAATGGGGGCAAAATCAAGAAAAAAAACAAACCTATCCATGTAGCTCGATTAGTGCCAAAAAATTCGCCAAACCGAGTGTGCCAAAAATGCGCATTCTTAGCAACTTTCATTAGGTTTTACTAGCTCCAGTTTTTACTGACACTTTCCTGTAGTAATGCTTCCGAAATGCTCGGAAAGATAGACAGAAGCTTGCAGAAGAAAAATTGGGGAGCCTGTTGGATCTTTTTCCTCTTTTTGGCACGAGCCATTTTGTAAATTTGTCTAAAACTCCGTACGCCTTAATTCTGGCGCAGTCATGGACACAAACCTGTCGGAAACACATTCATAAATAAGCGCCAATGTTTGTGAGTTGAGCAATGGCTTTAAGGCTTCTTAACCAATCATGTAGAGTTTATAATATGTTGCAGCGAAAGAGAAATGACACACGAATAATTTGGTTCTTGGATAACCCTACACTAAAAAAATGTCCTCCATGTATGAAAATTCCCCTTTAAAATGAAAAATACAGATTTTTTACATTGATTTTCAATGTTTTGGATCATAATCTTTCAAAACACTCTCCATCCCCCAAATAGTTCCACTTTCGAACCTGGGCTGTGCCTGCTAATACTAAAAGCTCAAGCGAATTGGGCTAAGCTGCGGTACTAGACACAGCCCATACCATAGACACAAGTGGTGCGGTTCCTGGAAAGAAACGGTCTTTATTAAGGTCAGTCAACCCATTTACAGTAAATCTTCTGCAACTCCTGTGGATTGCAGTATGATGTGTGATGTCATGTGAAGAACATACTCTATATAGTAGATCACTGTAAAATGATTTGTGCAAAAACAAAGAAAAATAACCTTTCGGTGACAGATGTGCTTCAATAATCAGCACATAAGACTTCTCTGCATGTACTGTTCATCCAGAATTTTACTGACATTTTATAATCCCATATATTTCAAATAAATGATTATTCAATAATCTATATTTTTCATAAAAAGGACCATTTATATAATAATGACTTTTTTATAGCGCAGGGTTATCCAGGAAGCAAACCAAGCTGTTTCCAATGGTGTAATGCATCAAAAGAATATTTTCAGGAACGCCCTTATATTAAAGTGAACCAAGAGTGCATAAAAATTAATGAAGCTGGATGATGTGCGGTTGATGCTGGTAAATGTCTGGCAATAATAATAGATGGATTGATAATTTTGCCAAAACAACCTTATATTCTAACTGTAGTATAATAATGTTTCTGGCTCACTGAAGACCTATGACCCCCATATTCTGCATCCTGATTTTAATGTATATATTACAGGAAGCAGCAGTTGTGAAACACAGTCCCTTACCTGCAGACCCAGGTGAGCAGAACTCACTAGAATTACATAGAACGTCTCACCATTCCTGTGTCCTCAAAGCGGACATGAAACTAAACCATCTATCATTCTTTCCATACAGTAGTTTACATTCAAATGTGTAAGACTGAAGGCATAAACGGAGCTGCTAAACAAATAAATTAATACTAAATCTTGTTATTTGTATAGCGCCAACTTATTTTGCAGTGCTTTCAGTGAATTTATTTATTACCCCCACCTTATTTTGGCAACCTCAGGAGGATGGAAGGCTGAGTCAACCTTGAGTTGGCTACCTGAACCAGACAGGGATTGAACTTACAACCTTCAGGTCATGAGCGAGAGCATTGCATTTCTGCTGCCTTAGCACTCTGCGCCACACGGGGCTCTAAAGGCCAAAAATGCGCATGGATGGAGTCATGATGTATGTAAATAACCACTGACCACGGGTCCTTTTACAAGAGCCGATTGTTGGCCCGATGTAATGAGTGCTGATCGATCAGCATGTGGATCAGCACTCAGCAGTTTTCTCAGCCCGTGTAAAAGAAATCTAAGGAGGTGATTGAACATTAGTATTATTGCTCCTCCCCACAGGCCGGATGTACATCCCTCTGTTCACACAGGAAGAAGTACAGCCAACCAGCAAACATTCTTATGCTTGCTGAAAATGAACTGGGAACAATTTTTTATTCACTTCGGTTTTTCAGGTAATTTAGACTAAAATGGGCATGCCGATTTCAAAAATGCAGTTTTGTTCTATCATGTCAGGTTTTTCTCTACAGCTTATTTTAATGGGATTACTCAAGCCAGGTTTGAGTGGAGCACTAGTGTTCTCCTATTGGCCGAGAGTGAACCTCCCTTGAGTGGGGAGGGGTGGAGGATGACCTTGGTGACCGGTTCTTTATCTAAGCTATTCAGTTACACGTGTAACAGTGTACTGAGTTGTGTACCGGTCTGTAGCAGTTTCACCATTTCCAATCAAAGGGCGAACATCAGCGCATTTGTCAAGCAAGCCTATTCTGCATATTTTAAAGTTAAACTTGGTGTTCAAGATAAGTCTTGGGCCCCTCACAAGGCGTGCAAGCAGGGTGGCAAGAGTTTACGGATGTGGCCAAAAGGAACACGTGATAAGTTGCCATTTGGTATACCTATGGTTTGTCGAGAGCCAAGAGATCATTCCAGTGACTGTTAACTTTTGTATGGTGAAAACTTCAGGATATAACAAGAAAAATACATGTAAAATAAAGTATCCTAGTCTACTACACTGTGAATCCCATTGACCTCTATGGGAGCGCACACACACAGCATGCACCTTTGAGTCCAATGACACTGTCTACTCTCTCAATGCAAGTAAAAAAAATACCTCCCCGGTCTCCTAGGAACCTGCACTATGAGCACCATAACTTAGTTTATGGTACTCCTAGCCGCAGACAGGACTGTAGAAATGAAGGAGTGTACACAGTGCAGTGCATATTTCAGGAATAGACCCAGATAAAACAAGATATAACTGAGCATTTAGGATATAGTTTTACTAGCAAGATGGATGATATTCCCATTGCAAACTATACAGACATGTTTCTGGTTTCTATACTGTTGTTTCAGCACGCAATGCATCCTGATTCCTAACTGCACTTATATTTGGCAGAGGATGTTATTTTAACCACCGGCTTATGAATAAGTGTTGTTCAATAACTCTTTGTACTTCAGAAACGCCACTGACAAGTCAACTAGAGAAATTCTCGAGAAAGTCAACTTTTGTTTAGAAGTAAATCAATGCATCAAAGAAAATCACTAATCTGGACACATTCAATAAACTACTCAGCACAATGTGAAGAGTGACAAAACAATGTTTATAAAATGCTTCTTTACAAAGGTCGTTGCTCCATGCGCAGATAAACAGGGCTTTAATAAAACGCAGAGCCTGCCTTGTGCTTGCCAAGTCAATATTAGGACACCTTATTTTACCGTAAATGTCAAAGATCGAGCTGAAAGTTTATTCGCTACATTTAATACATGTGGCAAAAAAAGAAAATAAGGGAGATGGAATAAAACCTCTACAGTGCCACCTATTGGAAGGCAGCATTCCTTCAAGCCAAAGTCAGACTCTTTATACAAGCCCTGTAACAATGACTGGGAATTAAAAGCAAAGCCAGACTCTATGTACAGACAGCTGTTTCAGGGCGTTTGCCCTTCATCAGTGTAATGTAGGAGTCTGGCTTTGCTAGTGAGAGGCCTGGGACGGGGGGGGGGGGGGGGGGGGGGGAAGGGCAGAAACGCTATCTTTTCTCCTTAGGGAGAGCACTTAAACTGTGAGTGAGGAGACTCAAATGCCCATGCACGCTCCTCTGGGTAATATGCAAATAAGGGAGATGGAATAAAACCTCCACAGTGCCACCTATTGGAAGGCAGCATTCCTTTAAGTCAAAGTCAGACTCTTCATACAAGCCTTGTAACAATGACTGGAAATTGAAAGCAAAGACAGACTCCATGTAGAGACAGCTGTTTCAGGGTTTTTGTCCTTCATTAGTGTGCAGCAAGATTCTGGCTTTGCTAGTGAGAGGCCTGGGACGCTATCTTTTCTCCTTATGGAGAGCACCTAAACTGTGAGTGAGGAGACTCAAATGCCCATGCACGCTCCTCTGGGTAATATGCAAATAAGGGAGATGGACTAAAACCTCCACAGTGCCACCTATTGGAAGGCAGCATTCCTTCAAGCCAAAGTTAGACTCTTTATACAAGCCTTGTAACAATGACTGGGAATTGAAAGCAAAAAAAGAAAAAACAGATTTCAGAGGTTGTTTGTTACATGTATTACATTTTATGTAGTTTAAATGCGATTATGCAATAAATACTAATATGCATATAAGCAATATAGCTGTAGTACAGGTGTACATTAAAAAGGACTTTCTGAATCGTAGAATCTTCTTATGTCAAATTATATTTATGCAGACTAAGGGCTAATTCACACGAGTGTGTATCAGCCCAGTTTTCACGGCCGGACTATATACACGACCATCCGATGCATTGTATTTCAATGCATCAGTTCAGATGGCCAATTTTTGCGTGCATAAGAATGATTTGGCCGGAAAAGATAGCGTGCACAGTGCGCAATCCGGTTGGCCGTTTTTCTGCCAGCCAGAAAAGATAGTTCTGGAACTATCTTTCAGATGGAATACGGCAGCAAGTCCCATAGACTCCTATGGTAGCTGCCAAAAAAGGGAGATGGGAGGGACTTTAGCAGCGATTCTACTAAACTCCCTCACCCTTCCTTCTCCCTCTCGACCCCTTGCTGGTTGTTGGCAAAGGGAAGGGGTGGGGCGGGAGATTAGCACACTAGCTCCCGCCCTGTCCCTCCCTTTGCTCACAGCCGGCAAGGGGCGGAGAGAGGGCGGGAAGGGGGAGGGAGTTTAGCAGAGCTAAACTCTCTCCCTCGCCTGATGGTATCCCTGGTTCGGCGTATACTTGCCGCACCCGGGCTGTCTGAAAGAGCATATAAACAGGAGATGGTAGTCTAAGCGAGACGTAGCAGAATTCGTCGCTGCAGAATTCCACACCAAAATTTGCATGAGTCGTGTGGATTTTGGTGCAGAATTAACCACGATTGGCACATGCGGAATGCAGAAAATGTTGCCTGTGTAAAAGGTCCCTAAGACACTACATGCTGCTCTGACTGTCAAGGCTGCTCATGTGGGCAGCACCGTTTCCCTCAGGCAGTCAGAGAAGCTAGTGTGGCCATCTTTGTTTCTCTAGGCCTGGAGGGGCACTTTATGTCAATGCACTTTATTTCCAAACATGCTCATACTCGTGAATAGCTAATAGGGTAAAAAAGGACATAAATTTGCCTATCAGTTTTTCAATCATGGCATTCATTGCCTTTTAACTGTTTGACTTGAATCAAGCACTTGGAGTTCTGTTCCACAAGCTTCTCACAGTTCTGAACAAGAACTTTTGCCAAATCTTTCTGGAAAAACTGAAATCAGGTTTGCGGGCCTCATTGCTCTGACATGTTTTTGCATACTTCAGTCCACAAATTTTCTGTGTGATTCAGAGTAGGGTTTTGTGATTTCCATATAAAGTTTCAATCTTCTAACTGATGCCTAGATAATCCTCCTGCCTTATGATATCATATGAAAAATAGCCCACCCCCGATAATTGCACCATTCTCTTTGGAGAAGGCCATAGCCCATTGCACCCTGTCTGGCGGAGTTGTGTAGCCCCGTGGGCAGCGTCCCAGCTTTATTGTAGCCTGCTATTTAGTTCTTCTGTGCACATTGCATCAGAAAGATGGTGTTCTTCCTGCAATAGGTATTGTGGAAGACTATGCACAAAGCACTTCAATTAGGTTAATGCAAGAGGTCTTGACCGACAAGTACCTTAGTACAAAATCACTTGCTAACTGTTGTATTCAGAGCCTAGTTCATGAAGAAACCAAGGCCTCCATTAGTCCGGAAATCAGAAGTCATCCGTGACATTCACCAGCAGAATATTGCAAATAGCCCTTGAAAGTCAACTCTGAGACAGTCCTAACAAGTTGGTGTATCAAGAACGATGTGCTGGCAAGTGCTGACATCTTTGAACCTGAAACCATAGCAAATAACGTGTGCAAGAACTGAAAGAGCTCGACAATGCTAAACACGTATATCACTGTACGTGGTTGCTGACTAGGAGTGCTAGAAGACTTTTGGACCCATTGCTATACTTTATTTCGGACGAAACATGGTTTCATGTATCAGTTCATATGAATTCACAGAATACGAAGTACTAGTCTATTGAAAATCGCCACCTGACTCACAAAATATGACTGATGACCAGAAAATTGGAGTTTGGTACATAGTGTCAGGAATACAAATAGTGGGCCCAAGTTTCTTCGAATCAGCTGTGAATACTGCGGTTTACCTGGACATGTTTGAACAGTTTTACGGCCAACTAACATCAGAAGAAAGAATGTAATGCTTTTTTCCAGCAACATGGGGCAACATGCCACACCTCCCACATCTCACTGGCACGGGTTCATGAACTGTTTACGGAAGAACAGACTGTGAGCGAGGGGTTATAACCACCACATTCCTCGGACTTGTCCACATATGATTTTTATCTATGGGGAAATTTAAAACAGAAAGT
Source organism: Eleutherodactylus coqui (assembly GCF_035609145.1). Lineage (NCBI taxonomy): Eukaryota > Metazoa > Chordata > Amphibia > Anura > Eleutherodactylidae > Eleutherodactylus > Eleutherodactylus coqui. The sequence continues at coordinate 71,119,650 of NC_089838.1, read as the reverse complement.
GCACACCAATAATCTGCATACCCTGGTTGAACTCAAGGAAAATATTGCAAACACTATCTACAGCCTCACTGTTAAAGAGCTGCAGGCAGTATCAGCCAACATGTTGTGGACATGCCCAGAGGTGTATAAAAGTGAATAGGGACCACTTGCAGCATCTGTTGTAACATATGGATAAATTAATAAAGCTTTGGAAAAAAAAACTATCCACTTGCTCGTTCTTCTTGTTGTAGCATTTTCAGAAGCAGGCTACTTGTGTCCCACCCTGTATTTACTAAAATGCACCTTTCAGCAAAATAATCCAACAACATGATGCTGCACCATCATGCCTCACAAGTTGGGATGGTGGTCTTTGGATAAAAAGCCTCACTCTTGTCTTTCTCCATACATTGATGATCATCGATGACAAAACAGTTCAGCTTTTGCTCTATCTAACCAGATTCCAAAAGGCTAGGTGTGGTAATCAGCAGTATTCTGGCTTTTTATACTGGTCTTGGAATGAGGGACTTCCTTTTGACATAACAACCTTTCAAGTCATGGAAATGTAAGAATCTTAATGTTGGCTATAGATATTGTCACGTACTGTGCCGATCATAAGGCTGTCTGCTCCTTTGTGATGACGTCTGTCTGCATCTCTGTGGAGCTTGCGTCATGTTGCTGGGACATCCCTGCATGCCTCTGGGGTCTCAGCCAGGACACTAAATGACCCAACAAGCATGTCTTGATAATGTGCTATGGTTCAATGTGGCAATGCAATAATTCATTCTTTCAAGTCTTTGGTCCCTGTTGCAGCAGAGGCTCTTAATCAACTCATTACCTTCTTTATTAAGCCTTTGTCTTTTTGGTTGTGGTCCTTTAAATGGCTAAACCAGGTTGCCTTCTGTTACCCAGCCTTGTCTGACCCGTTACCTGTCCAGCTCTACTACAGCAGCCTGTTACTTACCTGCCTCTGCTACATCATCTGTTACCTGCCTGACTCTTCTACATCATCATCAAGCCTTACCTGCCCATCTGTGCTGTAGCCACACCAGGGTCAGCCATCTGATCATGGTTCCAAGCATCCACATAACATCACTATCTGTGGAAAGTGTCATCACGGTGTTGCAGATACTTTGTTACCTGTTGCCTCCATTTCCTTTGTTCCTGTCTTTCGGTTCATTTGAACCATGTGGCCCAACGTTCGTTCAGCCCTGGGAATTACATGATGCCTCTTTTCTGAGTGATGCAATATCTACTGTACTTTTGGGTCTAGTATGTTTTATATTTGCATACAATTGCTTATACAGAAGATATCTTTAGTTGTTTCAACATTTATCCAAAGGAGCTTCCGGACTTGAGGCGGTCCACATTTTTTGAGGCCTTGGCTGAGTTGCTTGTATTTACTGATTGTATAAAGATAGAAAAAACCAAGCCAGAATGTGTTAATGTACCTTTAACTGCAGTCAGTGCACTAATTAATTTCTTAATATGATAAACACAAGAGGGCTTGGCTTTATTAGAAGAGAAAAAATAGCTTTGTTGCCTATAGTAACCAATTACAATACAGCTTCCAGAGCCAAAATAAAGACAATACCAGAAACTGCCCAAGGATAGTTGTGTTGGACGAGCCTCCAACTTTAGGTATCCTTAATAGTAGATAATTATAGCTTTAGCTAAACGTATCAGCTCAACCTCTTACAATAATCTACAATAGGGTGCTGGATACAAGACGGAATGTTCATTCTAGATTACTATTAGTCAGTATATAAGGAGTCAGAGTTGGTATGTTACTTAAAGGGAACGTATTACCTGCATCAACTAACTTATGGTGCTGTAGGCAGGTGACAGGATCCCTTTAAAACAAGGGATGTAACCTGCAGGCAGCAGTGAATGTGTCTGGGATTTATGTTGCACCACTAAGGGTACAATTGCACAAGGGTTGGGCGATTTGGTAGAAAATTAATTTTTTTTTTCAAACTCTAGATTTTTGATTTTTTACTTACATTTTTTTGTTGTTTTTGTTACCAAACAAGTTTATTTTTAACATAAGGGGATCACACACAAAGTAAATCCTTAATACTAGAATTGAATGGAAAATTTTTGATTATCTGTACTTGTCAAAGAATTTCTGTGTATATCATTCCTTTGTGTAAAACAATGGGATATGAACTTTAGTTATATAGACATGCAAGATGGGGGTCCACACCCCACAGTCATCCCAGCCCCCCCCCCATGTAAAATGTACACACCACAGCATAGCCTCCATATACTGTCCTCTCCCTGCTCATCACAGCACTGCTCCTTGATGACCTGCACACCCTATTGTCCCCAGCTTATTAGCCCCACCCATAGGGGAAGGATTAATCTTGGTTTGACGATTCTGACGAAAGTTAGGATTGTGCCTCTGCAAAATTAGGATAAATCAAATAAATTTAATTGCGCAGCCCTACTTCACATGGAAGCGTATTTTGGTGCCGATCTGCTCCAAAAACTGTGGCACAATTTTGCGCTGTGGATTCGGGTATGGATCCACACCAACGTTTGGTTCAAAACCGGCACCATATCATGCGGATTTTGACACTGTTTTTGATGTGGATCTGCAACAAATGTCACCCTTTAAGTGCAGGGGAGGGGTCTGCTGCAGATACACGTCACAATCCATACCAAAGGTGTGTATTTTGACTCAATTGCTGATGCTGATGTGGATTTTCCGGTGTGGAAATTCAGTGCCAATTCTGCTACGAACCCAAAATCCAATGTGCAGCCTGGTCCTTATGTTGAGGTCTGCTAAAACTTTAACCACACATACATTATGTAGAGCAGAATATTCACAAACATATTCATCTTGTTCCTTCTAGACAGAAATAAAAGTGCCAAGATCACCCACTGTTTAATTTCTGCCCGATTCAGTCAGGCAACAGAATACTTAAATCTGATTTAAAAGATTTGCAGCAGCTGGACCACTAATCCATTAAATGTGACTTGTCAAACACAGAAACGGCACCGTGTAATGTGTCTCAGTTCCAGCTCTCTTAAGGAATATCGATTCAAACTGTGATTTGCTTTGTCATTCATCTAGCACAGCCTGCATATGACAAGTAAGGAAACACTGGGTAAGTATGGATTTACATATGCAGCTTCTGCAGCATTTGGCACATAACTAGGGAATTTTTTGTTCTGGCGACACAAATGGCAAAAACATCTCTTAAGGTACTTTTACAGTTTTACAGTGTCCATCAGAAGTACAGTTGTGAGAAAAAGTAAGTGGTTGTAGTTTATGGAAGCCGTCCAACCCATGGCCCATCCACAATTGACATTCCGGATGGGCCGTGGGTACCTGCGTCTTCACCTAGAGACGGTACAGGAAAAACAAATATTTTTTAAAAATTCTGCACTGTGCATGACCAACGGTGAACGTCTGCGGTCATCCGGGGGTCGCTGGCCAGGGTCACAGTCGAATTCCGCTGCAGGAACCTGCATGCGGAATCCGGATCGTTTGTGTGAACCCCACCTTATACTGAGCACCTTGAGGGAGAAACAGTAAGTAAAGTCTAGTGGCTGCAAATAAGATTTGTACAATGTTGAGAAGGCATTTTGGGTCACTCCTCCCTGCAAATGTGTGTCATCATTTCAATAGTGTTAAGGTGAAAGTTCTGACTTGGCCAGACCAAAACACATCTTTTTCATCAATTTTTTAGTTGATTTATTTGTGCGCTTTTAGTCGTCTTATTGGATCACCCAACACCTCTTCAGTGTGAGGTCATGGACTGCTGCCCTTACATTCTTCTGTAAAAGGTTTTGATACACCTTTGAATTTGTCATTCACTCAATAATCGTAAGGCATCCAGGTCCTAAAGCAACAAAATAGCCCCCAGCCATGATGCTTTTTCCACTGCTTCACAGTTGGGATGACGTTTTGTTGTTGGTAGGCAGTGTTCGTTCCTTTCCTCTAAACATAGCATTGTGTATTTGTGCCAAAAAGTGCTATTTTTGTCTCATCTATCCACAGAATATTTTCCCAGAATCATTGTGAAACTTGGTGGAACAAGGAGGTCTTGGGCAAACTTGAGATAGACTACAGTGTTCTATTTGGGACAACAGAAACTTCCTTTGTAGTGTCCTTCCAGGAACACCATTCTTGTTCAGGGTTTTCTAATAGTTGAAACACAAACAGAGGTTACTGCAGATTGTAGAGTCGTCTGCAAGTCTTTTGCTGTTACTTTCTGGCTCTTTCTTTTCGTTCAGGATTTCCCATTGTGCTTTCGCAGTGATATTACTTGGACGTCCACTCCTAGGAAGAGGACATAGCAACGACCCAGTGTTTTGTCTACTTGTAGATAACTTCTTTAACTATGAATTGATGTACACCAAGATATTCAGCAATATTCTTGTAGCCTTAGCCAGCCTCACACGTCTCCTGAAAGTTTTTTGCATTGAAAAATTGTTCACACTAACCAATCTTGATTGATAACAGATTTGTCAGTAACCAGGCTTTGTGTGCCTGCATTTAATGGGCAAAGCACCTGTAAAACTCACTCTTCTAATCTCATCTCCTTAACTGAAGCACATTCTGCCAATTAGTACTTGGAGAAGTCATTAACGGTCCCTTTAGATGAGCTGATTCTCATTTGAAAGCGTGAGTGATGTCACCGCTAACTCATTCGCTCTTGCGCAATCTGTTTAGACATGCTGATGCATTGTTGGCTCATTCAAAAGGTGCATTACTCAGTATCATTCAGTAAACAATGGTTATGGCTGCATAAAATGAACGACAACGGAAAAACAAACATTTAGTCATTGGCTCGAGTTTAGACTGAACAATTATCATTCACTTTCACTTATTTGAACAATTTTTACAATAATTGTTCCATCTAAAAGCACCTTAACACAGAGGTCCACTTACTCCCTGCACTGTAGAGGTTTACTCAACATGCTCAATAAAACACATGAATGGTGCAAATATTTATATGTTATTAGTTAGAGTGAATTTGTCTACAATTGTGAATTAGATAAAAAGCACACAAAATATTTTTAGTACTAAAATCCAAAAATGTAGGAAATTTCAAATAGTTCACTTGATGAATCACTTCCAAATGGTGAATCAAGAAGCCGTTATACACCTACACGTACAATGTTTTAGCCCAACAGCATGTGTGTAGAATATTTCATTTTTAAAAAACTCTTCCTATAGTATAGTCTATGGTAAACTATTAACCCTTTCCAATCCAATTTCTATCCTGGTTTTCCTAGGGGGCTTACTCTTTTTCTGCCATTATACAATGGCGCTATCTGCTGGCTAAAGCCAGTACTGCATAAGGTGACACATTAGGTAGGCTCCGACAGCAGAGAGGCTGGCAATATACAGTAAGAGAATCCCGAAAGACGTCTTCCAACATCGGAGCTGTACAGCCTTAAATCATAATGTCTTCAGAGGTCAGACAGTGGATTGGAAAGTGTTAATAGAGTGAGGAAAAAAATACCACAAAAGAGACTCGGAAAGAAGACTGTAAAAATGAAGACCAAAAAGCATTAAAAAGTCCTAGAAAACTTTACACCAATTCTACCTGACAATCTTCTGTCTCTTCAACTACCATGTAGTTTGCATGCCCTTAAGAGGGAATCTGTCAACTATAACATGCTGTCCAAACTGCCAGCGGCAGGTTATAGAGCAGAAGGAGCAGGGGAGGTTGATATATGCCAGTAGTTTTATAGGGGAAGATTCAATATAACTTGTAATTTATTCATTTAAAGCATAATTTACTTTTCAGATGACTTATGCTCTTTAATAGCCTGTGTGTGTCTCACCCTTGTAACATAGTTTCATTAAAAAGTTATTTTTTTGCCACTGTATATCAAGTGTAATATGCAGCTCTATGACAATCCACTGATTGTTATTAGGTATTCAGCTTCTCTAACAACTTGTATGTTAGAACTTTTATAAGACTCAAGCCCCATTTACATACAACCATAATCGTTTGAACAAATTAAAAACTTTTGTGCACAGAAATGCAAAGCATTTAAATGTACAGATAATTGTTTGAAACCCTCTCCAGTCCCTCATTAGCTAAAGTAAACACTGTATATGTTGTTTACCCAGCTGGTTGTGTGTTTATAGGAGGAATCTCTGGCCTCCAGGGTTTTAATTAGTGTGAAGATAAGCCATTGTGCTCTGCTGGCATGAGTAAACAAGTAGTCATTGTGTTTTGGAAAGGCAAACAATCACCCTTCCCCTCAAGTTGTTCAGTCTTTCAAAGACTGAACAAATGCCATTTAAACCAGACAAAAAGTGAACGAACTAACGAACATTTTTTTGCAGGCTGAAACTCAGCGATAAATAAATGAATACTGCACGATGGCTTCACATTTACACATTATGATTATTGCGCAAATTAGTGTGAACACATTTTGAGTGATAATCATTGCGTGTAAATGGGCCTTCAGCTTTCTGCTCAGATGGGCAATCAGTATGTACACAATCTCTGCCTCTGCTGATGTTATATTTACCTAACCTTGAAAGCTAGATCTGTCAAATGTGTTTGATAAAAAAAGTAAATTCTTTAATGATTGAACTGACTGGCATTAGCTGCCCACTCAATCTTCTCACTGTGAGATTAGCAGATAACTCTAAATCTCTGTATGATAGAAATATTTGCTGTGCAGTTAATTCTGGCCAATTAGTCCTAATCAAACTCTAATCTTGTACTTTCTGCTGTGAATTCCTACTTCACATTGTGATGTTAGAACACAATTAAGTGAATGAGAGCCAGTGCTAAAGAGGTAAGGTCTTCTTTAGAGATGAGCGAACGTACTCGTTTAGAGCAATTACTCGATCGAGCATCGCTTTTTTCGAGTAACTGCCTAATCAGGCGAAAAGATTCGGGGGGCGCCGGGGGTGAGCGGAGGGTTGCGGTGGGGAGTGTGGGGGGGGGGGGAGAGAGCTCCCACCCTGTTCCCCCCTGCTACCCCCCCCTCCCGAATCTTTTCGCCCGAGTAGGCAGTTACTCAAAAAAATGTGATGCTCGATTGAGTAATTGTCCTAAATGAGCATGTTGGCTCATCTCTAGTCTTCTTTGAACTTTATTCTCGACATCACATCCTTTAAACTAAGGAAGGAAATCATCGATGCTTTGACCAGTATTCTGGTAGAAAAAGTCATCCATACAAAAATTTGTGACTTTTTCATATTTATACTGCTCTCTACTGCTTTTAGAAAAAGTTGGCAGACTTAGTGAAAAGAGGTCAGAAACTGTTGTAAATTAAAGCGCAGATCTATGCCAGCTCATAGCTTTAGTAAATATGATTTTCTGGAGTAGAGACAGCTAAACGATGCGCCAAAATTATTAAGTGTCTCTTGCTAAATTTGGTGCATCTTACTCCAACACACTTCAGTTTGTCTGGTGTATGAAACACTAGTCTTAATACATTTCCTCTTAGGGCGCCCACCCACTGGCGATTTTTTTTCCCTGCGAAATTAGCAGCATTTTTTTCTCTGCAGGGGTCTATGGGACTTGTAATGTGAAAATCGCGATCGCGCAGAATCACGATTTCGCGGTAAATTGCGATTTTGCGCGATCGCGATTTTAACATTACAAGTCCCATAGACCCCTGCAGAGAAAAAATGCTGCGAATTTCGCAGGGAAAAAAAAACGCCAGTGGGTGGGCGCCCTAAGGGCGCCCACCCACTGGCGATTTTTTTTTCTTTGCGTTTTGCGTTTTTCCTGCAGAGCAATTAGAATTGAATGTACTCCTGTCCACTGGCGTTATGCGTTGCGTTGCGTTTTTTAACATAGGAACTGTCAGTTGCATATGTGTCCTTATTTTTCTCCTAATGCACCCATGAAAGTCAATGGAAATTAATGGAAAAGCCGCGAAAACGCGGCAAAAAACGCCGCGAAAAACGCGGGAAAAACGCGGCGTTTTTCACGCACGAAAATCGCAAACGCCAGTGGGTGGGCGCCCTTAGAGTGCTTTCACAGGGCAGAGTATTTTTCAACCCACACCCAAATACTTCATCCCAGAAATCCCACCAAAATCCGCATGTCCAAAATTTGGATTTGGACTTTCAGTGGAATTTAGCCATTAGCAAATGGGTAAAATCATTCAGATTTTGTTGCAGATTTTCTGCACATGGCAGATGCGACAATAAACTTCACTGATGATATGCTGAGATTTAGTCTCCTTTCTATATGTGTATGGAACGTCATCACTACACCCTAAGTAAAGAAAGACAGGCAGTGAGCACCACCCCGGCAGCACTGGATCAATGGGACAATAGAGCAGGGAGCATAACCACTCCAATATTCAACAACTTGGAAAACCCTTTAACCTAAGTAAGACAGGCCTCAGTTTGCTCTCCTGTGAAGCAAGGGGTGCAAATCTGCCCTGAAAAGGGCATTTATGGAAGGTTTGGTGATAAAGATCACGGCGGATGATCGAAACGTCGCAGTTCTACGTGTGGATTATGAATAAAAGCCTTTTTATGAACATTTTCTGGTAAGAAGATCTATTCCCGTGTGCTGCCTCTCCTACACCAGTTGAATACGTTTGTTTATGGACACTGGGAGTTCAGTGCCCGGGTAGGCGTGCACATATTGGCTCTTTTCCTCCCTCAGCTATTTTTTCTGCTGATATTTAAAGTGCTGCAGTTCCTTTTCTTGTGATTGTAAACCTGGGAGCACTGGGCTTCACTAGAAATGCACAAAAACATTGTTTTTCATTTGAGGCATAAACCAGTTTCTTTAACTTTTTGACGCAATCCTACCTACATGTCATTGACAGCGCCTGAACACAGCAGCCACAGTTACAGAGAACTGCAATTGTTGTTGTTAACATTTATATGCTGCTGTCAATTTTGACAGTAACATTTAAATGGCCCAACAGAGAGAGGGCTCCCTGTGTCACCGGTACAGCCCGCGAGAAGATCATGATTCGTTTCTCATGGCAGTCTAGGGCCTTGTGAAGGCTTCCAGTGCTGCCATTGATGTTTGCCTATTAAGCCCTGTCTGTGGCAGGGTTTAGTAGAATGTCTGCTCAAATATAATAAATTGCAATCCTGAAGTATTGCAATATATTGTATGGGCAATCAAAACAATCGCAAGTTCAAGTCCACTATGGTGACTTAAAATAAATTAAAAATAATATATACATCTACAAAAAAAAAATTCTGCTGGACACCACAAATAACCAGAATAAAAGATCAATCCTCTATTTTAAAATAATTAAAAACGAAAACTGATATCTACATGTAGCCTAGGCAAAGATCCAGCGAAACGTGTGTTGAGTATTGTGGGTGCTCTTCCCTTTCTGTATTTAGATCCACATGCACTTTACAGACATACATAACATATTGATTTGTATATGAACTGTGAGGTTTTATTTACTTCTAGCATAATAATTGTTTTGGGGGTATTCTACATTAGGAAATATTTTGGCTACTATATTTAATATTGTTATAGATTCTTTGGCACTTGGTAGTAATAAATCACACTGGTGTACCTTGATGCCACCAGAAGCTAGGGGTTTGACAGGGCTTAGAAGGAGTTTGTGCTAGGATGGAGGGTTAGGGGTAGTTTAACAGTTAGGCTTACATTATTATCTGTAAATGCTTCCATGTTAATGCATTTTCAGGAGCCCAGTACAAAAGATAGTGGCGGAGAGGTGAGCGCAGCCAATCAGCCTCGGAGTGGTGAGTGTAGCCAATCAGGTACTGGGGATGTCACCCGGCTGTCAAGCAGCCTAACACTTGGCTACACCCACCACTTCCGGTGGCATCAAGATACATCAGTACATATTATTTGTATGGTGTGAACACACTGTGTTGATATATCACGAATATGTATTTTGAAAGGCAGGGATCACCCATCGTCAGCAGTTTTAATTATATGTTTTTATGCATACATCAATTTTTGTTCTTAGTTATATAACAATTGAGGATTAAAATGCAAACATATTTACTTAAGTGACCCCAAATTGGATGGGAGCAAAAAAAAAAAAAGAGGGCGTACGTTGAGCATGTGTGTAGATCACTCAAAGTCCAAAGGAAATACAGAAAAAGAGATCACAATGTGCAATTTGGATTGCCTGAAAGGGAATTGTTATCTTGCGGCTACACCATAAACCGTGTTTTCCCAAAAATAAGACCCTGTCGTATATTATTTTTTGCCCCAAAAGAGGCACTAGGTCTTATTTTCAGAGGAGGTCTTATTATACTTACCTAGCAGGCTTGGTTCAGGTCCTCCCGCTGCTCTCCACAGCTCCGACGTGCTTCCCACAGTTCTTGGCCGCTCATACATCATCACCACTTCTTGGTTACGGGATTCATAAATCTCACCTCTAGGAAGTGATGGCTGTGATTGGTTCTTTGACCGCTGCTCAAGCAATCAATGCAGCTCTGGATGAACCAATGTGATCGCTGTGATTGGCTGAGCAGTGGTGAAAGAACCAATCAACAGCCATCGCGTTGTAGAGGCAGGATTTATGAATTGGCTGAGCTGTGGACCATCACCGCCATTGCATTGATTCATCCAGTGCTGCATTGATTGGTTCTTCGAACGCTGCTCAGCCAATCTCTGCCATCACTTCCTGGAGGTGGGATTTATGAATTTCGTAACCAGGAAGTGATGTTGTACGAGCAGCTGAGGACCGTGGGAACCACTCCGAACCTCTAAAGAGCAGTGTCAGGGACCTGGACCAAGCCGGTTAGGTAATGTATTTTTCTTTAATGTAGTGTAGCTAGGGCTTATTTTCAGGTAAATATGGTATATCTATGGTCATAATTCCCCTTTAACTATTCTGCAGTTTTCTTATTCTATGTCTAACAAATAAGTTTCACTGCTGCTCTTTATTCATCGGAAAGAATGTATTTAGATCTTTTTTTTCTTTAACTAGACAATTCCGTATAGTTTTACTAGCCTTAATTTCAAGATGAGCAAACCCAAAAGTTTTTTTGCTTTTTGTGGTTGTCCTTCAACTGACAAAGATCCAGTTTATTCTGTAGTACAGATCACCTCAGTGTGAGCATTACGTACTGTCAACACAGACAATGCAAACATGAATTGGCCCGGTTACAAACAAATGCTTATCTATTCTCACTTTGCATTCATTCATAATTCCTGGTATTACAGGAACAACAACTCCAGCCACTTTTAGCAGGCAGATTAATATGTGGCTGAACAGAATGCTTTCTCAGCATTGTGCATTGTCTAGAGTGAAGACAGATAATGTACTGTTTGGAGGCTAATACTGGAGGTGTAATAGTTCACATTTTCTAAACCTCTAAAAATTTGTGTTACGATTTAAAAATATAATACTGAAAAGTCAGATTGGAAGAAAATACTGGATATAGCATAATGGTGACCAAAAGCTAACCAGAACAATTAGAATGTTGCATTCATTCACACGTGGTGGATTTGGTTTAGATTTTTCGCAGTGGAAAATCCACACCAAAATCCATATATAATTCTGTGTCACCGAAGGGGCTGTGGCACTTGGACGAGAACTGCGGAGTCTTCATTACTGGTGCAGCAAATTTTAACTTGATTGTGATGTGTATCTTAACCCCATTAAAAAGCTATTGGGTTCTGTTGTATCTTGTCTCCACCACAACTAAAGGGTGGAGACATGGGTTGGGCTGGATCACTGACAGGGAGTGAGGACGTAACTCCCCCAGATGTGGATTGGCTGCTGCTCGGACACCTCATTTGACAAGCTGGCTAATTCGAGTAGCGCTGGACAGAACGTGTGGTAGTAGTGAAAGGCGTTCCTCCACACCCTGTGCTTAGGTAGGGAGCGCCGGGCGCCTTGTAACGCTCTGCTGCTGAGTCCACCAGAAAGCTGCTTCTGCTGACCCCGCTCAGCTGGAGACCACTGCCTCCGATGCCTTGCCGCGCTGTGCTGCCACCTCCTCTTTCTCCTCTCGAAAGCCGCTCCTCTTAGGGACCCCACTCTGCTTTGAGCGCCTTGCACAGCTGCCTCCTCCTGCCTCACTCAGCTGCGGAGTACCTGTGCCTTGCACGCAAGGCACTGCTCCAGTCCCATGCCCTCCACGGTGCTGATAATGGGGTTCCTGTAGAACAGAGCACCAACAGCAGCAGCAGATCGACATCTGAAGTTGTGCCTGTCATGGATTGTGCCCAACCCATGTCTCCACCCCTAGTTGTGGTGGAGACAAGATACAACAGTACCAAGCTATTGTTCTCTTATCTTGAAACTACAAAACCCATTGTAAAGTAATTCAAAGTGTGAATAACCCACTCTGATAGCACAGCATGACACCATGATATCACATCAGGTTAACTCAAGCTAAAAAAAATACATCTGTACATAATAACATAGTAACAAAGTAACACAGTGCATTAGACTGAAAAAAGACATGTCCATCTAGTTCAGACTATTTCCCCCTCAATGTTGATCCAGAGGAAGGCAAAAAACCCATTGAGGTAGAAGCCTATTTTCTCCATTTAAAAAGAGAAAAAACTCCAATCTGGCAATCCAAATAATCCCTGGATCACCGCCCCTTCTCAAGTAATTAGTGACCATAACATGTAATAATATTGTAACGCTCAAGAAAGGCATCCAGACCCCTCTTTTACGATAGGTCTAAAATAATAGGTACAGTATTGTATAGTAGCTGGTATTAATCTGGTAAGTGATTATGCAGCTCAGTTCCATTCAAGTGAATATAAAGGCCATGTGATCAATGCACATGACATCCCAGGCCAAGGAACAGGCTGCAGCACTTGCCAGGGCCCCATGGTGCCTTCAAACAACTAATCAACGGGAGTTCTGGAAGTTGAACATCAATCTAATATTGAGGACCTATCCTGAAGATAGATCATCAATATCAAAGTCCCAGAAAACCCCTTTTAGCATATTATGGACCTAGTGTATAAGCACTTCACCATATGGGGCCTCCAGGAGACATTGAAGAATACAGTTGAAATGATGCTTGCAAGAAAAAGAAAATTCCATAATGCGATATGTAATTCTGCATATCAGGATTTGTTTCCCCTTATGGATTCTATATCAATGGGTGTAGTATTATGGACCTGTACAAACGAGATCAGTAATAATGCTATGTGCATTGAAGCCTGTACAGCTCCAGTGTCGGAAGACGTCTGGAAGGGTATTCTTACTGTATATTACTGGCCGCTCTGTTGTCGTAGGCCTCTTTGGCATGTCACATACTGTAGTACTGGCTCTAGCCAGCAGATGGCGCCACTCTAAAATGGCAGAAAGAGAAATCCCCCTAGGAAACCCTGAATCCAAAATTGGATTGCAAGGGGTTAATACAGATTCGAGTCACATCATTATGACAACATCCTACTTTCGATTTAGGAAGCGTGTAGCCCATGAAGGAAGTTTTGTGTTGTGAACTGGCTTGATGGGTATATAAGGTGTGTGATAGGCCGTCTGATCACATATCACTCTCTTTTGCCATAGGTAAAAGGGGCGATTTATCAGAGTTGCAAAAAAGGATGATTATTGGCATTTGAACCAAGGATGGTAGTATTTCTCAAACAGCGCAGTTTGTGAACGGTTCTCGTGCTGCTGTGGTGAAAGTGTATCGTGAGTGGACAAATGGTATCATGGGAATTAATTGACATGGAAACTGTGAAGCACTATATTCCATCGATATGAAAGGTGAATGTTGGCTATGAAGGTGCGAAGGTTGACTGATACTCTACAGTGGAGCAGCCCACCATGAAAATGAACCAGGGGGCTATCAGATGTAAGTCTAAAATAACAGTTTAGCAAACTTTAGCAAAATAAGGGAAATGGAACAATACCAATGCAGTGTTACTTATTGGAAAGCAGCATTCCTGCAAGTCAATGTTAGACTCTTTATACAAGCCTTGTAACAATGACTGGGAATTGAAATAAAACGTAGTCCGGTTTACATGGCTCTTTTTGACTGTTTAGTCAATTATTACCTGTTGTCTTAGCATTTTAACTTTTGCAGTATGTACAATATAATGAGAATTTGGGCTCATACACTCACCTCCGTTTTGTATGAAGTCATAACATGGCTCCCACAGAAGCCCAGGAGGCCTCTACTGATCCTTAGTATACAACTGATTTCATACAGAGATTTTTTTCTGTTGGATTTCCCTGATATACTCCATAGGTAAGAAGCATTGCTTCCAGGAGAGAATATCTCTGTACACATCGTGCCTGATGCAGCCTGAAGGAGCCGTACAGGCTTTGTGCAGTGGGCTTGGCTTGTTGTATTAGCCCTAATTGTAACTAAGAGTCTTTTCTCAGGGTCCGTTTGAACGAGCGAATTACGTCAGATTTCTCTGGTGCAGCCTGTTTACACAGCAGATACATCGTTGACTCGTTCAAATGAGAATCGACCAGTCGTTCACATTCCCTGTATAAGTGAACGACTGAGAGGTCGATATTTAAGCCGACCGATTAATGAACGAGCCAACGATGGTTTTTATGTCTGCAGAAAATGAACGACGGACGAAAAGTGAACAATTTTCATTCCTTGTTTGACATTTTCTAAATAGTACTCATTCTATCTAAAAGGGCCTTTACTCATTCTCTTACCTTGTACCTCCTCAATGCAGATTTTCAGGGAAACTAAAGAACTGGATTGTGACTTTTTTCAATACTTCGTTCTAGAAAACGGAGACTGCATACATACATAAATAGATGAACAGGAAACTTTGTGGCTTTAGTAATTAAATGACTTGAAACATCTGGCATAGATGCTGGAACAATAAACACATGGCTCACCTTCAGACATATAATGATCATGTAATCTGTTTACACTCAGCAATTCTAAAGAGCAATAACCACAGCGACCATTTCCCCACACCAGAGTCATCCAATTTCATCTGTTGCCATTGCCTGTTCATGAAATCAGGTTTCACACCATACCGATGGTGCACGTTATATATGGGCGGAAATATCTTCCAACATATTCAGCGTGCCCATGGAATTAAATAGCTAAACATATGCCATAAGAGTATACAGTAATACACTGGGATACAGTTGCCTCAACTGAATTTAATAGGGCAGTCGCATGGGCGTAACTATAGAGGGGATGCAGGTTGCACCCGGGCCCAGAAGCCTTAGGAGACCCATAAGGCCTAACTTCTCCATATAGTAAGCCTAGTAGTATGAATAAAGCTTTATAGTTGGGGGCCCTGTTACAGCTTTTGCATTGGGGCCCAGAAGCTTCAAGTTACGCCTCTGGGCAGTCGTCAATGCTTTTCAATACAAATGTTAGCAAAAACGAAGGATACTGCATGCCATCCCTTTTTCATGGGGGTTGATGGAAGACTATACTACATGCATTAAAATGAAATACTTGCATGCAACACAGAAAAAGGACTGTAAATACCCAGAACAGTAAAAAGGTATTCATAAAGTAATAGATGAAAGAAGTGACCCTGGGAAGTCGGCGGTATCGCACATTGGTCTGGTCGTAAATGACAAAACAACTCTCTTAGTAACTCTTATAAATCTTTAAAACTGCAAAAACATCCCAGGAAGCAGCTAGTTATGAAGGAGGATTCTGCTGCCTTAAATGTGAGGGCTGCTTCTAAGAAATTAAAGGAAAACACTAGTAAAAACTGAAGTTGTAGCTCCTGCACTTATTAGAAGCCTCTAACTATCTTATGTAAGGCAGCCCCTTGTCTGACCATCAGTACCATGCAGGCACTGCAATCAGTTCTATAAATGAGCAGAACATTTTTAGCACTAAGCCCTAAAACTTAGGTTTCTGCATCTTTAGGTCCGGAGGAGTATCATTTCTCCTTAAGGAGAGCACCTACTAGGTGTGAGTAGACGTATAAGGCCATCCATGCTCCTTTGGGAAATATGCAAATGAAAAGATGTAACAATACCTCTGCAGCTCCACCTATTGAAAGACAGCATTCCTGCAAGTCAATGTCAGACTTTTTAAACAAGCCTTATAACAATGACTGGGAATTGTAAGCTAAAGCTAGAATACCATACACAGGCAGTTGTTTTGGGGCGATTGCCCCTTATCAGTGTATAGTAGGTCTCTGGCTTGGCTGGTGAGAGACCTGTATATGTGGGTCAGGAAGGGTATCGTTTCTCCTTAAGGAGAGTATCTAGAAGGTGTGAGGAGCCTTATAAGGCCATTCATGCTCCTCTGAGAAATATGCAAATGGTGTGCATGGTTATTCTGGCTTTCACTTACAATTCCCAGTCATTGCTATAATGCACGTTTAAAAAGTCTGACAATGACTTGCAGGAATGCTGCCTTCCAATAGGTGGCGCTGCTGAGGTATTGTTCCATTTCGCCAGTTACATATTTCTGTACATGCGGATATTTACGCATGAAAAGAAGATGCAGCAATGCAAAGGGGCCAAATACACAGAGAGGAGGCACAGTTTCAGTCGTGAATATGCTGCATATTTATGGACAAAAACTCAATATGTCCTTGAGAATGAGCCCTTAAGACACAATCGATATTATAAACTAGACATTATTGTAGCATTATAGAGATATCATTGCTTCACAGCCAGCATATTCCAATCCAAAGACTCGAGGCCCAATGCACTAGGAGCACAGCTCTGCTTTCTGGATGCTTAGTCCCCCTCCGTTTAACAGTAAGGAAAAAGCCAGCCAATGTACTTGGATGTGCGGGAGCTAGGTTTCACACTTTAGCTATAATCCCTTTGTGGGAAACTGGGGTCAATATACTTACAGGCTGAAGTTTGGGCACGCCTTTTCATTCGATGATTTTTTTTTTTTTTACATAGTAGACTCATATTGAAGACATGAAAACTATGAAGGAACATGTATGGAATGAAAGGGCATGTACCAAGATATCAATGCCGGCTCAGCAAATACATGTAATTTTATATTTCATACCATTTTGCGGATATTTGGCCCCTTTTGACTCCGTGGTAATTCTTTGTGAATCCCATTGCTACTGGAGTATGAGCGCCACTTCCCCTCCTGTACTGCAGCGTTCCCAGTCTGTCAATGCCAAGAAACAACACACATGCGCATTGTTCCTGTACAACTTACTGGCCGAGCATGCGCAAAGAAGTAGACCTGGCTTGCCTGCACTACTGCTGATCCTCTGATCCACTACTGATTCTAGATCCTCAGCAAGCCTAAGCATGCTGCAGACTTATGCTGCGGAGTTCAATACATGGCACATCCGCAAGAAGAAAAAAAAACAAACAAAATTTGCACCATTTAGGTGTGGATTGGCCCACTGCATATGTCAGGGCAGGGAACTGGGGTCCAAGCAAGTGGAAGTCCCTGATAACTACCCGCAACCCCTGTCCCTACCTATTTGCGCACCTGGGCTAGGCCCTAGGGCGACAGTCCCTAGGCTCACTAGGGAAGCGGGGCAGGGAGTCAGACTAACAGACAGATACAAGACACAAGCACAAAAGCAGGTCAGGCAATCCGGGTCGGCAACAGAAGGGTACGCAGTACAAGGGGTGAGGCAAAAGCGAAATCAGGGTCCAAGCAAGCAGTCAAAACGGAAGTCAGTCAAAACCAAGGCACGCGAGTGTAGCAGAAGACCTAACATACACTGGCAAAGTCTTCAGCAAAGTGAGCAGTTTAAATGCTGTCAGAACTCCCGCCCCAGCAGCTGATTGGGGCGGAGAGCCTGACAGCAGCAGGGCCTAATCAGAGGGCGCTGGGAGAGCCAGCCCCCAGAGCCTGCTACAGACAATCAGTAATAGAGCAGAGTGGCCGGGCGACATGGCAACGGGGACACAATGTGGAACAGCACCCGCCACATCCTTAACAACCCAGCTACCTAGGCGCCCGCCGCCTGGGCACAACAGCGTGTGGCCAGAGCCGGCGGCCAGGGGAAGTCACCAAGACCAGGGTTTCCCTGCACCGCACTCCTGCAGCCTGAGTGACAGGACCAGCAGTGTGGGCACGGAGACCCCAAGAGCCGCCGGTCCTGACAGTGTACTTGCCATGCATTTGCTTCAAGTTTTCCACTGCGTAAAACCTGCAGTAAAAACTACGTGTGTGAAGGTGGGCTTAGCCTGTGTTCACACTGGGCGGAAATCCCGCAGAAATCTCGCCATAGAAAGGGGAGATGGAGAGGAGAATCTTCCCCATAGAGAGGAGAGATGGCCGCAGCGGAAACGGCGATAAAATTGACATGCTGCGGTTTTGATTTCCACACGGCATGTTAATTTCAGCGGCGCCTGGACGCAGCGTGTGGACGGGATCAAATCCACTTTGCTGCTTTATCCCAGGATAAAAATTGCTGTTGGAATTTCTGTGCAGAAAACCAGCATGGAAATTCCGCCCCGTGTGAACCCAGCCTTAGGGTGCGATTGTGTTGCCGAATATGTCCCCTTGCAGAATATTCAGCCCCAAATTCCACACTGCTAACATGCGGATTTTCGTATGGAATTGAAGATAGCAGAATCCTGCCAGCAATTCCGTGTCAAAATCATATATTAGCAGTGCAGATTTTGGTGCAGAATGATGCAAGAATGAAGGCAGCAGGTGAGGAGAAATCGGTGACTTTGATATATGAAACATTACCAGATTATTCTTCCAATACAGGCACTGAATGAGCACAACAGGGCAGATTTACTAAGGAAATTTAGGAAAATGCACCACAAAGATGGAGTATGTGGTAAGCACAACTTTATTATGTCTTTTATTATATGCCTCATTTTGGTGCAAAATATTGGGTAAAATGCATTCCAGCAATGAAGGACTGTAGGTAACAGACATGTCTAATACGCCTAAGACCTCGCACTAAATATATTGAGATATGTGCACCATTCTGACAAATTTGGCACAATTTGCAGCAGCTAGACACATGCCCCCTGACAGCCCTATCTCTATCAGTTACTTGCAAGTCTATATTAGCATAACTTGTACAGAATGCTGAATGCTTAACGTGCAGACGGGAAAGCAAAACTTCATGTTCTCCTGAAACGTGGCTCCGAATGCAGTCTTCAATGCCCTAAATGGAAAGGCTGAGTGATCACTTGCTGGTTTTTCCTTTTTACATGCAGCTGATCATTAGAAAAAGATTACACAGACTCCTGTTGCTCATATTTCGGAAACATATTACCACTGTGACTTTTTTGTGAAGAAAATGTTTATTTTATGGCAACACAATGTGTGTCCAACACGGCCGGAAGAATGATGGGACGCTGCTGAAAAGCCGCAAGGAAATATTAGCTGTAATAAACATGCTTAACTTGCAGCAAAAGAGACATAATGATCATAAAAGGGTTGACAGACTGGAGGAGGCGGATTTATTTATCCTTCTGTACTCGGAGCGTCCAAAGTCATGCACCACTACTTAAAGAGGCCGGGTACTTAACCACATCAGAGACCATCCCTCACACATGGATGCAGCTGTAGAACACATACAAGAACTTAGTCACATCTAAATGATATTATTTATCAGTACATTTTCATCAAAACACTTATACAGAAGTGCTTCACCTTTTCCTCATTTCTATTCTCATGCCAATTTTCTGGACACAATTTCCTTGGCACTCGGTCAAAACCTTCAATATTAGGAGGCTATAAGTCCCATAGCTATTGCCCAGCTTGTAAAGCAACTTGAAGAATAGCACTATATTATATACTTAACCTCTCTAGTATATAGCATGCAGCGGAATCTGACCCTGTGCCCGACCAGTAACCGCCCATGTACCTGTCCGCAGTCTTCAAATTCTGTATTGCGAATATGTCAGCTGGCACACCAGCGCACATGCACAGTACTGATTATGCTGCACCGTCACAGGCGATGAGGCAGATCCCGCGACCTTTCTGTAATCATGATTGCCGAAGGGCCGCGGGTCGGACGGCTTCCATTGACTTCAAAGGAAGCAGGCCACACGGAATCTGGCTCGAAATAAAGCAGGCTGCGATTTTTTCACAGCAAGCGGAAAATTTCGATGGATTCATGCTCATGGGCAGGAAAAATCACTTTTCCATAGCAATGCAAATCCGCCCGTGTGTAGGCTGCCTTAGGCTTACGTCACACAGGCGAGTGCGATATCGTTGCAAGAACATCGCCCAGGCAATGTCTGAGCGTAAGCTATGCTTTTTCCTGGAAAGTAATCATCGCTGCCGCCAGTGATTTTCTCACGCGATAGACAACAGGAGTTGCTAATGTTAAAAACTCATTGCATTGTATGAACATCGATAAATCGGAGGCCACACAGGGAAACATGGGCAAGAAAAAAAAGCAAAATACAAAGAGATAGGGCATGCAGTGGTTGCCAAAGCTCAGTTTTCAGATTTAGCTCGGAATGTTCATTGTTTGTAAACATTCTGTCCTTGTGATATGGCGAATACACAGAATCACAGATACACGACCCGTTACAGTCATCAGAGTTGTGTCCTGTAACGAGGAGAGTCTCTGGGTAATTATCACATGAACATGTCAGATTCTTAGGGCCCCTTTACATGGAACAATTATCATCCAGTAAATCGTTGGATTCTGCAAAATGGAACAATAATAGTTCAGAGTAAACATGGCTAAAAATTAATTGCCAAACAATAATTTGTTCGCTTACTGTTCATCATTCATTTTACGCACGCATAGAGACATGATAATTGACCCGTGTAAATATGCAGCGGTTCATTTATGAACAACTGACTGCCTGTTTAGGCCCCTTGTCCAGATTTCTGCCGCGGGAGCCGCCACCCGTGAGCAGGAGCTGGCAGACGGATATCCGCAGGTCAGCCTATCTGACAGATAGGATGACCGCGGAGAATCGGGGCAATTCGCAGCTTGCTGCGAACTGCCGGCCGCAAGCGGAGAATCGCAATGATTCTCTGCTTGTGGACACAGGGCCGGCGCTTTCCATAGCAACGCTATAGAAAGCTTCAGCCGGCGTGATTCGCCGCCGATTTACCGCTGGCAGAATCACTGCCGTGGACAGGGGACCTTACTTTGAATGGAGGTGGGTGGCCAAAAGAGAGGTATCCAGCATGGTCTACCTCTATTCAATGAGCGAATAGCGCTCCTCGTTGTGATTCAACAATCATTCCATGTAAAGGTAAATAAAAAAAACTAGTAAAAGGCACAAACCTAGACAATTCAAGGCAAGTGGGAAAAGTCCAACTTCTCTTTTATTAACAGCAGGATTGCATGTCAGACCGGTCTCGCACTTCTCTTTCACTGGACACATTATTACATTTTTTAACTTCCATCAAAATAGTTTCTCCCTAGCGAAGCAGAGGAAGGGCTCATCTACCCCAAAAGTCATTCTTTCTGCAGGGCTATGTTAATAAAAGTGAAGTTGAAATTTCCCAATTGCCTCAAATTGTAAGTTTGCATTGTTACAATTTTTTTGTTTACCTTCTAAATAGTCTTGGTTACGCTCTCCCTCAGGAAGGGGGAGTATATTCCAGATTGGCAGCAGTTCTGGGACTTCCTTGATATATATTATATATACTCTCCTGTGACATTAAAGGGGCTTTGTCATTAGAAAAAAAAAAATCAATACTTACCTATTGCTCACCAGGCAGTCTTCTTACCACATCCTCTTCTCACCCATCTTCTCCATATAGTGGCTATGTAGTGTCCATTCTTGGTATTCTCCTTCCTGCAGGTTAATGTACCCAGTCACTAGTGGGTACATTAGTCACGCGGCCGGCGCGTCACATGACGCGGCGGAGGTGGGCGGGGAAGCGTCATGCGGGAGGGAGAACGCCGGATCCGCAGGTAATTATGGGGTCTCCTGGGGGGCGCCGTGACGGGCTCCGCCGTGGAATTTCGCGACGGAGCCCGTCACGGCCATGTGCAGCCGGCAATAAAGGGGTTCTGTCATAAAAAAAAATCAATAATTACCTATTCCTCCCGAGGCAGTCTTCTCACCGCATTTTCTCATCACCGATCTTCTACTGGTTTCTCCAGTCCCCTGGGTATGTCACCTCCAGCCGTCCGGATCCTCTTCTCACTGTGACGTTACGTACATTCTCGGCATTCTGCTTCCTGCAGGTCAATGTACATTATGTCACCAATGACGTAGCATTCTCTGCCTAGCAGGGAATGCTGAATCCTATGCCAGGCTATTGCCGAGTGCATATGCACTGTCTCTCGCAAATTATATATGAACACTCGCAACGAGACAGCGCACATGTGCAGTCTCGGCAATAGCCCGGCATAGGATTCGGCATTCCCTGCTAGGCAGTGAATGCTACGTCACTGGTGACATAATGTACATTGACCTGCAGGAAGCAGAATGCCGAGAATGTACGTAACGTCACAGTGAGAAGAGGATCCGGACGGCTGGAGGTGACATACCCAGGGGACTGGAGAAACCAGTAGAAGATCGGTGATGAGAAAATGCGGTGAGAAGACTGCCTCGGGAGGAATAGGTAATTATTGATTTTTTTAAATGACAGAACCCCTTTATTGCCGGCTGCACATGGCCGTGACGGGCTCCGCCGCGAGCTTCCGCGGCGGAGCCCGTCACGGCGCCCCCCAGGAGACCCCATAATTACCTGCGGATCCGGCGTTCTTCCTCCCGTATGACGCTTCCCCACCCACCTCCGCCGCGTCATGTGACGCGCCGGCCGCGTCATATGACGCGGCGGTGGTGGGCGGGGAAGCGTTTTCTTGCTATCTTCCGCTGTGCTACAGCGGAAGATAGCATGAACGGACGGCTTCCATTGACTGCAATGGAAGCCGTCCCTGCGTACACCCGCGGCAAATAGAGCATACCGCGGGTGAGGACTGGTGAATTCACGGTGCGGAATTCCGCGATTGAATTCTGCACCGTGAGCACTGAGCTATTAGGTTCAATAGAACCTAATAGCTGCGGGCAACGCAGCGGATTTCCGCTGTGAATTACACGGCGGAAATCCGTTCGTGGGAAGGAGGCCTAAAGGTTTTAGGCATGTCGTTCAGGGGTAGTGCCACCAATTTTTTCCCTCTACATTCATCCCATGTGAAAGGACCCTTAGCTTTGACAAGTAAACGATAGCTTCTTATCAAGGAGTGCAAAAGGGGAGATTTTGTAAGCTATGTGGAATTGACCCTGGAAAAGAATTTGAAAATGCGTACGTGTTCATCCTACAACTAAGCTTTATTTGCTAAAACTGTAGTGCTGTGAAGATAAAATTGTGACTTACTGCTGCGACCGCTAGCAATGAACTTACTGTCCATGTTATATAGCCTCCACTAAATAATGAGTGTGTCATAAATGCTAGATGCATGCAACCATAATTTTATCATTTACCTCTATAGGTCTGTAAAGGGAAGGAGGTGATTTGTACAGTTGTAAGAAAAACTAACGGAACCTTTGGAATCACCTGGATTTTTGAATGGATTACTAATAGAGATGAGCGAACGTACTCGGTAAGGGCGATTTCGCAATCGAGCACCGCGATTTTCGAGTACTTCACTACTCGGGTGAAAAGTACTCGGGTGCGCTGTGGGTGAGCAGGGGGTTGCAGCGGGGAGTGGGGGGGGGGGGAGAGGGAGAGAGAGAGGGCTCCCCCCTGTTCCCCGCTGCTACCCCCCACTCCCCTCTGCAACCCCCCGCCCCACAGCGCACCCGAGTACTTTTCACCCGAGTAGTGAAGTACTCGAAAATCGCGGTGCTCGATTGCGAAATCGGCCTTACCGAGTACGTTCGCTCATCTCTAATTACTAAGAAAATGTAATCAATGCAGTGTGCACAGTCTTCTGCAGGTCAAGAGACACGGTTTCCATAGGGTTAAGGCCAGGACTTCTACTTGGCCATTCCAATACACAAATTTTCTTTTTCCTCCATTAGTTAGGTGATTTACTTGTTTGCTTTAGGTCATCCTGTTGTTGCATCTTCAGCGGTCATGGACTGCACCCCTAACATTGTAAAATGTTTTGATGCACCTTAGACTTTATTGTTCTATCAATGATAGCAAGGCATCCAGGAACCGAGGTAGCAAAGCAACTCCAAACCATGATGCTTGTTACACCACACTTCACAGTTGTAACAAGGTGTTGATGTTAGTGTGCAGTGTTCTCTTTCCTTCAAGTACAGTGCGGTGCATTTGTACTAATAGGTTCCACTTTTATCTCCTCTGTCCATAGAACATTTTCTCAGAAGAATTGTGGAACATCCAGATGGTCTCAGACAAACGTGAGTTCGGCTTCAATGCAGTTTTTGGAGAATTCCATGAATATTGTTCTTGTTCAGTGTTTTTCTAATAGTGGACACATGAACAGAGGCTTGTAGAGTGGTCTGTAGATCTTGCGGTCACTCTTGGGTTCTTTCTCACCTCTTTCAGGATTGCACATTTTGCCTAAGAATGATCTTAACAAGATGCCCTAAAGCAAGTAGCAAGAGTCTTGAATAGAGATGAGTGAACGTACTCGGTTCGGGTGTTTTTGGACCCGAGCACTGCTTTTTCCGAGTAACTGACTACTCGAACGAAAAGATTTGGGGGGCGCTTGGGGGCGGCGTGGTGGAGCGGGGGGGGGGGGGGCGTAGCAGTGGGGAACAGGAGGGAAGCTCTCTCTCTCCCCCCCCCCACTCCCCTCTGCAACCCCCCGCGCACCCCCAGCGCACCCCGAATTTTTTCGTCCGAATAGTCAGTTACTCTGAAAAAGCAGTGCTCGAGTCCAAAAACACCTGAACCGAGTATGTTCGCTCATCTCTAGTCTTGAACTTTATCCTTTTGTAGGTTATTTATCTAACCATGGATTGAGGTACACCCAAGCCTAATAGGTCTCTATAAAACATTTTCTAAGGTCTTCTAAAAGTTGTTTACACAAAAGCATGACTTACACTAATCAATCTTCTTTGATAACCAGGCTTTGTGTGCCTTTATTTAATAGCACCTGAAACCCACACGTCCAATCTCATCTCCTTAATTAATTGTTCCATCTCCCTTATTTGCATATTACCCAGAGGAGCATGAATGGGCTTATAAATCTCCTCACTCACCTTTTAGGTGCTCTCCCAAAGGAGAAAAGATAGCATTCCTGACCCACGTCACAGGCCTCTCGCTAGCCAAGCCATAAACCTACTGCCCACTGATGAAGGGCAAACACCCTGAAACAGCTGTCTGTGTATGGATTCTGGCATGGCCTTTAATTCCCAGTCATTATGAATGCTGCCATTCAATAGGTGGTGCTGCAGAGGTATTGTTCCATCTCCCTTATTTGCATATCTCCTTAATTCAAACACTTTTTGCCAATGAGATCTTGAAGAAGTAATCAATAAGGAGTTCATTTACTTTTTATCTGTGTACTGAGGCTATGTACTCAATGAGATTAATGAAATATATGAACAGTACATCTGTTTGGGTGTTATTAGTTTAGGTACATTGTGTTTAGATAATAATCAGACCCCATTTTGGCCTCCTGCACACGGGCGGAAATTCCGCGGCGGGATTTCCCGCAGAATTTCCGCCCTTGCCCACTGCCATAGATAATGCAATCCTATGCAGACAGCCGCAATTTGACTGCGTGAAAACATGCGTGGTAAACAAATCGCGGCATGTTCTATGAGGCCCGCACAGAAACATAACAGCTGGCACACAGCAGAGTGAGGAGACGTCGGGATCAAGTGAGCCACAGTGGTCACTGCAGGGCACCTTGCAGTGGGATCCGACCCGTCCGCCTGCAGGAGGCCTTTATTAGTGACCCATGCAGAAATAGAGGTAATTCCAAAAGGTTCACTTACTTTTTTTGCAATTGTAGCTCTAACACTTCATCAAAAATTATGCTTAGATTGGGGTATTCATTCAGATATTAATACGCTCACTGCCTTGATAAACAATTTAAATTATCTTTGATATATTGTAATTTTTAGAATTAAGTTGATTGGCCAACATTCCCTTTCAGGCTATGATAGGCCATTCAGAAGATAGATTAGAGGTGAACAGCAGAGAGCTAAAATTCTTTTTCTGCCGGTATTGCCTGGGCAGCGAGAATAATTTGTAGCTCTCTAATTAAAAAAATGGATGATATATAAAATAATATTCATCAGCACAGTATTTTGAGTCCAAAAATTAAATGGTGTTAATAAAAAGGACTTTAAACGGAAGGTGACTTCATAAATGACCTATTGTATAAATCAGGATTTTGTGCTAAACATATTTTTAAAGAATCTGTGATTTTTTTTCCTTTTTATAGGTCATAATTTATACTTAACATCCTAATATCCTGCAGTTTGAACACTGCCAAATAAAAGTTTGACACTTCTTGTTCTCTGGAGAAAACTTTTCAGCTGCCATCTCATTATCATGACAAGCAGGATTACAATGAAAGGTTACATCTATATCAAAATAACACAGGATCCATTATTGACAATAGGCCCCTGCACCTCTACACAGGACACAGACATGCCTAGAACAGTCTCCCATAGAAGTCAACGGGTCCCCTCCTGTTTATTGTGTGTATGGCCCATGAGGCTGCTGTAAAGCATATCTCTTAACCCTTTGCAATCCAATTTTGGATTTAGGGTTTCCTAGGGGGCTTTCTCTTTCTGCCATTATACAATGGCGCCACCTGCTGGCTAGAGCCAGTTCTTCGGTATGGAACATACTGGAGAGCCCCCCCCCCCCCCCCCCCGACAACAGAGTGGCCAGTAATATACAGTAAGAATACCCTGCCGGACGTCCTCCGACATCAAAGCTGTACAGCCTTTAATCAGAATTAGAGATGAGCGAACGTACTCGGATAAGCACTACTCGTCCGAGTAATGTGCCTTATCCGAGTACCGCTGTACTCGTGCTGAAAGATTCGGGACGCGCTGCGGAGCGGGGAGCTGCAGGGGAGAGCAGGGAGGAACGGAGGGGAGATCTTTCTCTCCTTCTCTCCCGCCCGCTCTGCCCCGCTCCCCGCTGCGCTCTCACCTGTCAGCAGCGGAGCGTCCCGAATCTTTCAGCACGAGTACAGCGGTACTCGGATAAGGCACATTACTCGGACGAGTAATGCTTATCCGAGTACGTTCACTCATCTCTAATCAGAATGTCTTCAGACGTCAGACAGTGGATTGGAAAGGGTTAAAGCTGCTGTAAAGCATATTTCCCCACCAATGTCAATATGGCACCCCTTAGAGTCATGTACAATCTACAATTAGAAAATAAAAACAGATTAGAAAAATGGAAAATGTTTCACTATCTGGTTTTAATTCAAAAACAAAATATACGTGATACATTCTCTTTAACGTTTGCTTCCTTGTGTTTGGAAGATCTATGGTTCAACCCTAATGGCTCTGGGGAAGGTAGTAAAGTGGGATGAGGGTATTGGGTGTATGCAATGTGGTCTTTACCAGATGTTTTTTGATACTCTAGGCTAGTAGAATAAGAAGCTCATTACTGAAATCGTTTCTAAACCAAAATAGCTTTGTATTCCCAATGTTTTTCTGGACTCTTGCTAGCCTCTTAATCAGGTAATTTTGCACATCAGATAAGCTGCTGGCTATCTGATTTGGAGGATGACTGACCTCACAAATTTAGACTAGCAAATTAATACAGATTAACCTTTTCATGGTCAGAGGTATTTTGAGCCTTGGTGACCACAGTCAAATTTCACCTTTTAGACTGCCACATTTTTCATATATCTTTGGCCAGGGGCATAGATAGGCGGAGTCAAGCAGGACACCTGCCCCGGGCGCCTTCAGGATCAAGGTCATGGGGGGCACAGACGCAGCTGAATATTTTTTCAGCTTTTCTGCTTACAGGTTTTCGTATTAGGGCGCTCTGGACCACGCAGCACTTCCTCCTCAATTACACATGAGAGCAGGAGGAGGAAACCAGCCCAGCAACACCAACACCAGCGTGGGCACATCAGGGACCTGGGTGAGTGATGTGCGCATTGGGTCTCTTCCCTCCTGCATGTATTTCGAAGATAACAGGAGGAGGAGGATGGAGGGGGCTGCGGCTGATGGGATGTGAAGGTGTGGGGGGTGAGGGCAGCAGCAGACTCTCCACAGACCACCAACGTTTTACACCAGAATAAAAGAAGTATTTCTGCATGTGTATGTAACTACATACATGCATATAGAATTATATAGTATACATGCTACCAATTACCATAGTAATATGTCCCTGTCTGTCTGAGTGAGTTAGAGCAGGGGTCCCCAACTTCAGTCCTCACGGACCCCCAACAGGTCATGTTTTCAGGATTTCCTCAGTGTTGCACAGGTGATGTAATTATTGTCGGTGCCTCAGACATTGCCACAGATGTTCTTACCATAGGATATCCTGAACATGACCTGTTGGTGGTCCCTGAGGACTGGAGTTGGGGACCCCTGAGTTAGAGGAGTAGAAGTACAGCACTTTTAGACTCCTCTCTAAGGCCGCCTGCAGACGGGCGGGTCGGATCTGGCGGCGAGGATTCTCGCCGCGGGACCCAACCCGAGTGCTTGCAGGGACCAGCGCGTACTCACCCGCGCCCGCGGCTCCGGCTGTTTGATATGCTGGCTTGCCGGGCAGCCGGCACACGTGCAGACCAGAGCCAGCGGCAGGTGAGTGACGTTTCTGTGCGAAGAAATATAACATACCGCGGATTGTTTGCCGAGATTTCGCGCGGCCAAACCACGGCCGTCTGCATAGGATTGCTTTTGTTAACACAATCCTATGCAGGCTTCCAGCGGCAAAAGTCTCGCGAGAATCCCGCCGCGGAATTTCCGCTCGTGTGCAGGCGGCCTACCTCAATGACAGAAAGCAGGAATATAGTGTTGAATCCTTCCGGTCAGTAGGATCCTGATGCGAGTTCCAGGGTGCCACTACAGGTGGCAAAAAATCCACAAAGCTGGATTTATAGCAACCCGCAGCAACGTAGAACTCGCATCACAACACCACTGGGCTGAATGCGAGAGCGATGTTGCAGGGCTACACGATGATTTTCGGTTTCGCAACTGCTATCAAGTCAGAAAGTGGTAGTAGTAGTGAATGCTAGTAGCTGTTACTAACTAGTACTTCTTCCCCTCTCTGACACTTCTCTAACTCAGAAAGCTGGCCATATACATTGCATACAACTCTTGATTTCTGCAACAATCCCCCCCCCCCCCCCCATAATGTAGCAGGTCATGTTCTTGTGGGGATTGTTTTATAAAAAAATAAAATAGATGCGAAGAATATAAAATGATGATCTGCAGCTACATGCATCTAGCAGCTGACTTGGCACTAGTTCTCTCATTCTATGCACATGCCAAGTAGTCTGCTGGATGTATGCAGCGGTGGCACAGCAGGGAGAGTAAGCGGTAATACATACAGTCATGTAAGAAAAATGGAGCAGCCAAAGATATATGAAAGGAAACTACTCTAGGGTGCATCCACATATGGCGGATTCTGGTGCAGTTTGGCTCCAACATCTGCATCATTTGAAGCAGGTTTTGATGCAGAGTCAGAACATATTTCCCCCTTTCAAATGAACTTGTTAAGAGTGCATTCACACAAGCGAGCACCATATTGCTCGAAGTTCTTCTTAACCCTTTGCAATCTAATTTTGGATTCAGGGTTTCCTAGGTGGCTTTCTCTTTCTGCCATTATACAATGTAGCCATCTGCTGGCTACAGCCAGCACTGCAGTATATGACATACTGGAGAGAACCCGACAACAGAGCGGCCAGTAATATACAGTAAGAATACCCTGACGGACATCTTCTGACATCGGAGCTGTACAGCCTTCAATCAGAATGTCTTTAGATGTCAGACAGTGGATTGGAAAGGGTTAAACTCATTAGAACTATTAGAAAGCTCCAATGTTCGCTTGGGTTCACAGGACCGTTTTTGCCCATGCGAATCTAGCCTTAGTAGCGATGTCAGAGGCCACCACTGCGACGGATTGGACATGGAAGGAACTGCAACCACACAGAGATAGAGCGCTTAAATTAAGTGCTTTGAAGCTTTTCTGACAGGGACATGATTGTTTTACTTTCATGCCACAATCCAAAAATTGGGTGGTCGCTGTGACAGCCCAATCTGGTTAATAGCAACGTGATACTTATAGGAATTTGGGTTGGAAGGGGTAAAGTTTCTGCTTCAGCCGCTTTCACAAGACCGAGAAACTCGCACAAGACTTGTGCATTGCGAGGCGGACAGATATGAACCCTATTCTTTTGAATGGGGTCAAGTAAATGAGCAATGTTTTCCTGCACTGCGATCTCCTATCTCTTCGCGGCTCTCGGAACGCATTGGCCATCAATTTCAATGGGACCTTTAATGCATTGCATAGCTCTAGCATGCCGTGCGATGTGCATGTGAGTGCGATGCGAGGTTTCCCATTGAAATCAATGGGAAACACTTCCCATCTATTGTGCGTGAAATTTGAGGATCGGAATTTCACAGATGTGATGCAGGAAGTTTCTCGCTGAAAATCCCTGTGGATGTACAGGTAAATCGCACATATACGAGCGCACCTTCGGGGCTGAGAAACCGATATTACGCTTGCTCGTGTGTAGGTAGTCTTAAGGAGAGCACCTAGTAGCTATGAGGAGACTTGTAAACCTATCCATGCTCCTCTGGGAAATTTATGCAAATAGGAAGATGGAACAATGCCTCTACAGCGCCACCTATTAGAATGTAGCAGTCCTGCAAGTCAATGTCTGACTTTTAAACAAGCCTTGTAATATGACTGAGAATGTAAGCCAAAGCCAGAGTCTTCCCAGAAGGACCGGCTCACCATGTACAGACAGCTGTTTGGGTGTTTGGCCACTACAGTGTGCAGTAGGTTACTGCCTGGTTGAGTGAAAGACCTATGAAATGGGACAGAATGGGTAAAGTTTAATTAACATAAAAATATTACTAGCTAGCTGCAATGGATTGGTTATAAGGTGCAATTATTCGAAATGTTCTCTCTAAACAGAGGTCTATAGGGAGAATTGGCGAAGCTTCACCTCTTTATTATAAGGCAAGACTGGAATACACTATAGAATATCAGTGAAGCAGTAAGACCGGTCCACGTCTACAGACTCATGTACTTTGTGCAAATGGCACTAAATTCTTTATTTAAATGGTTAATAATTACTTTGCACAGCAGATGATGCGATTTTGGAGAAACATGAACAAAAAAGGCGTAAATTCTTTGATAAACGTAGGCCAACGTATTTTTTTTTAAGCAGACCACATGATTCAATTGGAGGCTACTTGCGAGCTGTTAAAATAATTACGTTTACCACAAAACCATTTCTTCTTGCCAGAAGATCACAGAAGAGGGCCAAATCAGGTCAGTATGTGGCATAAATAATGTAATTGTTCATGCTTCTGGAATTCCATTCTCAGCACTTCCAAGTGCCAAAATCTTGCACTAAATTTGTTGGCTCTTCACTTTATTTTATCACATTCAGGATACATAGTACATTAAATTAAAATTCACAGAACATAGGATTGTTAAAGAAATGGCAGTCATGTATTTTAGGCCAAAAATCTACTTCAGAAACCTTAGTTTAGTCATTAAGAATGCTTTACTTGCTTTAGAAGGTTTGCATTCTGTGATAAAAGGAGGGTGAAAGCATTTGGGAACCTCAAAATAAGCATAGAAATACATAACATTTGGCACTTTAGGACCACCTGCTGCACATTTACAGTGGGCAATCTTAGTTCTTTAACTGTCAATGTAGGTTTATAGTGCAAAAAAGAAAATCACAGGAAAAGGGAGAAATTTGCAAAGGCACAGAACACGAAGGCCAAATTTACCAAAAATAGTGAAAGGGCGAAGATAGGAAGGCTGGATACTCACCACCCAATAGAGGCAGAAGGCTCAAATGCTGCATGGAGGAACATAGTGCTAATAAGCATCTGTTCACATGACCAACCCAAGGAAAGGGAGCGTCTAAACAGTGCTACGCCTGCACCTAGGTAGAAAATATATGCAAGGATGCCATGCACCGCCAAATGCATATCCAACGCCTACAGATAAAGCATGCCAATAGCAAACCATGCTGGCGCTGACACACTGGTCTCCCCCCGTGCAAAAAGCTCAGACGCAACTCCGAACTCCGTTTGGGGCACTTAAATGGTTAACAGCAGCGCTGGTCTGAGCTGTTGCGGCAGGTGCTGGCTGTAAGAAACAACTGATACCAGCATTGTATGGAGCACGACTGACCCCAGACCCCCTTCCATACAAAGTCTGAATCTCCATGATGTATCTGTACATCCTGGAGCATTAAGGGGTTAAACCAAAACATCTTATCGTTAGCCCTGACCCAATTATTCAATATTGGAAAGATCCTACCTCAAAATTTATGTTAAACTAAACAATAGTAAACACTAATAAAGTGTACAGTAGGGTTATACTTACCCGAAAAATACATTGAGCTCTAAAAAAAAAATCATACATTTTTCCTTTTTTTCTACCTATAAGTCTAAGAAATTCAAACTGTATAAAAAATAAGAAAAACATCCGATATCGTTCACAAAACTGTCTCAAAAATCACATTGGTGGCTCAACAAGTGAAAAGTTATATCTGTATACCGAAAGTATACCAAAGAAATAGGCTAAACATGTCTGGTGATAAAGGCTCAAAATGCCATAGACTTACAGTGAGTTCCTGAAAATGTAGAAGAAGAGAGCGATTTTGACTTGTGGATGGGTATCCCTCGTAAGGAGCTCCCACAGAGCTTACATTCTTCACAAGCCTTTGGGATAATAATGATCCAGAACTAATCCATGATTCCAAGTATAAACATTTGCTTTTTATTCCTAATGCATGTAACCTAGTTAAGTGCACAAATTAATAAATAACTAAATTAACCCATGTGAAAAAAAATCAAGGGCAAAAACTGCTAAAACTGTATGTAAGATTTAGATGTTCCACAGAAGTATAAGTTCTAATAAGCCAACTCCTCTCTGCTTTTGTCCCATTGTTAGCAGATATCACATTTATGCCACAATATTAGTCATTTGTGTGTGTAATCTGATAGTAAAGCTAGTGGCATTTATTGATTTTTCCGTTAATGGACAAATTTAACATTTGTAAATGATTTTTAGGTGGGATTCCCACCTGTGTCGACATTTCCACTTCTTTTCTGTCAAAGGCCTCCTGCCCACGGCCGAGTCGGATTCTGCCTGCAAAATCTCGCAGCAGTATCAGACCCAGCGCCCCGGCAGAGACCCTATACTCACCTCTCCGTGGTGAGAGCCCCTGCTGGCGAGATGGCGCGCATGCGCAGTGCAGCGCATGACGTTTTGGGCGGTGATGCGATTTCCCGGCATGGAGTATCCCAGGATGGACGGCTTTCAGTGACTGCAATGGAAGCAGTCCGCGCGATTTTCCACAATGAATAGGACATGCTGTGATCCTCCCCTACGAGCGGAAAATTGCAGTTGATTTCCACTTGTGGGCAGGGGAGAATCTGTTAACATAGCATGTCCATGGACGGACATTGCTGCGGGATTCGCAGTGCGTGTCTGACCATGAATCCTGCAGCGATTATCCATCCGTGGACATTCAGCCAAAGGAACAAAAAGATCACAAAAACAACAGTACCAGATCAGTAAGATGACAGACACCAACAGTATACCATGGATCTCATTGATTATAATGGGGTCTATCAGGTTTCCATCATGGTAGCTGTCATTTTTGATAGAATTGGTGATGGAGGCACCTAATAGAACTTCCAAGGTAGATGTGAATAGAGTCTTAGTTAATCTCATATTATAACTTGGCTGACCTCCATTATATTTGAGCAAATGTGAACCAAGAGACGAGCCGTAATCAATGCATACTACAACAAAGTTAATCCTTCCATTTATGACATCGCCTCAAAACTGAGAATCTCCAGGTTTATCATTGCATACAACATCAAACATTTTCATGAAACTGGGACCAACAGCGATAAACCATGAAGTAGGCGGCCTACGGGTGACTACGAAAGCAGAAGATAAGTCCATTATGCTGCTCTCCAAACGAGGTGGACTGCAAACTGCTCCTGAAAGTTAAGCAGGTATCTGAAAACCTATGGTATCTAAGAAGAGGAGACTTAGATTGGCTGGTCTCTTCAGTAGAGGTACTACGCAGAAACCCCTTCTTGAGGCAGCAAATTAAAAAAAAGAATGCAATAGGTGCAGAAATACAAGAAATGAACCATATAGGATCTTTAAAAAGTGTTGTAGATGGATGTGTCCAAATTTCAGATTTAGGAGTAAAATCAAAATCTATGTATGATGTGTGGTGAATAGAGATGAGCGAGCGTACTCGCTAAGGCAAACTACTCGAGCGAGTAGTGCCTTATGCGAGTACCTGCCCGCTCGTCTCTAAAGATTCGGGTGCTGGCGGAGGGCAGGGAGCAGCGGGAGAGATCTCTCTCTCACTCTCCCCCCCCCCCCCCGCCTCCCTGCTCACCGCCGACACCCGAATCTTTAAAGACGAGCCGGCAGGTACTTGCATAAGGCACTACTCGCTCAAGTAGTTTGCCTTAGCGAGTACGCTCGCTCATATCTAGTGGTGAACGAAAATAAGATGCATGACTGTGCTACACTAACTGTCAAACATGGTGGATGGTCTGTGATGATTATGGGGGAATTATCCTATGGTGGAGTATACAGAATCAATGGCATTCTCAAAAACTAAGAATAAAGGAATGGCCGCCACAATCGACCCAAGTGAACCTCTGTAATAAGAACTCGATCATGAAGTGAGGGAAGAGTGTCCAACATCTCAAGAAAGCCTCTGAAATATATTACAAGGCTTATGGAAGCTATTACAACCAACCATTTTAGAAAATCTAGTCAATGGCATACTTAGAATAATCAAAATGTTTTAAAGCTAAAAAAAAAATCTAACCTTTTGAATTCAATGTTATCGTTTTGGTTTTTATGCTCAATGAAGAAATATATATTTTTTTTTTGTTTTGATCAAATATCTGTGTTCTTCCTGAATGTTTTCTCTCTTAGACCTAACTGTTTATGGTGTCTTTAAATCTCCAGTGTATATATAAAGAACTACACTCACTCGTGCTCCGGTGCTGCTATTCGCATGACCCCACAAGTTTTTGTTTACTACCCTGCATCAATGACTTTTTTCGTACATATAAATGATCAATGCATTAAATCACTGGCCTCAGCAGTAATGCTTGCATGTAGGACACAAGACCACTGAGACCAGCGGGCCATGCAGAGGTCGCATACATGTGAAGAGCATTCTCACTGCAAGACAAGCTTTTTTTAATCTTAGAAACCTTCCTTTTCTTAGCATCATTTCTTAGATCCTGGACCCCCGCTCTAACTGGGATCAGGCCGGATGCTTCGCTCTTTCTTGGATTCCAAAAGTTTAGCTTGACAAATGTCCCTTCTTAGGAAACAATTATACAGAACATCTAATAAATATATCAAGACGGTCAAAATTGTGCAAGCGGTATTGTTTATCAATCTAGGAGGGGCCATGCTATACTATACTAAAAGGGAGATGTGCCCTACTAGTGTCCCGGCCCCGCTCTAAAAAGCTCTAAAATCACAATGTTATTAGTATATATTACAAGGAATGATGATGTGTCCAAAGAAAAGTTAAATTAAAACTGGCTAACTGCCCAGTGGCCAATATTCTATAGTAGAAATTCAGTCTAATAGCGATCTACAGCAAAACTACTAAATATATGTAAGAGACAGAGACTCCACCACATTAAGTGTCCCTCTAAAAAGAAAATGCCATTTTGTGAACTTGTGTATCTAGAACCCTTGAATATATGATGAACCTAGGCTGGAATCTATATTTCAGGGTAGATTCTTCCAGAAATATACATTTTTCTGAAGTGTGTGTGGTTTTTTTTTCTAGAGTAGGTTACCAACTTGACAGAACTCTATCTATATTACGAGTTTAACAGTAACCCAAAAATATATTGGGAGTCCAGTAGTGACCTTAAATGCATTGCCTACCGGCTTCTATCTATGGATGCAGCCTCCTACATGGTGACGAAACCATGGAGCAAGTACTGACCGATAGAGCATAAACATATCCGCTATTCCAGCCAGTAAAGTGACCTCTTTGGGTCACACTAGGAACACCTTTATCCCCAGAGCTTTGATGGTTGCCCGGTGTGAAATGGTTACATACTCTGATTAGGAAGGCAACCTTTTGATTATTATTCTGTCTTTTTCTGTGTCTGTCTTTAGTCTCGTTCATAATTTTAAACGAAGTATAATAAATATTTTAGGGTTCTCCACCTTGTAATTAAAGAGAGTAAAACCGGCGCTCCCACTTCCTGCCATGACCACTGATGATGATATCCAGCCAGCTGGCACTGACAGTGGGCCAGACAGTCAGCTGATGGAATGGGATCCCAAATAGTGGAACCCCACCTATCAAGGACTGGAATACCTGTTTAAAGGAATAAAGGTTTGTCTAGAAAAGTTTTAGAGTAGAGATGAGCGAGGAAACATTTTCGTAAAATTCGAGAGCTCTACTCGAGTAACGAACCCCATTCACTACAATGGAAGACTCGAGCATTTTTGTATGTGGGACACCGGGTCCCGAGCTTTTTTTTTTCTTTCTCTCTCCCTCTCTCGCTCGAGTAACGAGCACCATCGAGTACGCTAATACTCGAACGAGCATCAAGCTCGGCAGAGTATGTTTGCTCAACTCTATTTTAGACCAAGGTGTAGTCAGTTTGTAAGTGTGGACTGAATATTGGCTCATATAATAGTCTTCTGACTAGTAAATTAGTTCAAAAGTTACTAAGGGCTCATGTCCACGGGGAAAATATGATTTAGGATCCGCAGCGGATTACCTGCACGCGGATCCGCAGCCCATAGGGATGCATTGACCACCCGCGGGTAGATAAATACCCGCGGATCGTCAATAAAAGGGATTTTAAAAAAAATGGAGCATGAAAAAATCTGGACCATGCTCCATTTTCGTGCGGGTCTCCCGCGGGGACGGCTCCCGCGGGCTTCTATTGAAGCCTATGGAAGCCGTCCGGATCCGCGGGAGACCTAAAATAGGAATTTAAAGAATTTACTCACCCGCAGCGGGCCGGGAAGCTCTTCTCTTCCTCACGGCCGCATCTCCCTTGCTTCGGCTCGGCGGATGTGCCCGGCGCATGCGCGCGGCACGTCGACGACGTGCCGGCGACGTGTCGCCGGCGTCAGGAATTCATCCGCCGGCCGAAAAAGAAGATCCGGCCGTGAGGAAGAGCAGAGCTTCGCCGCCCGCTACGGATAGGTAAATTCTTATTTATTCGTATTTTCAGCGCTCATGTCCGCGGGGCAGGAGGGACCCGCTGCAGATTCTACATGTAGAATCCGTAGCGGGCCCGATTTTCCCCGTGGACATGAGGCCTAAAGCCTGACTTTCTGGTTACACAGTTGGCCACAATATATGTTTGGATTTGTTAAGTCATAATAAATAAAGTTTGGACAGATTTGTATAAAAATAATTATAGATAGCTTTCAATGCTGTTCTTGGTTTACTTAACCCTTTTATTCCCCTGTGAATCCATAGGACCAGGATGTGAAAACTGCAGAAGAAGATGGTGACATTTAGAAGAACGTGTTTCCAAATCATTTGAACAGCAGATGTGAGCAGGGAAATCCTTTAGGTCTCGTCAGTAAACTAAAAGTACTGTATTTTTTTTTATTTCTTATTCCAAATTAAGCGATTCCAAACATATAATGCATGCACATGGAATAGGTGATTATGTGGGTTTACAAATATCATTTGCCTGATAATTATGTGCACCTTGCAGATGAAGCACATTTCCGCGCACCTTTTTGATGGTAGTCCCATTAAAAATTACATATTCCATCATATAGAAAATATAGAGCTTTTCTGCACCGGAAAAAACTGCTCTGTGACATCTGGAAAATAATTGGAGCTATATCGATTCGGAATAAGAAATATTGCTTTGGAATATTTCGGTAAAGCTCTCTACGGACCATTCTGAGGACCGATCAGCAATCTGGTGCTTATATGGCCAAAATATTGTGTATTTTCCTGCACTTTGTTAGGCTGAAAAAAGACATATGTCCATTCAGTTCAGCCTATTAACCCCTTAATGTTGATCCAGAGGAAGGCAAAAACAAACAATGAGGTAGAAGCCAATTTTCCTCATTTAAGGTACAAAAAATTCCTTCTTGATTCCAAGTCCAGTAATCGGAATAATTCCTGGATAACCGACCCGTCTCAAGTAATTAGTGACTATAACATGTAATGTTGTAACGTTCAAGAAAGCCATCCAGGCCCCTCTTAAACTCTTTTATTAAGTTCGCCATCAGGACGTTCTCAGGCAGAGAGTTCCATAATCTCACTGCTCTTACAGTAAAGAACCCCTTCTATGTCGGTGTAGAAACCTTCTTTCCTCTAGATGCAGAGGGCGCCCCCTTGTTACAGTCACAGTTCTGGGTATAAACAGATGATGGGAGAGATCTCTGTATTGTCTCCTGATATATTTATACTTAGTTATTAGAGCGACCCTCAGCCATCTTTTTTCTGAAATGAATAATCTCAAATTTGTTAACCTCTCTCGGTATTGTAGTCCACCCATTCCATTTATAACTTTAGTTGCCCACTTTTGTACCCACTCAAGCTCTGCTATGTCCCTCTTGAGTACCGATGCCCAAAACTGTCCACAAAATTCCATGTGTGGTCTGACCAGTGAGTTGTAAAGAGGAAGAACAATCTTCTAGTCATTTGCCCCTAGACCTCTTTTGATGCACCCCATAATCCTATTTGCCTTGGCAGCAGCTGCCTGACACTGGTTGCTCCAGGTAAGCTTACAATTAAAATCCCCAAGTCCTTTTCCATGTCAGTGTTACCCAGTGATTTCCCATTTAGTGTGCAATGGTGACATGTATTTCCCTTCTCATGTGTATGACATTACATTTATCAGTGTTAAACCTCATTTGCCACTTTTCTGCCCAAACCCCCAACTTATGCAGATCCATTTGCAACTGTATTACGGTACTATCTTGTGTAACTTTATAGTTTTTTTGTATCATCTGCAAATATTGATAACTTACTGTACAATCACTCTACAAAGTTCTTAATATATTAAAAAGTATACATCTCGATATAGACTCTTGTGCTATTACACTAGTAATGATGGCTCCTCCAATACTGCCCCCTGGGGTACCCCTCTAGTAATGGTAACCCAAACAGAGTATATACCATTTATAACAACCCTCTGCTTTCTATCACTGACCAGTTACTTATCCACTTACCCACATTTTCCTCAGACCAAGCATTCTCATTTTATATACTAACCTCTTATGCGGTGCAGTATCAAACACTTTGGAAAAGTCTAGCTACACAAGATCCAGCGACTCTCGCGGTCCGGTCCAGAGCTTACCTCCTCGTAGAAGCTGATCAGGTTGGTTTGACAGGAGCGATCTCTCATGAACCCATGCTGATACAGAGTTAGGCCACCCTCACACATTGTTTTGGCAAAGCTCTGCAATGGAAATTGCAGGCAGTGGCTTTTAGCACACCCAATCACTGACGAGGTGCGCTAAATGCAGAAAATAGAGCAGACAGAGCTCGAAAATCAGCGGCGCGTTCAACCACATGTTTACGAGGCTGCATTGAAATCAATGGAAGCGTTATACCACGGCGTTCAAAACACTGCAGAAATCATGGGAAAACGTGCATGCGCGAGAGTGGTCTTATACACGGCCATTTTCATTGAGGTTCTACCAGATAGCATCTCTTAGAAAACCTTCAAACATTTCATACACAATATCACTGAGCTCTTCTGTGAAGAATCCAATTCTGTATCTTGTTTTATCCTCGCTGTGCATTTTGTACTTTTCTTTTGGCCACATGGGCAGCACTCTGATCACACTCTGTCCATACCACCAGCACTCGGACTACACTCTGTGCCCTGTAGTTAATGGGGCAGATTTATGACAACTGGCATAGAGAAAGATGGTCTTTCTTGCCCATAGCAACCAATCCCAGTCCAGCTTTTATTTCATATTCTGCTCTTCAAAATGAAAGCCGCTCTGTGATTGCCAATGTGATTGCCTACCGCGGACACAGTTTTTCTTTATGAAAATTCTGATAAATCTGCCCCATTAACTGCAGGACACAGTTTGTAGTCAGAGTGCCGGTGGTGTGGACTGGAGGCCAGAAAAAAGCTGCAGGAATGCACAAGCTACAATGGATTTAATGGAGTTCTTCTTTAATTCTGTATGTCTTGTAAAATGGTGACTATAAAATCTATTTGGCTCCTAAATTTTTTACTTTAGGAGCCAGAAGTTCCCAGGTAATGTTTTTTTATTTTGGAGCCCGGATAATAAATTCTATGAATATAATACTCCTGACGAAAACCAGAACACAAAAAAGCATTTTTGTAGCAAATGCATAAATATGACCGTGCAAAAAGGCCACAGCTTTAAAACATTATAACTTATTATTATTTATTAGTGTTAAACTTTGGCTCTAAATTCCAGCCGTCTGTATTATGCTAATTCAATACTACTTCTCCAAACATTACAATGGCGTATCATTTATCTTAGCATTCACACAGTAATTAGATACAAAAGAGTGGCTATTAAAAAAACCAAACAAATATACATGATGGATTTCAGCATTTCAGATTACTTGTTTCTGCTCAAACTTCCGATTTACGACTTTTTTTGTAAATATTTTGGTTTTGGTTTCCATACACCACAAATGTAACACAGAGAGGAAACACAAGTAAGCGATGAATGCAGCCGGGCGCAAGTAAAAGAAACAAGTTCAATTAATGCAAAGTACTGGGACATCTATTAATCCCCTGGATATAATAAGTGCTGGTGAGAAGGAGAGGCAGGATGAGGACACATCGGATCTACGGCGGGAAATATCCTGGCAAATAGTGTACAGAAAATAGTTTAATTAAAGCCAAAACACAATCACTACACAACATAAACACCAACACAAAACTCACACACAAAGGAAAATTCCCCAAAACACCAGCAATAGAAAGAGCATTGGCAGCTCTTCAGTGGGGATCTGCAAGTCTTCACAAAAGACATATAGGAGAACTTCTGGAAAATACCAACCGTGGTCAACGGGACAAACCAGAACCGAATTTACCAAAAAAGGGTTTTTTTAAAAATCAATATAGAATATCAACCTCCAACGACCCCCCATAAACTAAGTTAATGCGTGGATAGGACCAGGATTTAAAATCTGTGCTCCTCATTTTATTCTCACGCCCGTTCCCCGGCTGTGTGCCTCCAAACCAGCCGTTCACGGCAGAGGACTACTGATAGCGCATAATTGTGAGGGGGGGAAGGCTAGTCCTTTTAGGGCGCTTTCACATGGGACAGAATATTCCCCAGGACATGTCTGAGGGCTCACTCACATGGGCGTAATACGCAGGGCTAAACAACTGTATTTTATGACAAGCATGAAAACAGAAGTGGCATGTCCTATTATGGCGCATAACACGCACCAATATAAACTACGGGAATTTAACATATGCATGTTAGTGCATATAAGGGTGGCTTCATACAGGCTTATTGCAAAATGCGCTCGGTCCTGTGCAACTTTTTTTGCGCAGAAAACAAGTGTACTTTGTGCAAGTGCCTCTGCAAGTACTGGGCGTATTTGCGCAGGCACCGCTAGTTCACATGAGCGGGGGAATCACCTCCCCCTGATCTAAATGGATATTAAACGAAACAAGGTGCCAGTATCTGCAGGTTGGCGCAGCATTTTGCTCATACTCACGCATACATACGTTTGCATTTGTGCACCTCCCATCGACCTCTATGGTGCACAAATGAGCACAACAGAGCAGGACCTATTTTTTTGCGCACGCAAAAAAGAAATGAGAATGAATCCATTGAACTCAATGGGTTCTATTCTCTACGTTTTGCACGCAGGATTTTTCTAAAAGGACACCTGTCTAAAGGAGCCCTAGGGGTGGACTCACACGGGCATATGTGCAAAAATACTCAGCGAATTTGCACCATGAATTACGCACTTTTCACGCAAATTACTGTTCATTTTTTTGCTCGCAAGGCCTTTCACATAGGCGCTGGACACAGCCACACCCCAATTAAAAGCCAATATAGCATAATTAGTTCCTGGTCTGTTCTTTTCACCGTGAAATTGCGCATGGGATTGCACAATCAAGCAGGTATTGAGTGAGCATTTGGGCACCTCCCATAGACTTCTAGACCTTTAGTACGCAAATGTGCACTAAAATAGAGCATGATGTGGATTTTTTTTGCATGCGTAGGATGTGTGCACAATAATGAGTAGTAAGAACATATCCATTGAAGTCAATGGAATCTGTTTTCTGTGTATTGCACACGCAAGAACGCCTGTGTGAATCCGCCCTTACATGCATGATAAATACATACGCCACATACGCCCATGTGCGTGAGCCCTATAGTGTGTATCTTGATGCAGAACTGAGAATGGCAGAATTCTGCCAGCAATTACGCATCAAAATCCACATTTAGATCTGTGGAATACTTCTCCCTGTGTGAAGGCACCCTTAGGGTAGGTCCACAAAGGGTGCTTTTCTAAACTTGATAGCATGTACAGCATTGGCAAAGTGGAAAATTTTAAAACTTTCGTCTACGTGCTGCAGAAAAAACTGCTGCGGAAAGTGACCTGAAAATCGGATATTGGATCTGCCAATTATAGCACCAGATTTTTGGTGCAGGTCCCACCTCTTCAAATGAAGGGGTGAATTCCACACCAAAATCTGCATTAAAATCTAGACAAATGGGGGGATTTTGTCCTGCGGATGTGCTGTGGATTGTGCGCAGGGAACAATCCGCAGCAGATTCTGCCACGTGTGGCATCAGCTAATGGCAGGTCTGCAGCACAGAGCCATGGATGCAGAGTAAAACTGCACACAATTGGCTTACATGTGAGGAATGAGCGAGTCTTGTCTGTAAAACAAATTAGATTAGCGCATGCAATGATTTTCTTCATGCAGTCTATGGCCAAAGGCACACGACCGGGTGGGATCCCGCAGCAGACTCCAACCCGGTGCCCGGTCAGTGGCCCCAGCGTGCCTCTCCGGATTATAATCTTCTGTGCTGCGGATGTGCTGGCCAGCGCATGCACAGTACAGATTATGCCACACTATCGCTTGGCGACGATGCCGATTCTGCGACCTTTCCGCAATGATGACTGTGGAAGAGCCGCAAATGGAAGCCATGCGCACTCAAATGGAGCGTTCTGCGATTTTCCACGAGTGGAAAAAAAAAAAAAGAAAAAAAAAATCGCAATTGATTTCTTGATTTCTGCTCGTGGACATGTAAAAGCGATTTTTAATAGCATGTCTATGGGCAGGATTTGTTGCCTAATCTGGGCGGATGCCCACTCCAGATTCTGCAATGCAAATATGCCCATGTGCATTAGGCTTATGTCTGCATGGAATAACATGGTAGTGTGTGTTGCACCATAGAATAATATGTAGTCTGTTTTAATGGACTACACATGGATGAAAATACCGCTAGTGTGCTTGAGGCCTAAAGGTGGTCAGAGGTGACAGGGACAAGAAAGTATGAATTACGTATTTCTGACATGGCAAAGGCAGGTATCATATAGGCTCTACACACTACTGTCATCACCCCCATTAATACAGAAGTCATATTACAACTAACCTCTACAGCCCAATCCTTTCACTTGCAATTGTTAGGACCTTTAGATTTTCTTTCTAGGGTGGTTTGACATTTGTGGTGGGGATTCTGTTTTCCTGCTCCGCTGGGGTACAAGAAAGGGGAATCTCCTGGCCGTACAGATCCGTCTTATGACGGAACTGAACAGCGCAGAACGAACCACACTGACTATAATGGGGTCTGTTTGGTTTCCGCTCAGCTGCCCGGCTTTATACTGGAAAAAGAAGCCCTGCATGCAGTACTATTTCTTCTGCTATTTTGTGCTCGATCTGCAACACAACCTCAGAACGGAGACTCTAGAAGCACTATAAAACAAGATGAGGACAATAGAACCCATTTGGGTTCATTTTCATCTTTTTCTTTGCACACTACAGAGGCCCAGAGAGGGCACGGGTATGCGCTAAACGCTGTGCATGCCCACAAACACCAGCACCTTGTTTGGCTTGGTAGCTATTTAAATCAGGGCAGGGTAATTCTCCCGATACTGGTGCATCTTGTCTCCACCGGAACTATGGGTGGAGACATGGGTTTGTCCTGCTGGAGTTAAAGGGAACGCCCACAGCTACTGATTGGCTAACTTGACGGCGGCAGAAGTCAGCGGAGAGAGCAACCCAGGCTACCTTGACGGGGGACAGGGAGACACAGCGGGTCGAGGTGCAGTGGTGGCGGCGGACAGAAGAAGATATTAGCAGTACCGCTGCTGACACTCTCCACGTGGCTCCCTTAACTTTCCCTGCGGCTCTCCCATCAAGTTCCCTCCAGGCTTCTGTGCGTGTCCATGGCGCTCCCTTCTCTGCCTCTGTGAGTGTCCCCGACGGGCAACCATTGTCACACGCTGTTAATTTTCTGTGCTGGACGCTGCCGTCCCACGCTGTCAGTGCCCCCACTGCCAACAACAGTGCTATTTTCCTGCGGTGCCTGCGCCAGCTTCCACCCGCTCCCGTCCCACACT
Organism: Eleutherodactylus coqui; assembly: GCF_035609145.1. NCBI lineage: Eukaryota > Metazoa > Chordata > Amphibia > Anura > Eleutherodactylidae > Eleutherodactylus > Eleutherodactylus coqui. The sequence goes on along the minus strand of NC_089838.1, from coordinate 71,075,272 downwards.
GTCAGTACCGCCACAATTGCCGCCAACTGCTGCCTTCTAGGCCTCGGGGAAGGATTGACATATTGCAGGGTGGCCATCAGTAACAGAGTTACAGCCGGGGGCATTGCAGGGAAGCTGCTTGCAGCTGAGAAAGGAGCTAACATAGCACACAGCTGAGATAGGAGCCCAGCCAATCAGCACCCTATCCCTCCCACAGCATAATCCCAGTTCTCCACCCATTTTTGGGGTGGAGACAAGATGCACCAGTACCGATTTCCCCACCCATGTGAACTAGTAGTGCCTGCACAAATATGCACAATATTTGTGCAGGAACGTGTGCAAAATCTACTCGTTCACTGCATAAAAAGGTTGCACAGGATTGAGTGTATTCTGGAATACGCTTGTGTCTGTGACCTAAGGCTGGGCAAAAAAAAAATTGCAGCATGCACTATCCTGGCGCGTATTATGCACGCATACACGCCAAGTTAGTGTATGGAGATTGCAATCACATGCGTACTTGCTACCAAACAAGTTTGTGTGAGCCTGGACTAAGTTACATAAAATACCCTAGAAGTCCAAAGCAATGTGGAAGAACCAAAATGATGAACTATTGGAAGTTCTTCTATACTGCTCATTTCATGATAAATCCAATAATTTGCTATAGTCCGTCACAAGCCAAAGCCATGAGAAATGGCCGGAGCGGACGAGTCCTGGTAAAGTCCTGTTGGGTGTGTAACAGCTTGCTCACTTCAGGAAAAGGAAAATAAAACACTTGAGCGCTGCTTTATTATTAGGAGTTTCTTTGGAGATACAGAACACATCTTCACATGATTTATTATGTGTTTGAATCCAACATGACTAAAGTGGAAGAGTCTGTATATTGCATTTCCACACTTCATCCCGTGCCTTTTATTACCTAGAGGCTGAGTGCTTGGTTGCCCCATCCTCACAGATAATGATAAAACTGAATATATATATATATAGATCACCTTTACCAGGACGAAGAACACTTTATAGTATCCCACATGGCAGGAATCTGTCCAAAGCAGAGAGGAACAATACCATCATTCTGCACCAACTATGCTCCAAACCAATGAATGACAAAACTCTCTATCCTCCAGCCTGCGCCCTGCCATGTGACATCTGCATAAGGCTAAATGAGTTTTGCCATTTATTTAAGGCTCAGGGCAAGCCACTAATTACCAGTCTCTTGCTGCAATGTTCTTTACCCAGGCCTAAAATATAAGCCGGCCCTTTGACTGAACGCACAGGCTATAAAAGCACGTTACATCATATTTAACCTAATTAAAAGGGAACTTGTGTTTCCAATAAAGTCCTGGATAATAGATGCTCACAATGCCATTCAGTGATGGAGACCAGTGAGGTGGAAGTGATAAGAGGTTGGCAGACAGATGGCAGAGTTCTCTGACTGGGCGATAACCTTTAACTTTGGGCTCACAACATATTCACTCTTTTATGACAGTGGATTTATAGCTTTATCTTTCCCATATGAACGTCTGGATCCAGTTTGGTGCCATGTGATACTATAAACTGTGCCAAGCCTGCTGGAGCAGACAGCGTCAGATGGGAAGGTACTTGGGATCTCTGGAAGTTCAGGACAGACTAAAGGCTGCAGGTATAACATGGGCACTATAGCAGATTGCTACAGAGGAACGGTTGCAAATACTACAGTAACTTGCAGTGGGTATAGAGAAAAGCACTGAGAGGAGTTTGGACATTAATACCGTTTCTACAGAATCTCATATGGGGTTTACGAACTTATTTACTATACATTGCATATATTACAAAACAAATATCATTAGAGTGGACAAATGCAAAATAATAGATGTTTTGGTATTTTTAGCTTGTTTAGCAACAAAAATGTAAAATTAAACACCTAAGGAAATCACATACACCGCAACTCCTTAACATATACTGATTGATCAGTCCTGATGAACAGAATTGTCAGATTCGAAGAATTGCTGTATACGAGTCTCCTTTATGTAAAATAATGAATTTTAGTTATACTAGTATACATATGAAAAAAGGGGTTCCCCAGTCCCCGCATGAACTATGCACACACCCCATCAGAGCATCCATATACTGTCCTCTCCCCCCACCTCATCACAGCATACATATATTGCCCCCCACCCCCATCCCAGCCTCCATATTATTGTGCTTATTTACTAATAGTGTCTAAAAGTTAGACAGTGCAAACTTAGACTCGATAGTCTTAAAATGCGCCTGATTTGTCACAGTAGCTTTTCTGAATGATACATTGACTGTTTAGTTTAAGCTTAGACCACCTATTTGATGCCAAAAGTTGCACCAAACTTTTGGCACAATTTTTGGTGTCATTGAAGCCATCCTATTTTTCGGACAAGTCGGTAGAACTGTCTGAAAGTTTCTAAACACATACAGTAAATGTGGCATAAAGCATGTAAGACAGTTTTCTAGCACCATTTGCTCCAGAAAACCGCTATTGTGAATAGTAAATCTGCCCCGCTGCTCTCCCCGAGTCATCGCAGCCCGGCTCCCCATCGCCCTGCAATCCACACTTGCCCCCAGCCTGATATTAGCCCCAATCACAGGGGCAAAAGTAATCTTGATTTCAGAATTCTGATGAAAATTAGAATTGCGCCCAAGCGACGATTAATAGAATTAATTAAATTAATTGCCCAGCCCTAGTTCCCAGCTCTCGTCTGTCAATGTGATGGTTGTACTGCACTGATCAGCAGCGAGCAATACATACATATGGTCTCCCACCTTCCAAAGGAAGACAAATGTAGTGTCTTACTGCTCAGATGGATTTTTGGGTTATGGGATGCTGCGAAGAAGAAGAATCATTGTAACAATACAAAAGTCTAACTATTTGCCATGACGCAGTCCGGACTGGGATCAGATCTACAAGTCAATAGCTGCTGGAGTTTCAGAGTGTCATCAGGCAGGTGACATCTGTCCTGCCCGTCACTTCCCTTCTCAGGGCTGGAGCAGCTACTTTTGATACTTTGTAACCCACCAGCAAACAAAGATGTAACAAGCAGAAGAATAAAGTCAGGCTCGTTCACAGGAGCGTATTTTTTATGCACGTGATCAGAGTCCATTGATTTCAATGGGTTCAATCACAGCTGCGACCGAAAACCGCGTGAAAAAAAAAGTAGCCTATCCCAACACAGTCCGTATTGAAATCAATCAGAGTTCGTAAATATGCAGTAAATACGTAGCAAACCAGCGTATTCGCTGCATACTTACAGACAAAATCAATGGGATTTGTGCGCTTTTTTAAAATACGCAAGCCTATTTCGACCTGCGATTACATATGAAATAGGCATACGAGCGTGTGGATGCACACTTCTTACTGTCACTTTCTAAAGTGCAAGAACTTCAGGACAGCCGGCATCTGTGACTTTACAGGACGGTAGGAATCAGTCGTCACCTTGTAGCAATGTCACTGATGTGTTATTACACGGCAGGTAATAATAGTATTATTACATGATGGATACTCACAGCCTCTCAGCATTCCTGGGGATCCCCTTGGGCACAGCCTTCAGTCCCAGTCCGTGACAATCCACATTGAGCCCAGAGCAGGTACACTTGCCAGGACAACTATCAACCAGGGTAAAAGTTATAAAACTCCAGACACCAAGGAACAAGACCAGGGGCACGTACCCTCCTCGGACTTGTGGCATCAGCATGGTGGCAAGAAGACTTCTCCTTCACTCGGAAGAAACTAGATAAGACTCAGCACACTCCACACTCACCACCTAGTGATGATGCCAAGTTCATCCTTGCCTCTGGAGCACAGGATCACTACTAGTAAGAGGAGTTAGATCCCAGGACAAAGCCAAAAAAACCCTCAGATTAAAATAGGTTTTCAAGTATTCTGTCCTTCCTGATGAGAGAAAAAAAAGTCAACGTGATTGTAAGGAGAAGAGAAGGAAGTAATGCCTGAGAACCAAGACGGAGCTGTAAACTGATCTCCTCCAGCGGGCGAGTTGGAGGAATTCTCTTCACTTGTGCTGCCCCCTAGTGGTGTCACCTTGTAAGCGCGCCCTCCTCCTGCCGCCGCTCTACCAGGTAGCAGGATGAAGCTCCCTGTCTGCTAGTGACTCGCAGGTCAATGGCGGCTGACGTAGAGCTGTGCCCGGAGTGTGAGCGGGAAGTTCCCGGCTGGCTCCGTCCTCCCGTAGTGTGCAGTGAGGTCTCCGGCCCCTCCACCATGTGTTCACTGGAGCCCCCGGGAGTGAGGCGCACATTCCTGAGGGCAGCCGCTCCGCGAGGTGAGAGGTGGTGATGCCTCCTTCATGGACGAGCCGGCGGTGTGAGGGAGGAAGGCAGCCTGTAACCCTGTCAGTGCCGGAGGGTGACCTGTACTCCTCACACAGGGGCTACACTATGTATACACTATACACAGCCCTGCAGCAGGTATAACCTATAACCGGAGGGGGACACATTATACACTGATCCCTGGAGCCGGTATAACATATAACAGGAGGGGGACACATTATACACTGAGCCCTGCAGCAGGTATAACATATATAACAGGAGGGGGACACATTATACACTGAGCCCTGCAGCAGGTATAACATGTAACAGGAGGGGGACACATTATACACTGAGCCCTGGAGCAGGTATAACATATATAACAGGAGGGGGACACATTATACACTGAGCCCTGGAGCAGGTATAACATATATAACAGGAGGGGGACACATTATACACTGAGCCTTGGAGCAGGTATAACATGTAACAGGAGGGGAACGCATTATACACTGAACCCTGGAACAGGTATAACATATATAACAGGAGGGGGGCACATTATACACTGAGCCCTGGAGCAGGTATAGCATATATAACAGGAGGGGGACACATTATACACTGAGCCCTGCAGCAGGTATAACATATATAACAGGAAGGAGACACATTATACACTGAGCCCTGGAGCAGGTATATCTTATATAGCAGGAGGGGGACACATTATACACTGAACCCTGGAGCAGGTATAACTTATATAGCAGGACTAGCTGATATACCCGGCTTTGCCCGAGTTAATTTACTACTGGTGTTTATCTGGTGTTCACACGGAAAATCTTATGAAGTCGTGGTTACTTTAGAGATACTGAGGAAAAACATATGTTCACCATTTTGCATAGTTCTCTGCGTTACCCAGGAAACACCACGGGGAGGTAACCATGCGACGTATCCTTTATATAAAATGACATCAGGAAGTGAGAGAATTAGATTACGTACGTAAAATTTGGACGCTAATTAGTTTGCGCTTAGAATTGAATAATCGAGTTGGGACCCATTAACTTTTTCCAATTTATGACATAATCAATGCTCCTGCCAAATTTCAAGTCTCTATTACATCAGGAAGTGAGAGAATTAGATTCCGTAAGTAAAATTTGGACGCTAATTCTTTTGCGCTTAGAATTGAATAATCGAGTTGGGACCCTTTAGCGTTTCCTATTTATGACATAATCAATGCTCGTGCCAAATTTCTAGTTTTTATGACATTGGAAAGTAAGAGAATTAGATTACGTACGTAAAGTTTGGACGCTAATTCTTTTGCGCATAGAATTAAATAATAAAAATGGGACCCATTAGCTTTTCCTATTTATGACATAATCAATGCTCGTGCAAAATGTCGAGTTCCTATGGCATCAGGAAGTGAGAGAATTAGATTCCGTACGTAAAATTTGGACGCTAATTCTTTTGCACTTAGAATTGAACAATCGAGTTGGGACCCATTAGCTTTTCCTATTTATGACATAATCATGGCTCGTGCCAAATTTCAAATTTCTTTGACATTGGGAAGTTGGAGAATTAGATTCCGTACGTAAAATTTAGACGCTAATTCTTTTGCGCTTAGAATTGAATAATCGAGTTGGGACCCATTAGCTTTTCCTATTTATGACATAATCAATGCTCGTGCCAAATTGTACGTTTCTATGAAACCGGGAAGTGAGAGAATTAGATTACGTACGTAAAATTTTGACGCTAATTCTTTTGCGCTAGAATTAAATAATCGAGTTGGGACCTATTAGCTTTTCCTGTTTTGGACATAAGTTATGCGCTTACCAAATTTCATGTTTCTACGACATCGGGAAGTGGGAGAATTAGTGGCGAGTCAGTCAGTGAGTCAGTGAGGGCTTTCGTCTTTATATATATAGATGGGGACACATTATACACTGAGGCCTGGAGCAGGTATAACATATATAACAGGAGGGGGACACATTATACACTGAGCCCTGCAGCAGGTATAACATATATAACAGGAGGGGGACACATTATACACTGAGCCCTGCAGCAGGTATAACATATATAGCAGGAGGAAGACACATTATACAATGAGCCCTGCAGCAGGTATTACATATATAGCAGGATGGGGACACATTATACCCTGAGCCCTGCAGCAGGTATTATATGTATAACAGGAGAGGGACACATTATACACTGAGCCCTGGAGCAGGTATAACTTATATAGCAGGATAGGGACACATTATACACTGAGCCCCGCAGCAGGTATAACCTATAACGGGGGAGGGCATTGTACACTGAGCCCTGGAGCAGGTATAAGATATATAACAGGAGGGGGACACATTATACACTGAGCCCTGCAGCAGGTATAAGATATATAGCAGGTGAGGGACACATTATACACTGAGCCCTGGAGCAGGTATAACATATATAACAGGAGGGGGACACAGTATACACTGAGCCCTGGAGCAGGTATAACATATATAACAGGAGGGGGACACAATATACACTGAGCCCCGCAGCAGGTATAAGATATATACCAGGTGAGGGACACAATATACACTAAGCCCTGCAGCAGGTATAACATATATAATATGAGGGGGACACATCATAGACTGAGCCCTGCAGCAGGTATAACATAACAAGAGGGGGACATGTTATACATTGAACCTTGTTGCCATCAGTGACCTTACAGTTTATGGCTAACTGATTGGAATTTTAGTGCTTTTTGGTGAGCCGAATAATTTGCTGCTTATAACGGCTCTTTGGGGTCTTCATTTAGTACCAGAGCTGTTCTGCCCTCCTTTCTGCTGCAAGTCTGTTGACAGACCCTCCAGGCAGGACTCCTGACCCCGGTCATGGATCCGATATGAATGCTACATGTTGTGCAGTGATATATTAACAGGACTTCTGTGCTTTAACTGGGGCCGTGGACTGAGATATCACCGATGGAAAAATGTTATTCTGCATCTGGTACGGTACCGGCAGTGAGCGCAGGCAGAGGAGCGCCAGGTTACATAGCAGGGTTCTGCTGGGAACTAGATTTGCATTGAATTAAGACTCTCACTGATAACTTCTATTTTTTTGTAAGTTTTGAGGGCCCCCCCACACAAAACTGTACTGTGACTGCTGGGACCCCTGCTAAGAACCACCCTCAGAGCAACTGTCCCATCCGAACTAACTATGGTACACAATCAGCTTTATTTTAACCATTCACTTAACATCTAAACTTTCTCTTTAAAAACTCTAAAAACTTCACAACTTTTTCACCTGAGCTGAAGCCGTGTCTCCTGATGGACTCCCAGCAGGCAGGTCCACCAAGGAACCCGTAAATGATTTCTTTCCAACTTTCTGCCAAGGAGGAGCACATTTTTTCATTACACTGGGCTCCAGCCCCCATCCATCAGAAAGAGGCCCTACTCAATGCCATCCTGCAACTGCGATAGGAGTATGGAGTCAAGAAGGAATAAAGCCACCTACCAGGCAAGAATTTACTATGTACCGGGCCCTTTCCACTGCACCTGTGTCCTGAAAGAACCTGAGAGCACTAAAGACGTCTGATACCCCACCAAGAAATCTTCACATTTCAGAAACCAAGGTTTATTTCCACAGGGTGGCATCCTGCCTACTGAGGGCACAAAAGATATACAGTGATCCCTCCCTATATCGCGGTTCAATGATTGCGACTTCAGTGCATTGTGGATTTTAGATAGACCATAAATAATTCTGTTTTAGCTGAGTTTTCCACTATATCGCAGACAACTAAAGTCTGACATAGCCCATAAAGGAAGCTGGTGGCGAAACACCCAATGCACTGCACCTCAGTTTTTGAGAGACCGGCCCTTGCTGCTTCGGTCGTTGCACCAATCAGAAAAGAGTGAGCCCCAAATTCCTTCAAATCAATGCACAACAAAGCCAGGGCCCTGTGAAAAATTGCCGGGAATAGAAATTTAGTTAAAGGTGGGGGCCAAAAAATACCACCCATCACGTCTGACCAAGAAATAATCTGTCACCAACTTGACCAGGCAAGCCGAGCCCTGAATTGTATACAATGGAATGTCCCAATTTTTTTTCACCCATCATCTAGACGAGAACCCATGGGGCTAATGCAACAAAACAGAGTATCCTTATGTACCCCAACCAAAACCAGTGTAGGCTTCTCACTATCTTACACAGATGTGGCCAACAAAAGACGGATGAAAAACTGCTGCAAAGGTGCCTTGACGGCTGGAGCCAAACCCACATACTCCCCTACACTACATGTCCTTGAAAAGGAACACTCATCAGAAATTCCATGTTGGAATAGGAACTACTGGATCACACCACTGCCTTGTGCATGGGAAGACAACAGGTTCTTGGACGTTAAAGTAATGCTAGGCTCCCAATTCTTACTACCATGCATTGACTGACTAGCCGAACTCTTGGAGGCAACCAAAGATTTGGAGGAGGAGGAAGAGGACCACCATCTGGATTATCTGGAGTCACGCCGGCACCTAGAGGGCCTGGAGCACCATGACAAATGACTTGTATACCTCCAGAAAAATGGTGCTACACCGCTCTGAACGAGACAGCCCACAGGGGAAGGAGTGTGCACTGACAAAGCTGGTCTCATATACATCACGTGGGTGAGGGAGTAAGGGTAGGGACAGGGGAAGATTAGAGCCTAGCGCTAGGGGCACCACCACATTACAAGCTACTTGGTTCTGAATACTAGCAGCGAGTATTGCTGGCTCGCTCACAGAGCGGCCAGCAGTGGGGTGGGGAGGCTGCAGGAGATTTCTCTCCTCACTCTCCCCCGCCCTCTCCATTTCCTTCACATAGCGGCTGTTCAATACTGAACAGCTGCTATTTACACTGAACAATCAGCGATCAGCTCATTGTTCATCATTTATGCAGCCTAAACGATGGACGATGAGCTGATTGCTGATTGTTCAGTTTAAATAGCAGCCATTCAGTATTAAACCACCGCTATGTTAAGTGAAAAGAGAGGGGCGGGGGAGTGAGGAGAAAAATCTCTTTTAGTCGCCCCGCTGTGAGCCAGTGATACTAGCACCTGTGCAGCAGCAGTATGGGCGGGGACGAGCGTCAGGCATTGTTTGCCAAACAATCGTCTCATCTAAATAGGCCTTTAGGGCTGCTTCACACTGGCGAGAGCCATATCTTCCCCAGATATTGTTCTCCAAAGTCATGCGAAACCCCTGGATATGAGGTGTTTCAATCTAAAAAGAGCTTCACATCACTGTGGGGAATCCTTCTGCGGATGAAGGGATTTCCCCTCCGCTTCTGAATGGATCCTCTGCATGGCTGTCACAGCGGCAGCAAGGTATCGCAATGTTCTCCTATTATTTCCAATGGGGCTGGCACTGCTGCCGCCAGCCCTATTGAAAACAATGGGCGATAACACAAAAAGAAAGAATATGCTGTGATTTTTTTCAACAGCATCGCAGGAGTGAAAGCATCGTGAATGAGAATGACACCATTGAATATATCATTGGTTTCATATTCATGCTTTTTTACATACTCTCGTATTGCGACAAAATCACGTGATTTTCTCATCAGTGTGAGGACCCCCTAAGGCCTCCTTCACATCACTGTATGCGTTTTTACGCATTGTATAATCGCATGAATTAAGAATTGCCGCATTTGAGTCCCGACCTTTATTTGCGCATTTTCAGCTATTCGGACGGGCCACTGCTGCGTATCGGCAAGAAGATATGCAGAAGCGATGACAACCATTGATCGCTGTCAAATTCTCAGAATGACCAATAATGCTGAAATTGGGCCAGCTGTGTTCTTGTCTCAGCATTGTACGCCAGATAACTCCCTCACCCTCCCTTTTTTTCCAGTTTCCATTGAAGTCTATGGGAGCTTCCTGGGTATCTCGGCAAAAGATAGGGCAAGACCTATGTTTCATGTTGTGTATAAAATAGGCGACCAAACACAGAAATACTGTCCTCCGGAAATACCCCACAAAACCTCCATTGGAAGAGGTGCACTGATGCAGTCATCTACCCTTCATCCTTACATCTGTCCATTCTTCCTGCTTCTAACGCATCAACTTCAAGAACTGACTGTAGACTTGCTGCCTGATACTTCTCACTCCTTGACAGGTGTTATTTTCACAAGATCATCAATATTTTGCACTTCACCTGTCAGTTTTTTAATAGTACGTTGTCTAATAGATAGTTATTGTAGGATTTGCCTGGAAATAATCCTCTTTAATTATTGTTTTACAACTCTGAAAATCAGACATTTGCTTAATAGATTAAATATAATATGATTCGCCTGGGGATCTACTCAACCACAAATGTTGCTACTTTTTAAGTGAAGCTTCATGCCTGTAATGTTTATAACGAAGGCACATAGAGGCACCATGTGGCGGCACAAGGATTGCAATATGATTCCATACTACAGACATGTATTGCAGGCTGTAATAATCTGTATGCGTGGATGTACTTTGTGCGACTTTTTGCGATTCATCCAAAACTCACATGAATATGAAATCCATTATTTTGAATGGACGTATTTACATGAGCGATGGTGTAAAATAAAGAATCGCAGCATGTTCTATCTTTGGGTGTTTCCACGGAACGCCTCGCCTATTATTTTCAATGGGACTTAAAAGACATCACCTGGCACTCGTATGCCGTCTAATGTGCATGCAGGTGCGATGTTTCCCATTGAAATCAATGAGATACACTTGCGATCCTTTGACATGCATGAAAAACACACCTGAGGATCGAAATTTCAAGGAAGTGAATATAAAATGCCCTAAATCGTTTTTTTTAAAAAAACGCACGTTAATAAGCGATTTTGGGACGAGTGTCTCAGGTCGATATCACGCTCACCCCTATGAATGTAGCCTGAGGGTGACTACCGACTAGCATTTGCGAATTTGCTGCGTTTTTTCTTCCAGGTGTCTATGGGGCTTTCTAATGTTAAAAACACATCGCAGCAAAAATAGCAATTTACCGCAAAATCACGATTTTGCGCAATACGATTTTAACATTAACAAGTCCCATAGACCCCTGGAGAAAAGAAAGCTGCGAATTTCGCAGTGAAAAAGAACTGTAGTGGGTAGTCACCCGGAGGGCTTATTCAGACGACCGTATACCGGCCGGGTATTCACTCCGGCCGATATACGGTGTCTCTCTCTGAAGGGGAAGGAGGCTGGAAGAGCCGGGAGCAGTGCACTGAGCTCCCGCCCCCTCTTCGCCAACTCTCCACCCCCTCTCTGCCCCTCTGCACTATTTGCAATGAGAGGAGGCGGGACGGGAGCGGGGCTAAATTCTGCGAATTAGCTACGCCCCCGTCCTGCCTCCCCTCATTGCAAATAGTGCAGAGGGGCAGAGAATAACCCCTGAGGCTGTTTTCATACCTGTGTTACGGCTCAGTTCAGGGTTTCTGTCTCTCTGCTCCATTTTTGGAGGAAAGAAACTGCAATTAAACTGAAAAAAAAACCTCAGTTTTTTCCGCCATTGATGTTAATTAGGTTTAAAAAAAAACAAAACAGAAAGCAAATAGAAAAGTTTCAGGTTTCCGTTTTTTTGTATGTTAAAATAATTTTGCAGACTGCGCTACTTTTCCGTCCAAAAAAACAGAAATCTGGTGGAATGGAAGCAAACTGAAGCCTTTACATTGATTTTCTGTTCTTTGCTCTTTCTTTTTTTTTAAAAAAAAACCTCATTGAAATTGATAAGGGTAAAACAAATCCCTTTTTTTTCAGTTTTATTTCAGTTTCTCTCTTCCAAAAATAGAGCAGTGAGACAGAAACCCTGAACTGACCCTAACACTGGTGTGAAAGCGGCCTAATACAATAGATTTTGTTTTATTTTTATGTATTTAGCTAAAATACACTATAGATAACATAAAGGAAGCACCGAGGAATTCTTTTTTGATGGAAAAGGGGTTACCAGACAACATCCCTTTAACAGGGCTGCCCGTAGTAAAATAATAAACTGAGCAGTACTTACCAATCTACCATCACCGGATGCAGCGTCGCAGCCCTGTCATGGCCCTGGCGTTTGTTGTCACAGCTGGCATCAAAGGAAGTCCGGTAACCAATGCACCCAATTAGGGCCATAGCGACTCGTTCCAGTACTCCTAGCGTAATGATACTCGAGATGTGAGCGCCGGTGCTAGGAAAACGTGCCATAACCCTGCAGCCCCTGCTTGGCTGCAATAGTCACCTGACTTCCTGTAAAGTCAGCCGTTACAACAAACGCCAGAACCAGAGTGGGGCTGCAGGGCTGGATCCCCGCAGTGGTGGACAGGTAAGTATTGTGCATTTGATTATTTTACTACACCCCTTTAATATAAGTTCCATTATGCCCAAGCTTGAACAGTCATAGAATGGTAGAGTTGGAAGGGACCTCCAGGGTCATCGGGTCCAACTCCCTGCTCAATGCATGATTGACTAAATCATCCCAGACAGATATTAGTCCAGCCTTTGTTTGAAAACTTCCATTGAAGGAGAACTCACCACCTCCTGTGGTAACTTGTTCCACTCACTGATCACCCTCACTGTCTAATGTCTAATCTGTGTCTCCTCCCTTTTAGTTTCATCCTATTGCTTCTAGTCTTTCCTTGTTTCCTTCTGTCCGGCATATTCATGCAGATAATGTCTTGTATTTACTGGTTCCTAATGCACTATGTTTTATTTGCAGCAATGACCCAGCTGTTACTTGGGAGGGGAAACAATTGTCTGGCTCATAGGTGTATTTGTTATGATATGAACGGTTATCCAGGTGGGAGATAAGTTTTTAAAGTGAATCCAAATCTGTTAAAACAATGAAAGCTGCATCTTACCTCCGTCTTCCCGGCAATCCAGCGCTGCAGCCCCGCGGTCCTCCCAGTTGTTGTTTAGGATTGGCTATCACCGGACCGCTGCAGACAATCAGAGGCCACATCAGTCCGATGCCGTCCTCCTGACATCGTTGCAGCATAGCCGTAGGGATGCCTAGGAGACCTTTCACACAGGACGGAATTAGTCGGCGCAGACATTTCAGTGTCACAATGTTATCCCTATGGGGCTTTAATTCTGTGCATTTTTACTTCAAAGCCGCAAGATTAAATGCCACAGGGGGAAGGCTTTAGGGCTCCCTTACACTGGAGTATTTTTCATCAGTATTTTGGGAGCCAAAACTAGAAGTGGAACGTAGAGAGAGAAAGTATAATAGAAAGATTTGTATTTCTTATGTATTTTGGAGCCGCTTCTCCTGGCTTTGACAAAATACTGATGATAAATACACCCGTGTGAAGGAGCCCTTATGCTGCGGAATTAAGGATGTCTTGCAGAATTGTCGCTGCGGATTTCTAACCTCCTGGAGATATAATTCCACAAGTCTGCATTAAAAAAAAAAAAAGCAAGAATTCCGCAGGACGCTCCGCAGAAAGCATTTTGCAATTAAAAACGCAACAAAATCCACAGTAATTGACTAAACCTGTGTAAAGGTCCCTTATACAATGGCACACAAACTGCCCTATAGGTCTTTACTGCAGATTGTGCACACGGATTAATGAATGAGGCTTCCTTATTTCCTGACTGCACAGCCTTATCTCTAATAAGTTTTACAATTAGAGCTCCTACTTATAATAGATGTGCTCCCTCTGGTGTAAAAGAACAGTAATGATACACCGAGAAAAACTATATAGTAGAAGTGGGTACTATGTGTGTGTGTATATGTATGTATACACACACACAGAGACACACACACACACACACACACACAGACACACACACACACACACACATATATATATATATATAATATGTTACAATGCAAAGCAATGGAGTTTGGGAGTTTTAACAAGCCTCCTTTGTTAACAGTGGATTTTCAGATGCGCAGCTTGCCTATATGTTGTGAATTTTTGCCATGGATTTGCTTATTCCACTTATATGTTCATGCCAAAATCCACATATTACAAATTCAGATTCTATTGAGGATTTTGGTGTGAATTTTTAGGCTTGTTCTACACTGTATGTTTTACCCTGTATGTGGACTAAGCCTTCACACAGCCAAGAAATTCGCGCAAGATGTGTGTGTTGCGAGACGCATGAATATGAACCCCTATTCTTTTGAATGGGGTCATACACATGAGCGATGTTTTCCTGCATCATACCACAATGCGATATGAAAAAGTAATTTGCAGCATGTCCTATCTTTAGGCGTGCCCTTGCATTGCATTGCCCATGGTTTTCAATGGCGCCAGCGACAGCATCGCCCCACAACACAATATCCTGGTCCCTTCCATAAATGTCATACATGTTTGTCTCATGCACTGTGAAAAGCTTGTCTTGTCATTTCCAGTGTGTGTGTTGCACTGCTGCGGTGCTTGAGAGGTTAACTTTAATAAAATCATTACCTACATGTAAATTTATCAGTCTGTCATGTCATGTGGTATGAGAGAAAGTATAAATAGAAGTGATTGAGAGTGGGAAAGGAGTCCAGTTCTGCAATCTGTGTTCAGAGGAGTTCCATCTTCTGAAGTAGCAAAAGTTCCACCTATCACAGAGCCACATGGAGGCACCTTCAGCTTCCTTGTGGTGAAGATGGAAGAGGAGGAGAGATTTCCCGTAATGACTGTATTTTGGATGTGAGTGGAGGGAGCCACCAAATAAAAAAGAGAGCAATTGTAAGTAGTCACTTTTCTTGACAAGGCCAGTGCAGAGGTACTAAACAATTCTTCAAGTTTTCCTATGCGGCCGTCCAGATCCAGGATCACCGCATAGAAGTACGCTCCTTAATGTTCCACCACGCATCTCCTAGGCTGGGTGAAAGTCAATAATTATTGACAGAGTGTCTGTGCAGTGACCCTACCCCTTTCCTCCTCCAGAGTGTTCCCCTTCCAGGAGTGGTTCCAGGCAGATGACATAGCCTGCAGGACCAATGTCATCCTGAGTTTCCTCCCTGACCTCAAACCTCTTGTTTTACCTACACTGTAAAAACTGTACTTAATTTGCAGTGTAATTGTTATTCTGCAAGTTTACTAATGTAAAGTTTATACCGGGCCCTAACGGTTCCTAGGGACCTGAGGTACTAAAAGACTGTTTGTCTGTGATTATTCTCCGCCGAGGGTCATACCACCGTGTAGGAACGGTGGCGTCACCCGTGACAACTACTCCCCCCACCATCCTGATATTGGCATTCCTTTCCTCGGTGTGTTGACGGTGGCCGGCAGTGTACTCGGGCCTTGGCTGCGTGTCATCCCTCAGGGAAAGGAGTTTGGTAAGTGCTGCCGTGACAAGTCATCACTTAACCCTCCCAGCTCCCCACGTATGTCAGGTGTCCGGGGTGTCCTTATGGGACGCTGTATTAGGTGCACACGAGTGTGTTGCGATGTCTCCCCATTGAAAACGCTACTTACCAGAAGGGATGTGAGTAGAGATGAGCGAGCACCAAAATGCTCGGGTGCTCGTTACTCGAGACGAAATTTTCGCGATGCTCGAGGGTTCGTTTCGAGTAACGTACCCATTGAAGTCAATGGGCGACTCGAGCATTTTTGTATATCGCCGATGCTCGCTAAGGTTTCCATTTGTGAAAATCTGGGCAATTCAAGAAAGTGATGGGAACGACACAGCAACGGATAGGGCAGGCGAGGGGCTACATGTTGGGCTGCATCTCAAGTTCCCAGGTCCCACTATTAAGCCACAATAGCGGCAAGAGTGCCCCCCCTCCCAACAATTTTTACTTCTGAAAAACCCTCATTAGCAATGCATACCTTAACTAAGCACCACACTACCTCCAGCAAAGCACAATCACTGCCTGCATGACACTCCGCTGCCACTTCTCCTGGGTTACATGCTGCCCAACCCCCCCCCCCCCCCCGCACAACCCAGTGTCCACAGCGCACACCAAAGTGTCCCTGCGCAGCCTTCAGCTGCCCTCATGCCACACCACCCTCATGTCTATTTATAAGCGCGTCTGCCATGAGGAGGAACCGCAGGCACACACTGCAGAGGGTTGGCACGACCAGGCAGCGACCCTCTTTAAAAGGGGCAGGGGCGATAGCCCATAATGCTGTACAGAAACAATGAGAAATTCAATCCTGTGCCACCTCCATCAGGAGCTGCACATGTGGGCATAGCAAGGGGGAACCCATGTGCCACACACTATTCATTCTGTCAAGGTGTCTGCATGCCCCAGTCAGACCGGGGTTTTTTATAAATAGTCACAGGCAGGTACAACTCCACAATGGGAATTCCGTGTGCACCCACAGTATGGGTGGCTCCCTGGAACCCACCGGCTGTACATAAATAAATCCCATTGCATTGCCCATCACAGCTGAGGTAACGTCAGGTTTAATGCAGGTGGGCTAAAAATTACTAGGATTACAATGTAGGTGAGGGCCCAAAAAAATTGGTGTACCAACAGTACAAATGTACTTCAGAAAAATTGCCCATGCCCAACCAAGAGGGCAGGTGAAACCCATTAATCGCTTTGGTTAATGTGGCTTAATTTGTAACTAGCCCTTCACAGTTAGGATTAAAACATGTAAACTTTATTAACGTGTTAAAATAAGAGACACTAGTGGGCGACAAACATAAATAAATTTCCAAAAATCTCTCGGGATAGGAATTGATGCAAAGAGTGTAATGACACAAAACCACGTTTTGCTATTGAAGCTAAGGTTGTATGTGTGTATTTTCACTCAATGATAGTTCTAAAAACTATGTTTCTGAACAAAGAGGCAGTCCATCACTTGAATATTAGCCAATAGAACTCTGTCGTTCTTAAAGTTCAGTATAAAAGTAGTTACTTATGTACGTTCTGGAGAGCGATCTAATGGTACATGGACCAGAAGATAGTATTAACTCCGCTGATGTGAACTATTACACAATCAATTGTATTGGATGCGATGTTGCCCCAATTTATTAGTGTAATAATTCTAAAGAGAAATACAGTAACTACTTGATGTAGGGTGCAGAGGCTCCATTCAGATGGACTACAACAATCCGTAAGGTAAGTAAAGAAGTTTCCTCAATAGGGTGAAAACTCTTATGGAGATTATACTCAATTATAGCGCACTCCTGTGTGCTTGATATGGAGGTGTTTTATATATAACTATTGTGACTCGACGCGTTTCTCCGCAAGATGATAGTGGTTCATCAGGAGTATTGAGTTTGTGATGAACTGGTTCGTTAGTTCATTAAGAGTATAACGTATGTGCTGAAGTGGTTCGTTGAAAAACTGAGCTCAACCATTTATAAGTGGGATATATACAGAGACCGGTCTGTTCTAAAAAATATATATCCTATGTCAGTATATGTGTCCTAGGGCTAGAGTATGTCAGCTTTGAAATAGGTAGCCAACATGCATTAGCCCGGACCAGATTCAAATTCTTTGAGTACTTGATCACGTATTTGCTACTAGGTATGATCACAAAAGTGAAATGAGGAGAAAAGCCTCTAAAGTAGACTTTGTCTATGAGATATTTAGACAGAGCCCGTATTTCGGTTAGAGTCTTAAGATTAGTATGTAGCCAATCAAGCCTCAAGGTGAGTAAAATGTATGAGCCAGAAGGAAAGTTAAAGCCCGAGAAGCCAATGCGATGAACATGGATTGCTGACAAAAAGCATTCCAAATGGCTAGGGCTTTTCAACACTGTGCTCCACAGGTGGGAGTGCAGTGCTCACAGCTCAAGGTAGATGTTAAAGGATCTTCAATGAACACTGACAAACTACTGGGAGCACACCAAACGAACCAGACTTAAATGTGCTCAATTTAGCTTTTGTATTGACCCAGGACATAGAGATAAATGGCCCATAAGGGTTGTTTTGCAGCTTAATGTATGAGCACAAGAAACATAGTATAAAAGGAGCAGCGCCTCCGGCCTTGATGGTAGCTTGCCCCGTCAGACCCTGCAGCAGTTCGTGGGCCGTGGACCTCTTCTCTCCTGAGTAGTTTCAGCACGGCCTGCTGACGCTTGGCCCCCGCTGTGCTGCCACGCCGCGCAACACTGACTGCTGGCGACGTGCTGCTGCTGACACATCTTGATTGCGAGACAGAGGTTGCGTAGGAGGGTGGTTTAGTGGAGGAAGCATACACCGCCGCAGATACCAGCACCGAGCTGGGGCCCGCAATTCTGGGGGTGGGTAGGACGTGAGCGGTCCCAGGCTCTGACTCGGTCCCAGCCTCCACTAAATTCACCCAATGTGCCGTCAGGGAGATATAGTGGCCCTGCCCGCCTGTGCTTGTCCACGTGTCCGTTGTTAAGTGGACCTTGGCAGTAACCGCGTTGGTGAGGGCACGTACAATGTTGCGGGAGACGTGGTCGTGCAGGGCTGGGACGGCATATCGGGAAAAGTAGTGGCGACTGGGAACCGAATAGCGAGGGGCTGCCGCCGCCATCATGTTTTTGAAAGCCTCCGTTTCCACAAGCCTATACGGCAGCATCTCCAGGCTGATCAATTTGGCTATGTGCACGTTTAACGCTTGAGCGTGCGGGTGCGTGGCAGCGTACTTGCGCTTGCGCTCAAACACTTGCGCTAGCGACGGCTGGACGGTGCGCTGAGAGACATTGGTGGATGGGGCCGAGGACAGTGGAGGTGAGGGTGTGGGTGCAGGCCAGGAGACGGTCGTGTCTGTGTCCTGAGAGGGGGGTTGGATCTCAGTGGCAGGTTGAGGCACAGGGGGAGAGGCAGCGGTGCAAACCGGAGGCGGTGAACGGCCTTCGTTCCACCTTGTGGGGTGCTTGGCCATCATATGCCTGCGCATGCTGGTGGTGGTGAGGCTGGTGGTGGTGGCTCCCCGGCTGATCTTGGCGCGACAAAGGTTGCACACCACTGTTCGTCGGTCGTCTGCACTCTCAGTGAAAAACTGCCAGACCTTTGAGCACCTCGGCCTCTGCAGGGTGGCATGGCGCGAGGGGGCGCTTTGGGAAACAGTTGGTGGATAATTCGGTCTGGCCCTGCCTCTACCCCTGGCCACCGCACTGCCTCTTCCAACCTGCCCTGCTGCTGCACTTGCCTCCCCCTCTGAAGACCTGTCCTCAGTAGTCTTAGCAAACCAGGGGGGTCAGTCACCTCATCGTCCTGCTGCTCTTCCTCCGAATCCT
This sequence comes from Eleutherodactylus coqui, assembly GCF_035609145.1. Lineage (NCBI taxonomy): Eukaryota > Metazoa > Chordata > Amphibia > Anura > Eleutherodactylidae > Eleutherodactylus > Eleutherodactylus coqui. The sequence continues at coordinate 71,055,976 of NC_089838.1, read as the reverse complement.
CTGTGCGCTCCTCCCTTGGACTTACTGCAATTACTACTACCTGAGTGATAGACAACTGTGTCTCATCATCGTCCTCCTCACCCACTAAAAGCTCTTGAGACAGTTGCCGGAAGTCCCCAGCCTCATCCCCCGGACCCCGGGAACTTTCCAAAGGTTGGGCATCGGTCACGACAAACTCCTCCGGTGGGATAGGAACCATTGCTGCCCATTCTGGGCAGGGGCCCGAGAACAGTTCCTGGGAGTCTGCCTGCTCCTCAGAATGTGTCATTGTAATGGAGTGAGGAGGCTGGGAGGAAGGAGGAGCAGCAGCCAGAGGATTCAGAGTTGCAGCAGTGGACGGCGCAGAACTCTGGGTGGTCGATAGATTGCTGGATGCACTTTCTGCCATCCACGACAAGACCTGCTCACACTGCTCATTTTCTAATAAAGATCTACCGCGTGGACCCATTAATTGTGAGATTAATCTTGGGACGCCAGAAACGTGCCTCTCTCCTAATCCCACAGCAGTCGGCTGCGATACACCTAGATCAGGAGCTCGGCCTGTGCCCACACCCTGACTTGGGCCTCCGCGTCCTCGCCCGCGTCCACATCCTCTAGGCCTACCCCTACCCCTCAGCATGGTGTATTACCAGTAGTGCAGAAACAGAACGCTGTAATTAAATGTGCCGCTTATTGGCCTGTGGTTGGAGGCTGACTTCGCTTACGGAACGCACAGCAGAGCCAGGAAAGAATTTTGCGCAAGCCTGTAGTGAGACGTAGGTGCGTATGACTGAGCTAGTGGAATTCACAGCGCAGAAGCAGTCAAGTGTCCAAAGGCCACTAGTAGGCCTTAAGTATTTTGCTTCTATTTTTTTTAAAGGCTGAGCTGAGACAGCAGACAGATACTGTAGGCAGTGTATATATGTATACTATTTCCCTCTGGACGGGATGACGGTGGTGATGTAACGGGCAACGCAGAGCCAGGAAAGAATTTTGCGCAAGCCTGCTGTAACACTTAGCTGCGTATTAATTAAGACTACTACCCCCAGCAGAGACGCAGTACACTCAAGACGGTCACAGGCAGCCCAAAGATAGTATTTTTCCCAAATTTTTTTAAAAAGCCCACTGCCTATATAGACAGTATATCTCTTTCACCTTTCCCACTGTCCCTGCCTCACCAGTACTGGCTCTATACTATGTAAAATTACTGCAGACTGTTTCCCTCTGGACGGGATGACGGCGGTGATGTAACGGGCAACGCAGAGCCCGGAAAGAATTTTGCGCAAGCCTGCTGTAACACTTAGCTGCATATTAATTAGGACTACTACCCCCAGCAGACACGCAGTACACTGAGGACGGTCACAGGCAGCCCAAATATATTTTTTTCCCCAAATTTGTTTGAAAAAGCCCACTGCCTATATAGACAGTATATCTCTTTCACCTTTCCCACTGTCCCTGCCTCACCAGTACTGCCCCTATACTATGTACAATGACTGCAGACTGAGGACGCAATGCTCTGCACGGCTGATATACAAAAAAAAAAAAATGTGTAACACTGCTAAAAGCAGCCTCAACAGTACTGCACACAGAAGGACCGTTGGGGTTCTTCAAGCCTAAAATAACTCCTAACGCTCTCCCTATAGCAGCAGCAGCATCACCAGCACTTTCCCTGATCTCTGTGGCGAGCCGCGGGAGGGGCCGATTTAAATACTGGGGTGACACCTGATCTCGCCAGCCACTCACTGCAGGGGGGTGGTATAGGGCTTGAACGTCGCAGGGGGAAGTTGTAATGCCTTCCCTGTCTTTCTATTGGCCAGAAAAACGCGCTAACGTCTCCGAGATGAAAGTGAAAGTAACTCGAACATCGCGTGGTGCTCGCCTCTAGTAACGAGCATCTCGAACACCCTAATACTCGAACGAGTATCAAGCTCGGACGAGTACGTTCGCTCATCTCTAGATGTGAGGCGCATCTGTGGGGAAATTGCATGTTGGCAAACGCTATATCGGGCCCTGATTCACCCCTCGATATCACATTTGCCCATGTGAAATTAGCATTAGGTTACATTCACACAAACGACTTTTTCTGCGCGAAAAAGACAAAAAAATGGGCTGAAATTGGATGGAAATAAAACAAATTATTTAAAATAGTTATATTCACACTTTTTTATTTGGATTAATGTTTCAAGGAAAGAAAATCGCTGCATGTCCTATTTTGGTGCGATTTTCTGATGAAAATTGCCCATGCAAGTCTATGGCTACATTTAAAAAATCAGATTGCACTCAAATGATGCAGGTAAGGGCTCTTTTCCACAAGTATATATCAGGCTGCCGTTTTCACGGTCGAGCGATATACACTATGATCTGATGCATTGGATTCCAATAAGATCACATGGCCGTATTCCTGAGATGTAAAAGCGCCCAGGCCAATATAGAGCCGGGTGTTTTTACGTCGGGCCCAAAAGATAGTACTGGAACTATTTTTTAGGCTGGAATACGTCGGTCCCATGGGAGCAAATGACAGCGGCCAGAGAAGGGAGGTGGGAGGGAGTTTAGCTCCCTCTTCCCTCCTCCCCTCCGGCTGATTCCAATGGGAGGGGGCGGGAGGGGGTAAGGGGGTGGAGCTAAACCCCCTCCCAACCCCTCCCATTGGAATCAGCCGGAGGTGAAGAGAGAAGAGGAGAGGGGAAGGCTCAATAGCATGGGCCCATGCTGTGTGAACAGACGCACAAACGTTAGATTTGTGCGCCTATTCACGAGCATTTACGCCCCAGGTGGTAGCATATGTCGGCCGGCCGTTAAATTGGCGGCCGAAATACGCTTGTGGGGAAGAGCCCTCACCATGAAAACCATAAATAAAGGTTTAAACAGATGAGCGTGAACGCGGAGAATACGACCTTCCCTATCATGTGTGTGTTTTTGTACCAAAGAACTCCACAGAGGTCTACAGGAGGTGCGCAAACATGCACATCTGCCTGCATGGGTATTTGCTAACTGCAGCGCACACCCGTGATCACCGGCACCTTGTTAGACAAATTAGCTGCTTCAATCGGGGGGGGGGGGCTGATTCCCTCACCGGTGTGAACGAGTGGTGCCTGTGCAAATATGCTCCGTATTTGCGCAGATATGAGTGCTAACTAAGCTCATTCACTGTGCAAAAACATTGTGCAGGAGTGAGCCTATTGTGTCACACTCTTATCTGTCGCAGCCCTAAAAAGAAGATAACCAAGATACGATTTTTTTCCCCATCCATGCATGAAAGCACATGCTCCAAAGAAAATACCTTGCAGAAAAATCCCAAGCTTGCATGGAAATTGAAGGAAAATTGCTTGCTAAATTAGCCATGTATAACGCCTATGTGAATAAACTCTTGGCTGCGTTCACATGGGGCATAATTGCCGCAGAATGCCGGTGCAGGCTTTTTATCCCAGGCAAAAATCTCGTCCACACGCTGTGGCCGATCCGTTGCGACCAAGCCGTGCTGAAATTGACATGCCGCGCGGAATTCAAAGACACGGCATGTCAATTCTTTCCCCTTTTCCGCAGCGGCTGCTCTCCTCTCTATGGTGAGAGATGGTCACAGTGGAATGCAGGCGGCAAAGCTGCTACAAAATCCACGGCAAAAGGCCACGGGTTTTGAAGCTGCATTTCTCCTGTGAATATCTCGCTATATTTCCTTGCGGTCATTCTGCAAGATTTCCGCGGGATCCCATGTGAACCCAGCCTTATGGGGGAAAACAGTTTGCACTAATTTTGATGAGACTCAGAATGCGCAAAGAATAGATACGTTTGTTGATCTGTTACCATTTATCCAATGCCTCACCTGAATGCACGCCCAGATTCACCATCAGGCACTCTATAATGGTTGCTTTCTACTGATTGTATTCATTGGGGTATAAACTCCAAAGTACATTAATGCTGGCTGGACGATAGACAGGAGAGCTCTGCTTCACCTTCAGCAGTTAGGGACTAGCAGTCTCCCAGGATTTACAGCAGAGCCAAATAGCAACAACTGGATGTCATAAGAAATATAGATATGAAGCTCGTATCAACATAAAGGAAATGCAGATGCAACTGAGGACGCACCATTAGATGACGCGGACATTGCCGTTTCACTGTGTTTCCTCTGTAATTCTACTGCGTTTTTGCATATCAAAAATGCTGTCTGAATAATGCATGTATTTTAGGGCTCCTTACCATGAGCGTATGCTCCTTTGGTCACAGCGCAACATAGTTTCAGAACAAACTATATTTTTATGTATGGGTATCGGTGTGTTTTACTGCACTTTTTCCGCCATGTTCATTTGTGAGCAGCAAACACTTGAAATGGCTAATTCGTCTAATGAGATCCAGATGTGTTCTTTTTGCAGTGGAATTACGCAGCGTATTACACATCTCCTTCCGTATTGCACACACATTTGTGCCCCCCCAACTGTTGACTTCTATAGGGACCTTTGGTGCACTAATGTGTAGAAAAATAGAGCTTGCTGCGTTTTATTTGCCCGACCAAAATGTGCACGCAAAATACGGAAATGTTAGTGAACCAATAGAAATTAATGAGTTCTATTCTCTGTGTATTGCACATGAATAATCCCTTGTGAGGGCTCCTTTAAACAAGTTTCACACTCCCCCTTGCGTATTTGCGTCAGTCACAGGAAAATCAAGCAGGTCCTATTTTTTTTAGGCACAAGCATATTTGCGCAGGCATCAGTATTTGCACAGATACCACTCGTTCACATGGGCTTGGAAATCATGCTGCCCTGATGTAAATGTCTAAGTAGCCTAATGCGGCGCTGGTAATTTTCACTATTTTTATTTTTTTTTACATATTTTTTATGTCCCTGAATGGGACTTGAATCCTTGATCATATGATTTCTATGGTAATACATTGCAGTACGTCTGTACTGCATTGTATTATCACTATTGCTAGCGATCAAATGCTATGGCACATCCGGGCGCCAGGCAATGGTGTCTGGTTGCGATGGCATTGCAATCAATCAGCCCTCTGCGATGACATAGCAGTGGGCCAATAAAGCCACAGAGGGAGGGTGCTCCCTCTGTGAACTCATTATTTGCTGCGATCAAGATTGATCATGGCATGTAAGAGGTTAACAGTGGGGCTCAGTGTTTTCACCAATCCCTAGTGGTGAAGAGGGAGGCCAGCTGTCAGTCAGGTTTATATCCTGTTGCCTTAAAGGAGTTGTCCCGCGGCAGCAAGTGGGTCTATACACTTCTGTATGGCCATATTAATGCACTTTGTAATGTACATTGTGCATTAATTATGAGCCATACAGAAGTTATAAAAAGTTTTTCACTTACCTGCTCCGTTGCTGGTGTCCTCGTCTCCATGGTTGCCGTCTAATTTTCGCCGTCTAATAGCCAAATTAGACGCGCTTGCGCAGTCCGGGTCTTCTTATCTTCTCAATGGGGCTCCGTGTAGCTCCGTGTAGCTCCGCCCCGTCACGTGCCGATTCCAGCCAATCAGGAGGCTGGAATCGGCAATGGACCGCACAGAAGCCCTGCGGTCCACGGAGGGAGAAGATGCCGGCGGCCATCTTCACCGGGTAAGTAAGAAGTCACCGGAGCGCGGGGATTCAGGTAAGCGCTGTCCGGTGATCTTTTTTAACCCCTGCATCGGGGTTGTCTCGCGCCGAACGGGGGGGGGGTTGAAAAAAAAAAAAACCCGTTTCGGCGCGGGACAACCCCTTTAAGTACCAGCCAGCCAGGATATCAACTTATGTCCCATGGCGATAAGGGGTTAAAAATGTGATATTGAAAGCTGGGTGTGCAATTCACCTTATTTTGTAAAATCTGATTACAAAAGCTCTAAACTGTTTTTATTTCCAAAGAGCAGGAAATTGCTACAACTAAAGGCACATGTGTTATAGAGAATAATGAAGTCACATAATAGAAATCAGAAAACAGATTTTAAACCTACTGTAGAAGTTACATTTTGGGGACTGTTTTGCAAAATAGGCAACTTTACAGTATATTTATGTTTCCTGTACGTTCTGGTTATTATAAACTCTTACATAATATCTATTCAGTCAAATTGCAATTATCCAAAACCCTGAAATATCAGATTTTCTGAATGATAGATATTCATAAATTAAAGGGGCTTTCCAACCTGTTACTACTGGTGGCCAGTTCTCAGGATAGGTCATCGATAGTTGATCGGCAGGGTCCTGCCAATTAGCTGATTGTCCAACTCGGTGTATAATCTGCCTTTTTGACATTCCTACTACAGCATTTCCTCATGGTGTATGGACTGACTGGCCAACAGGGAAATATTTCCACTAGCTGGCCAATCAGCCATAATGGAAGTGTATTTATTCCAGGCCTGCCTCTACATGGGCGCTAGTTATTGTCCTTTCTGAGATGTTTGGTGAAGCCGCAGACTCCTGTCAGCTAAGTACTCTGTTATATACATTGCTCCATCCTTCTGAAAAACTCTTTTTCCTTACCCCTTCATATTGGAACAGACTAGGCCCAGGTTCCTGATGTGGGGCCATCCTTATTGGGGCATTCGACTTGCTTTTAGGCAGTCTGCCACACCGAGGTTGGTTAGGGATAGTGTTTCTGTATTTTTTACCATTATTTGCATCTTCTTTTTCCCACATTCTAGTGATGTAATATATGCCTGCATTGGTTTTTTGTGGACATTTATTACATCTTGGCTTGGGGATGTCTATGAGGGGTGCTGTACTTGCACCTTTCATGAATGTAACAGAGTGTAGCCGCCTATTACACATCCGGCTCCAACTCCAATGCGGAGCTGGAAATGTAAGAAGTGGCTTTGCTCTCATTGATTTCAATAGGTGCAAAGACAGCCATAACACTTCTGATCCTGATGAGGATGTCTGGTCTGCTACACTGACAGTGGACAGGAAGGTCAGCTAAATGTTGGGGATCCCTAGTGGTGGACCCCTCTTTTCAACTATTGATGACCTAGCCTGAGAAAAAGTCATTAATCATAGAAGCCGGAAAACCCCTTAAAAAAAAAAGACAGACAATACAAATAGATTCAAACAGTTGCAGTTGCAGTTCCTGAAAGTCAAAGGTTGGTCAATTTAGCTAACCTGACTGAACTTTAAAATAATCTTTATGATATAAATATAATAAAAGCTAAAAAAAATAGGATCTTGTATTCTATGTCTGATATGCAACAAACACTCAGACCTTTTTACTTTGGGATAACACATTTTGAATGCCAGAATAAGCAGAGATTTTCCACAGTTCAACTTCATTGAAAAGACATTGAACTGAAAAAGAATGGTAAAATATCAAAAAAGTCTTATTTTACTGCCAAAATAAATACAAGTTAAGCTTTTGTCAAGAGTTCACTTTTTCATTTACTAAGCTGCCCTGAAAAAAACTGCATGTAACAAAACTGTTACTTATCTGTTTTGATTGAGATTGAAGTTGTAGTGGACAAGATGACCCCACTGCAATATGCGTAGACTACTTGTTTATGTTGTGCAATGATATTTGATTAGCAGGAAAATAGCCTGCATACAATAGTCATACCATTTTTTTTTAAATCCCTTGAAGGCCTCCCAGGATAATTATTGCTGGGACAACCTGTTGGTCATCAGTGCTTGACAGGTCGTCCCTTGTAAAAGGGCCCTTAGAGACTCTCTCTTCAAAGGGGTTCTCAAGAACATAAGCATTAAAGTCTAACCTTATGTAGTGTCCCCGTACTGTCACTACAGTGCAGTTTTAATATCTTAGGGAGACTGTGTCACATATGGTATGGCGTACAAAAGAGAACTTGCATTGGTCTCTTGGCAACATTAAAGTTTCTTTCAAAAATCGTATCTTCCATTAGTGTTGCTCATCTTGATCGGCTCGGCGATAAAATCGTCCTGATTTTTGCAAAATTGAATTTAGTCCAAACTGATTTTTTGTGAAAATCACAATAAAATCAGATTTCCCATAATGCCTGCAACAGAGGTCAGCATGCAGCCAATCAGCAGCAGCATGCCTTTCTGATGTCACTGTGTCCTTCATCTTGCATATAGGTAGCAGTTTCATTGGATGCCTGTATCACATGACCTAGCCATATATAATATAGAGTGTAACCAATGGCCATTTTACAGTTGAGCACGTGACAGAGAAGCTGCATCATGTTTATATGCCTATATAACACGTGGTCCACTGTTAGGGACAGATATTCTACAGAGGATATATTACTAATGGGGTGAAAACTTCTATACCAGCAGAGAACTTAAACAGGGTTCTATTGGAGGGAGCAGAGAAAATTGCTGCATTAGGTTTATATGCTTTTTGTCACTGAAAGTGCCTGAAACTAAAATATAACCTTTATTAATATTAATGATAAAAAACCAATACTGCTAAGGCAGGATGGTTCCGACCTAAACGGACACAAAATGACAGACAACCATACAAAACAACCACAAAATTAATTGCCTATGGGATTAGCGCAATTTGCTTAAGTAATTAGAATGACTCAAATACAGAATTTTAATATATTATTTAAATTGATAATGATAAGAGGGGCTACCAGATAAGGTGGTGACCGTAGCGGGCCGTTATCAGGTATACAAGGGACCAGAAAGTGGTAGCGCCTACTGAGATAACTCCATGTTGTTATGCATTAATAAGAACATGCCTATTGATGGAAAGACACTGTTCCAAAACAACTAGAGAGCGTCACTCATAAAACCCTAAGTGGTGGATAATGACAATTAGATCATCCACACTAGACAAATATTATACTAGTACACTCGCTTATGGGAGCACTGTACTGAGTCCGTAACCTTATTTGTTACTAGACTTATTCACTTCCCCATAGGGTCATCGATCTGACAAGACCCAGTTCTTAAATTAGGTCAAAGTCTGTATCATCGGAAACAGGCTAGAAGGCTGGACTTGTAATGACAATTAAGTCAGGAGAAGTCCAAGCTACTTATAATATATGTCAATTCGCAAAATTGCGAATTTGATGAACATATAAATAGTTAGCTGAAATCCAATGTGGACCAGGGCGAACAAGATCGTCCGTAATCGTCTAATCGTCAACGCGTTTCCGCAGCGCAAGGCAGATTATTTGGCGCGCTGCTTCATCAGGACGAAAATAAGACTGAATGATGCCCAAAAATTGTGCGATGCCAATCAACTGCACACAATTTTTGTTGCAATGGGTTCGAATAGCAAACAGCAGTTGCACAAAAATTGCGCGTAAGAACTGGTTTTTTAATGCGCCGATGTAAGAAGGCTGGTAGATTAATTGCACATTATGTAAAAGCAAATAGAATAGTTTTTAGTGTAGTGTAATTAATAACACTGCTTTACACTAAACAGACGACTGTGGAGGCTGATTTACACAAACAGATTGATTTGCGATTATAATGCAATCAATCTTGTTGCCTTACACTAGACAGTCGACTGTAAAGGCAACCCGATTGGTTTGCAAATAGTGCAATTGACCATGCTGTTTTATAATGAACAGACAGCTGACATAGCAATCCTTATGTTAGATAGGTCCATTAATTGAACACTATTGAACAAACATAGGTGCTAGTGATTAAACAGTCTGAACACCTGATACTTGGCGTTTATTGTCCCAGACTGACAAAAGAGCCAGGGAGGTCAATTAGAAATTGTGATGATAAATTTTCTAACCTGGCTAAAGTACAATACGGTCCTAGATGGTGACCGCTATCTAAACTACACTACCAGCCCCTGTGAGGCATTATTTCAAACTGACAGACCTGGTAACTGTCTGTGCCTGGTCGGTTTAAGTAGGGGTAGCTCCTCCTTGTGGGAGGGGAAGGAACATGGTGCAACCAATTGGGTAAAGCATAGGGGAGGGACGGTCCGGAGTGACACGTCTACTAGCCAATCGGGCATATAGTCCAATGTCTGTTTATGAATGACAAGTAAAGATTGATACACAAAAAAAAAAAAAAAAAATGATGCCGCTGCTTACGCGTTAAACGTGGCGCCAGATCGCGCAACATAGTGCCGCTGGTATTGGGTATAGGGCGACATGGTCGCTGGGTTACGGGGATGCGGTTTATTTACGCGATGACGTCAGCCGCAACGTCGCACGTGATGACACTAACACGGCCGAAGCCACGCCCCCTATTCTGCGACCTCGCCGCTAGCATCGGGTTATTAAGCGACGGAGTCGCTTGGTAACGGGGAAGCGGCCTATGACGTGATGACGTCAGCCACAATAGCGCACATAATGATGTTAACCGCGTCTGAAGCCGCGCCCCTTTTGGTGACGTGGGACATGTTAACCAAACAGATCTCCCAATCAGAATACACTCAAACAGACATACTAACGATATTATCGCTACGTCGTGGATTCAGAGGCAAAGCCGTACAAGATATTGATTGGTATAATATAAAATGGGATCAAATAAATGGGAAAGGCTGCGTACCTGGTTACCAACTATTAAATGCTGATAATATTAATCACACAGTGAAAACTAGTTGGTAAGATGAGGTGATGCTATATATAGTATTTCTCATATTGATGTAATATTATATTGCAAACCCTGCTGAACCGGATTCTGCGCAATAATTATAGAGCACCAACAACAACTCAACACCAGGACTAATGCTTATATATTATTAAAGATTATATTTGTTGTTGATTCCATACCAAAGAAATCGCCATTTCCAATTCCCATTAATATCCTCAACCACACACATCCTAGAAGAGAACTGCCCACCGTTGGAACGGATAGGGCAGATCTTTGCGGGTAAGTGCAGAAAAAGGAATTATATTACACCTTTACTTGTACTAGGCTACTTCATTTACCATACCCAATTGGATTGATTAATAAAGTGTTCAATATCTTACAGTTTAAATTGTCCAATTCGTCATTGTGAGTATTGTTAAGTTATATCATAATTAAACAGTACTGTATACCGAGAACATTGAAACTAGTACGTTTTAAGCCATGATTACCCCTCGGGATGAAGATCTTAAATAAAAGAAACAAAAGATAAATTTTCGTTTAATCCCTTGGGTGCTAAACAATCAAGTTTGTGAATCCAAAAGGCCTCCTTTTGGAGTAGCCGTCGGTTCATATCGCCTTTACGGCCATTGTCACGTATCAATTCGATACCTCTAAACGAAACCGCTTCAGGATGGTCGGGATGAAATTCCCGCATGTGGGTGGAAAGACTTGTATCCTCGTTTCTATCAATGTTTCCAAGGTGGGCCAACGTACGTCTACGTAGTTGTTGGATAGTTTTGCCCACGTAGTCTTTGGGGCAAGGGCAGGTTGCCAAATATACGACATACGATGATCGGCAATTTATAAAGTCACGAATGAAAAACCTTTTTCCAGTTGTTGCACTTTGGAAATATTTGGTTTTTTCCATAACTGGGCAAGCCTTGCAGCCATGGCATCGAAAGGAACCAACCATCGGGCTTGTTGTAAGCCAAGTTGGGGGGGCAGGTGGTCTTGTATAATGACTCCGCATGAGACGGTCCCTGAGACTCCTCCCTCTTCTATATGTGATGGCGGGATAGGGATGCAAGGAATCCACTAAATCGGGATCTTCCCGTAAGATGTCCCAGTATTTGGAGATTATTTTCCTGACTTTAGAAGCCTCGTCGTCATAGGTGCCAATAAGTCGTATAAATTTGTCACCTTCGATTTTATCTCTCCCCTGTAATAATTCAGTTCTAGTTTTAGTATTTGCCCCCTCACGTGCTTTTTCCAAAACCTCAATGGGATAACCCCTCCTTTGGAATCTCCGTGTGAGATCCTGGGCTTTTTCGTTGAAATCTTCTTCGTTCGAGCAGTTCCGTTTAGCACGAATATACTGGCCCTTCGGAATGCCATCTTTCAGTGATCTCGGATGATGACTGTCATAATGAAGAAAATTATTAGTAGACGTGGATTTTCTGAACAGTGTCGTAGAAATGACCCCTGATTCCGTTTTTGAAATTTGCAGGTCCAAAAACGTTATAGATTGTTTCTGTACTTCTGATGTCAAAAAAAGGCCCAAGGAATTGTTATTGAGTTCACCAACGAAATCCAGAAATTGTACCTCCGTACCTGTCCAAAGAATAAAAATGTCATCGATATATCGAATCCACATATCGATATATCGGGTCCAATTGGTGGTGCTATCCGCAAAGACGTACTTTTCCTCCCACCAGCCCAGGTACAGACACGCATAATGGGGAGCACAGGGACTCCCCATCGCGGTCCCCCTGAGCTGGTGGAAGTACTTTCGGTCGAACACAAAATAGTTGTGTTCCAAAATGAACTGTAACAGTTCTAGAACCATCTTGTTATGGTCAAAGAGATACCTCCCTCTTTGTTGTAGATAGAAACTCGTAGCCTTTAGACCACCCTCATGCGGGATTGAGGTATAGAGCGCCTCTACATCAAGGCTTGCCAAAAGGGTGGTATCGGAAACATGCACATCCGCTAAGCGTCTAAGTACATCTGTCGTATCTTGTACGAATGACGGTAATGATTCTACAAATGGTTTGAGAACGGTTTCAATGTACTGGCTAGAAGCTTGCGTGATGCCGTTTATGCCGGATACAATAGGGCGTCCTTTTAGAGGTGTTAAGCCCTTGTGAACCTTAGGAATGCCGTAAAAGGTAGGAATTTGGGGATGATGTGGATACAAGAAGTTGAATTCAGTGTTGCTAATAAGATGTTGGTCTTTAGCACGTGTCAAGATGTCAAGTAAGTCTTTTTGGAAAGAATCGGTTGGATCCTGATCTAATCTTCCATAACTGGTATTATCGCCTAGGAGATTCATACACATCGTTCTGTATGCTAAATCATCCATAATGACGAGGTTTCCACCCTTATCAGATTGTTTTATCACTATGCTCTTATCGTTTTCGATTTCAAGTAAGGCTTTTTTTTCCCCCTGAGTTAGATTTTGATAATGAAAACATCTTTTTTCCGATAGGGGTTTTAGCTCTTCAAATACCATTTTTTCGAACATATTGATGTAAGGGGAGTCATTTATGGGCGGCATACTGGTGCTCTTCAGTTTGAGGTCGGTGAATGGACCCTCACCCGGTGACGAATCGGCCTCTCTTGCCAAGTCCTCAAGATCATTAAGAGCTTGTAGATCCCTAACATCCAGCCCCAATTCAGCACTTTTTTTACGGTTTTGTATGGCATAAAACTTCTTCCATTTGAGTTTCCTGAGGAATAATGATATATCTTTTTTCCAAATAAAAGGGTCATAACGATATGTGGGAACAAATGACAGGCCTTTAGTCAAAAGTTGAGTTTCCTCTATAGAAAGAGATCTTGATGATAGGTTGATGATTTGAAAATCATCCTTATTAAGTGCTGCCAAGTTTGAATTTGCAACTCTACTGTAGGTACTAGGAGGCTCAGGGGGACCGCGATGGGGAGTCCCTGTGCTCCCCATTATGCGTGTCTGTACCTGGGCTGGTGGGAGGAAAAGTACGTCTTTGCGGATAGCACCACCAATTGGACCCGATATATCGATATGTGGATTCGATATATCGATTACATTTTTATTCTTTGGACAGGTACGGAGGTACAATTTCTGGATTTCGTTGGTGAACTCAATAACAATTCCTTGGGCCTTTTTTTGACATCAGAAGTACAGAAACAATCTATAACGTTTTTGGACCTGCAAATTTCAAAAACGGAATCAGGGGTCATTTCTACGACACTGTTCAGAAAATCCACGTCTACTAATAATTTTCTTCATTATGACAGTCATCATCCGAGATCACTGAAAGATGGCATTCCGAAGGGCCAGTATATTCGTGCTAAACGGAACTGCTCGAACGAAGAAGATTTCAACGAAAAAGCCCAGGATCTCACACGGAGATTCCAAAGGAGGGGTTATCCCATTGAGGTTTTGGAAAAAGCACGTGAGGGGGCAAATACTAAAACTAGAACTGAATTATTACAGGGGAGAGATAAAATCGAAGGTGACAAATTTATACGACTTATTGGCACCTATGACGACGAGGCTTCTAAAGTCAGGAAAATAATCTCCAAATACTGGGACATCTTACGGGAAGATCCCGATTTAGTGGATTCCTTGCATCCCTATCCCGCCATCACATATAGAAGAGGGAGGAGTCTCAGGGACCGTCTCATGCGGAGTCATTATACAAGACCACCTGCCCCCCCAACTTGGCTTACAACAAGCCCGATGGTTGGTTCCTTTCGATGCCATGGCTGCAAGGCTTGCCCAGTTATGGAAAAAACCAAATATTTCCAAAGTGCAACAACTGGAAAAAGGTTTTTCATTCGTGACTTTATAAATTGCCGATCATCGTATGTCGTATATTTGGCAACCTGCCCTTGCCCCAAAGACTACGTGGGCAAAACTATCCAACAACTACGTAGACGTACGTTGGCCCACCTTGGAAACATTGATAGAAACGAGGATACAAGTCTTTCCACCCACATGCGGGAATTTCATCCCGACCATCCTGAAGCGGTTTCGTTTAGAGGTATCGAATTGATACGTGACAATGGCCGTAAAGGCGATATGAACCGATGGCTACTCCAAAAGGAGGCCTTTTGGATTCACAAACTTGATTGTTTAGCACCCAAGGGATTAAACGAAAATTTATCTTTTGTTTCTTTTATTTAAGATCTTCATCCCGAGGGGTAATCATGGCTTAAAACGTACTAGTTTCAATGTTCTCGGTATACAGTACTGTTTAATTATGATATAACTTAACAATACTCACAATGACGAATTGGACAATTTAAACTGTAAGATATTGAACACTTTATTAATCAATCCAATTGGGTATGGTAAATGAAGTAGCCTAGTACAAGTAAAGGTGTAATATAATTCCTTTTTCTGCACTTACCCGCAAAGATCTGCCCTATCCGTTCCAACGGTGGGCAGTTCTCTTCTAGGATGTGTGTGGTTGAGGATATTAATGGGAATTGGAAATGGCGATTTCTTTGGTATGGAATCAACAACAAATATAATCTTTAATAATATATAAGCATTAGTCCTGGTGTTGAGTTGTTGTTGGTGCTCTATAATTATTGCGCAGAATCCGGTTCAGCAGGGTTTGCAATATAATATTACATCAATATGAGAAATACTATATATAGCATCACCTCATCTTACCAACTAGTTTTCACTGTGTGATTAATATTATCAGCATTTAATAGTTGGTAACCAGGTACGCAGCCTTTCCCATTTATTTGATCCCATTTTATATTATACCAATCAATATCTTGTACGGCTTTGCCTCTGAATCCACGACGTAGCGATAATATCGTTAGTATGTCTGTTTGAGTGTATTCTGATTGGGAGATCCGTTTGGTTAACATGTCCCACGTCACCAAAAGGGGCGCGGCTTCAGACGCGGTTAACATCATTATGTGCGCTATTGTGGCTGACGTCATCACGTCATAGGCCGCTTCCCCGTTACCAAGCGACTCCGTCGCTTAATAACCCGATGCTAGCGGCGAGGTCGCAGAATAGGGGGCGTGGCCTCGGCCGTGTTAGTGTCATCACGTGCGACGTTGCGGCTGACGTCATCGCGTAAATAAACCGCATCCCCGTAACCCAGCGACCATGTCGCCCTATACCCAATACCAGCGGCACTATGTTGCGCGATCTGGCGCCACGTTTAACGCGTAAGCAGCGGCATCATTTTTTTTTTTTTTGTGTATCAATCTTTACTTGTCATTCATAAACAGACATTGGACTATATGCCCGATTGGCTAGTAGACGTGTCACTCCGGACCGTCCCTCCCCTATGCTTTACCCAATTGGTTGCACCATGTTCCTTCCCCTCCCACAAGGAGGAGCTACCCCTACTTAAACCGACCAGGCACAGACAGTTACCAGGTCTGTCAGTTTGAAATAATGCCTCACAGGGGCTGGTAGTGTAGTTTAGATAGCGGTCACCATCTAGGACCGTATTGTACTTTAGCCAGGTTAGAAAATTTATCATCACAATTTCTAATTGACCTCCCTGGCTCTTTTGTCAGTCTGGGACAATAAACGCCAAGTATCAGGTGTTCAGACTGTTTAATCACTAGCACCTATGTTTGTTCAATAGTGTTCAATTAATGGACCTATCTAACATAAGGATTGCTATGTCAGCTGTCTGTTCATTATAAAACAGCATGGTCAATTGCACTATTTGCAAACCAATCGGGTTGCCTTTACAGTCGACTGTCTAGTGTAAGGCAACAAGATTGATTGCATTATAATCGCAAATCAATCTGTTTGTGTAAATCAGCCTCCACAGTCGTCTGTTTAGTGTAAAGCAGTGTTATTAATTACACTACACTAAAAACCATTCTATTTGCTTTTATATAATGTGCAATTAATCTACCAGCCTTCTTACATTGGCGCATTAAAAAACCAGTTCTTACGCGCAATTTTTGTGCAACTGCTGTTTGCTATTCGAACCCATTGCAACAAAAATTGTGTGCAGTTGATTGGCATCGCACAATTTTTGGGCATCATTCAGTCTTATTTTCGTCCTGATGAAGCAGCGCGCCAAATAATCTGTCTTGCGCTGCGGAAACGCGTTGACGATTAGACGATTACGGACGATCTTGTTCGCCCTGGTCCACATTGGATTTCAGCTAACTATTTATATGTTCATCAAATTCGCAATTTTGCGAATTGACATATATTATAAGTAGCTTGGACTTCTCCTGACTTAATTGTCATTACAAGTCCAGCCTTCTAGCCTGTTTCCGATGATACAGACTTTGACCTAATTTAAGAACTGGGTCTTGTCAGATCGATGACCCTATGGGGAAGTGAATAAGTCTAGTAACAAATAAGGTTACGGACTCAGTACAGTGCTCCCATAAGCGAGTGTACTAGTATAATATTTGTCTAGTGTGGATGATCTAATTGTCATTATCCACCACTTAGGGTTTTATGAGTGACGCTCTCTAGTTGTTTTGGAACAGTGTCTTTCCATCAATAGGCATGTTCTTATTAATGCATAACAACATGGAGTTATCTCAGTAGGCGCTACCACTTTCTGGTCCATGGTATACCTGATAACGGCCCGCTACGGTCACCACCTTATCTGGTAGCCCCTCTTATCATTATCAATTTAAATAATATATTAAAATTCTGTATTTGAGTCATTCTAATTACTTAAGCAAATTGCGCTAATCCCATAGGCAATTAATTTTGTGGTTGTTTTGTATGGTTGTCTGTCATTTTGTGTCCGTTTAGGTCGGAACCATCCTGCCTTAGCAGTATTGGTTTTTTATCATTAATATTAATAAAGGTTATATTTTAGTTTCAGGCACTTTCAGTGACAAATAGTTTAAATTGCTCGAAGAGCCTTGGTTGTCACAGTGATTATTAGGTTTATATGCCTGTACAAAATGTGGTCTGTACATTGGGAGAGGGTACATATCTGCTGCTGTCAACATATATAGCAGCAAAATACAATTTAATGTGGGGAATATTGCAGTTCTCCGTTTGTAGTTTCAGATGTCATTCAAAGTTGCCAGTCTGGCGACTACAAATTATTTTCAGACCTTACATAGCCAACAGTAGGGTTTGAGGAATTCAATTATGCTGTGCCAAACAGTGCACAAAGATACAAGCTATACTCTGTGGCCTTCTGTTCCCACATATCATGCCTCCCAGGGATTGTGGCTTAAGGGCCATTTACACGGAACGATTATTGCTCAAAATTCGTTCAAACAAACTAATTTGAGTGATAATCTTCCGGTGTAAATGCAAAACAATTGTTTACTATTTGTTCATGTTTCATTATCGCTGACTTTCAGTCATCATAAAAAAACATTGCTGGATCGCGGGATTCTCGCTGAGTGTAAATGCTCCCCACTCAGCGCTTCACATAGAATATGAAAGGCTGAGCAAGAAGCCTGTGATCCAATAGTGAACTCCACCTGTGTAAATGCTCTGCACGAGCGCTAACGTGTTTAGAGGTGACGTCAGTGCTCGCTTAAACGACTGTTGTCCCATCTAAATTGGACATTATTTAGTTGGAGATGCTTTTTTTGTTAATACAATACAAAGAGGGAACCAAAAGGGGAGACAGGAAAAACAGTGCGTGTCAGCATCCTTAGATATCTTTCAAAGTCGCCAGTCTGGCCACTACAAATTATTTATTTGCAGGCCTTACACAGCTAGTAGTGGTTTCTGCAAATTACAAAGTTAGCTGATAAAACTACAGTAAAAAACAAACAAAAATAAAAATGAAATTGAAAAATAAATAAAAAGGAAGCATAACGAAAGCAAGGGGTGAGGGACGTGGGGGTGGTGGAGGTGGTGGGGGATGTGGAGGTGGTAGAGTACGAGCCAGGTTAGCACTTCAAGTGACTCTCACTGAAGCAACAGCGTTATGTTCTGTAGGAGGTGAGACAAGCCCACTGTCATTCCTCAGAAATGGTTCTGCCCATGTGTTACATACAGTCTGCACCAGTTGGCCATGAGCAGCCCCCTCTACCACACCCTATGCCAAATACCCCGCACGCTCCGAAGCAGTCCACATGGAGCAGTTTGAGGAGCTGTTCGATCATTCAGTGTCATGGATGTCAACCAGGCAGTCCAATCAGCTAGAGGGAGAAGACCAAGACTGATGCCCAACCATGTTTTTCCTCTGAAGCAGAAGATAAGGGTGGGTCAGTGCATGTGGTCAGCCCTCCACAGGCAATGTGTACTCAGTGGGATGTGGAAACTGAGGTGCCACTCCGAGTGCTCACTGAGGAGCAGGAGGACTATAAAGAAGAAGAGGAGATGGGAGATGATGAGGTGCTTGACCCAACATGGACAGACAGGGAGAGTCATTATAGCAGTTCAGGGTAAGGAGGTGAAAGAGATGGACGTTGCTAGACAGCACCCTGCCAAGACAGCAAGTAGGGTGTCACAGAAAAACAAAAGGGCAGTGCCACCACCCTCAGCTACTACTAGTCATAGCAACATTAGGCCCACAGCTAGGTCTGCTCACAGGACTTCTGCAGCTTGGGCATTCTTTGAAACCTCATGTGATGATAGAAGAGGAGTCACCTGTAAGATCTATAGTAAGTTTTTAAAACGCTGCAAGAATGTAAACAGCCTGACCACAAAGGGAATAAACAGTTATATGAACTCTCACCACCCGTTGCCTTGGAGAGCCAACCTGGACCAGAGAGCAAAGAGTTAGCCTCCTCCTGCCCCTCTTTCCACTGCCTCTTCCTCCATCTCCCTCCCTGTTCATGCAGTAGTGTCTGAATACGGAGATGCAGTTTTGTGTAGAGGCAGTAGCACACCTACTTCAGGCCTCTCCTCCGTAATTCATGATCAGGCTGCAGGCATCAGAACCAGGAGTGAGAAATAGAGAGCAGAAGTTGAACCACCACCATCATCACCACCTTCACGGATATTAATATCTATCCCATATTCCAGCATGTCCCAGGTCAGCAGACATCCCTCCATCTCTCAGCTATGAGAACGTAAAAAAAAAAATACCACCTCAACCATCCCCAAAAAATGTCCCTGCCCTCCAACTCCATATGAGAGATAATGAGTCCCTGGTGTTGCAGAACGCTGTCAGTAAGCATGGCCAGGGGCATTACATATTGTTAACAGCACACTTGGTCAATGTCCTATAGGTGGGACATGAAGCTAAAAGTGGTGACCCATGTTTCATGGTGCCTCCTCCTTCTCTTCCTCCACCTCTTCACACCACCTTTTAACACCCTCGACATCTCACAGATATCCACATGTGACAAAAAAAGACCCCCTACAGCGATGCACATGATAAATGCCAAAATGCTCCCCGCTTGTCTCCTGGCGGTGGCTCCAGTTTCCCTGCTGATGTCATCTTTACAGGCTGCAGTCAGTCTGAACTGTCTACAAACAAGCTGCTTCAGCCAATAACAGTGCTCAGCAGTTATATCGCTGTCATTGGCTGCAGCGGCAATTTATCGGGACGTCACAGGCTGATTGCAGCCTGTAAACAACACTACAGCAGAGACGGAAGCTGCCGGCGGGGGATAAGTGGGCGAATGGGCAACAGTGAGTATCAGCTGTTTTGTTATTTTACAGCATGGGGGCCCCAGTGTGATGCCCTTTCATAACTCAGACAACCCCTTTAACCTTTATTGGTCCAATAGATAAAATACTATCGTGCTTATTAGAATGTGCAGTCCATACTCAGCTAATAGAAATACTGCTGCACAATAAATCATAGTTTTGACCTATCTTCCACTTTCTTGAGCGGTAAATGTGCTGTGATAGATCTAGAAGTGTCACTAGAACATTCTGTGCCAACTACAAACAAGGATAGGGCTGACGGCTTACTGTCCAAAAACGTAGTACAAGCAATAAACTTACGCATTTCTCTTGTGTCATAATATCATCAGAGGTCCAAATTTTATGCAGTGTTCCTGGGGTTGGCATGCCAAATTATGTTATCCCTTTAATGTTATTTTGGCAATCGAATCCTAAGTTCTATTTATAAATACTGTTTGTTCCAAACCAGTTGACTTATATGCAGCTTCACCCTTTGAACTAATGCTGTGATTCCCTTGACTGGCATACTGGGAATATATTTCAGCCGTCAAGAAAGCTCAAGGACTGAGAGTTGTAGCTAGTATTACTTAATGTACCAAGTTTTTCTGGGAGCATTTATCCATCATGCAGTAAACAATCATTATGAGGGGGGAACACAATTGCCCATTCTGTATACAGTTACAGCTTTTCAGTTTCAGCTGTACAGTCCCTTTAATCAGGGCATTTGTGACTCCTAATTTGCTAGTGGGTTTAATAGAGAGGAAGCTCTGATACTCATTCACACTGTACAACCTTCCTTACTAATTTGGAATTTATTACAGCTGTCTACAACAGCATACGTGTAGTTCAGTGGCGTGTATATTCAGATTTTGATGACAGGCTTGAGTGCTGCCCAAAAACGCCAAGCACTTCCACCTGCACCTGCGTACTCCTGTTCGTTAGCCAATTGGAACCTGGCACATCAGCAGAATATCAGCCAGATAAATTAGGTGACGCTATATTGTCAGGACGCAGAGGAGTGTTTGACAGGCAAGCGGGCACCAGTTGTTTACTGAAGGGCCAATGATTAAGAGGACATTCAGTTGCCAGCAAGAGATTAAAGGCCCATTTATACGCAAAGATAATCTTTCAAACAATTGAAAATGTTAGCGATCATTTTGCATAAAGTGTTAATGGCCACTGATGTCCATTAACACTTTACCATCTTCATTTGTATGTAAAGGGCCTCAGAGAGCTGTTTGCAGAGCCCAGCATGTTGTCTACACTCTGCACACAGCTGCATTGTTCTCGTCTGGGCTGCTGGCAGAATACAATGTAATCTCCCACTCCCATGGAGAACACAGCATGTGGTCTGTTGAGAGGTACTTTATCCCTTTGTGGCTGAATGATGGATTTTAAGCTCACCTTAAAATCATCGTTTAGACGAAAAGTGCATGACGCCCGCATTTACACACAATGAATATTGCTCATTTGCGGTCATTTGAATGAATTTTGAGCGATAATCATTGCGTGTAAATAGGCTTTTAGTCACTCACCATCATTCTGTCCAATGTTGCACCCTATAGAGGTATATTTTCATATTCAAAGAGTTCTATGTGAATCACTTAGGAACTTAAATTTATCATTGTTTATTTTTGGTGGACATTTGGCACAAGCCCCGTCTGCACAAATATTTTGCAGCTTTTTTAAGGGTACCCCACTCTGCGCCACTTTCCCAAAAAGGAGGTATGGCTTGTTGGGATGGGGCGTAGTGAACCTGAACTGACTCATTTAAGTTTAACTAATACCAAAAACTGGTATAACTATACCAGAAATCTAATACCAGCTGGTGTAGATTTGTGTGTGCGTTTACAGAAGAGCAGAGATGCACCTAATATATACAGTGGAGTGCGCCTCTTCATATATTAGCAGCATTGTGCACCGGTGAGGATAATATTACGGCCGGCATATGAAACGCCAGTCTAAATAAATCTCCCCTATACTTTTCTATACCTATCATGTTATACCTCATCTTTAGTAACCTGCTATATAACACCCACTGGTCGCCGAGGTATATGCCCCATGGAAAGAGATTTTGTTTTACCAAACTGCATCATTAGATGTAACTGCAACATGAAAGATGAACAAACAGATTTCATTTGGATAATATGTAGGGAAACCATTATTATGTATAGGAAATTTGTTGATTTAGATCTTCAGGGTATATACTCCTCATCCAGAAAATCCATGCACTCTCTTTCCTAAAGATAAAGTTGTCCCAATCACTCTCCCCTCCTATTTGGGAGTTCAGTTCTTTCTATAACTGTAAAGTTCAAGCATTCAGCCTGACTATTATAGTGCTGGTTCACATGCTTGGCCTGTGTTCAAGATGTCTCCCACGTGATCTCTAATCCTCCTTCGCAACTCTGGGTGCTTTTATTAGTCCCTCCTGAGTCTTAAATGTTGGCTTTTTGGTATTCCTTGCCTCAAGGGTCAAGGGAGTCAACTATTCCACTCCAACAGATTGTTTATTGCTGTTTATTCCCGATGTACCATCATGACAATTCGTCTATCAGGGTTTTTTTGATCTGTAAATCCAGGAAGACCAAAGTATCCAAATGGATCTCACTACTGACTATAAGGCCTAACTGATTGATTTTAAATCTTTCTACAAAAGACTGAAATGCCTCGTGGACGGAAGTCCAGAGGATTAGTGCATCATCAATGTACCTAAGCAAAAAGGCTGTGGCAGAGGTCCATTCTTCATTGTCTTCCGTGACCCAGCAGTCCAGGTACAACTTTACATGCGAGGGAGGATAAGGGCTCCCCATAGCTGTACCCCTGAGCTGTTGGTAGAATCTGTCCTCAAACATAAAAAAAACCTATGTCCTAGAATAAAATTAGAGTAGTCTGATCACAAACTTGATGTGTGCATCAAACTGTCTCCCCATTGTTTCCAGAAATCCAGTCACCGCCCGACAGCTCTCCTGATGTGATATAAACGAATAGAGTGCCCCTATGTCTAGACTTGCCAAGAAGCTATCCTGCACCATTAGGATACCCCTCAGTCTTTTGAGAACAAGGTTGTTATCAGACTACTCATATTTATTCTGGAACATAATAAACATGGTATAGAGATTGCCAAGTGGGTGGGATTTAACAGCAGCATAGATGTTGATATAATTAGGAAGTGCATGGAGAACTCTATCTGATCCTTAAGGCGGGGTCAGTAAGACTGAGCAGGCATTGTGAAATTACGTAAAACAGCATTCAAACAGAACCCAAAATGAAACCATTGATAGGTAAATTGAGACCAAGTGAAAAGACAATTCTGCATAATCATAGGGTTCAGTTGAATGGAATCCAACATGGAAAATGCAGTTTGACCAGCTCACATGTTTCAGCCCAAAGCCTTAATCATAATTTAATTAGGCTATGATGCTGAAATATGTAAGCTGGTCAAGGTGCGTTTGTTGGATTTTATGCCTTATGAAAATAAAGTTTCTTCTCACTCATCTGAACCTTCTGGTAATGGAGAATTTTCTGCATACACATCTGTACCTTCACTCCAGGTGTGTCCATGCATAGAGGACTATAGCTGGATGCCACGACGGTGAGCTGAATGTGTTGTTTTGTTTTCAATGGAGACCAAAGGTACAAACTTTGTTCTCTTTTTGACTTAGTTTCTATTTGTTTCCGTATTTTGTTTGGAAGACAGAATAGCATTTCACATCCTTTGTTGGATATAAACTCTTGCGCACGTCATTGTGTTAAGCTGTTTTGTTCACAATATAACAAAAAGTATATTAAGACGTGCTTTTGATTAAAAATAGACTAAGCAAAGTTTATTTAGGCTATTAAACATCATACTTATATCACTTTGCACATGACACGTTTTTGCATTCTAGCCTTGAAGACTAAGCTAGATATCTTTGGGGTAACTAGAAAAATTGTTTCATTATGTAGCTGTCTATGAGCCAAGGTTTGCTTTGGCTCATTATATGTGTTTATTGAGAAAGAAATGCATTGCGAGATTGTTTAACAATTTCAAAACAACATCAAATGTGACAAGCAAAAGCACTAAACATGATAAGAGTGTCATTTATCAGATTATTTTGGCTAGAAGAGCTAAACTGAAACAACTGCGCCAAATTTAATGTAATTGGAACAAAGTGTGTTGGAGTCTTTCTGTAAAATATCCTTATGTAAGGCATATAGGAGATTCCTTAGTAAACTTCATTGTTCTAAATAGCATCTAGGACATCACGAAGGGCTGTCCACATGCTGCACAAACTTTTACAAGAAATCTGTATTTTATTTGTCCAGAAAGTGTAAATTTTTAAAGGAATCTTCCAACTACTGGCCATTGCTTCACAACCATTCTGTAATTTTTGGTTGCTGCTGACCAAGACATGTGACTGCTACAGCCAATCACTGACCATAGCAGTGACCTTCTATAGCCAGTGATAGGCTGAAGCAATCACATTTTCTGGTCATCAACAATCAGGAAGTACAGAGTAGCTGAAAAGCAACTTTAAGTAGTGGGAAAACCCCTTTAAGAAATGTACCTTCAGATGTAGTGGAGGGAACCTTTGTAATGTCCTTTTAGGTTCTTGATGAGTATGAATGCACAAGTTGGTGAGTGGATAAAATGTCATTGTTTATGAATGTTTACATTTACTTTTCATAGCATATATGGCACCAACATATTTTGCAGCAAGGTGCACTCACCATAAATACACAAACACACTCATATGGAATAACTTATAGGAGGTCAATTAAAGGGGTTGTACCAAGATTACAAGTTATTCCCTATCCAGTGGCGTACGTAGAGTTGATAGGGCCCCATAACACAACCTTAAATGAGGTCTCCTAATATGGTGTGTGGTTTTGCCAACCTGGACCGGAGTGCCTGGTGTTTCTTTCCTTTATAATGACTCTTGAGCAAATTCTCTACACCCTTGTTTGCCAACAATACAATTCTTCTTTGCGGGAAGGTTATGTATATGGCCTTAATACTAAGTAGCAAAAGATCAGAGCTGTGGCCCCATCTCTCCATGGGCCTCATAGCAGTCACATGGTCTGCCTTTATAGTATGCATGCCCTTGCCCCTATCCATAGGGGGGAAAACTTGCTGATTGGTGGGGGTCTCACTACTGAGACCTTCACAGATCTTGAAAATAAATTCTCCATCCTTCTCACTGTGAAGCTACTGAACCCCATGTAATAAGGAAGAGACTAAATGGAGTGCTGGTCATGCAAGTGCTCTAAAACTCCATTCACTTTCAATGGGACTGCAGAGATAACCGAGCAGCAAGCATTTGAGTATTTTCATCAGCTCCATTGAAATAAATGGAGCGCCAACCGCACATGGTCAGCTAGTGTTCCATTCAGGCATCATTGCAGGGGAGAAGTGACAAATAGAGGAGGACACGAGACCCATGTTCTCAAGACTCATGTTCTCGGCGGGGGTCTCAACAGTGGGACCCCCACTGATCATCAATTTATTCCCTATTGTGTGGATAGAGAATAGCTTGTAATTCTCATATAACCCTTGTAACTGACACATTTAGCATTTGTGTGCGGAAGTTTTGAAGAAGTACATATGATCATTAATTTATATTCACAGACTTTAGGTTTTACTTAGGATATAGACTGAATGATCACGGCATTAAGAACAGCTGGTGAGTAACATCTTATGATCAGTAACATAGTACCAAGTGATGACCGTGTCATAATTTGCTCTCAGATAATGTGCTGACCTCTCAGTCATGGGTAAACACAGGGACTTGAGTGACTTGAAACATGGGCAGATTGTTGGTGCCTAGACTGGTGGTGCTGATGTTTCTGAAACAGTTGCTCTTGTTGCTTGCTCACAAACCATGGTATCAAGAGTGTACAAAGACTGGTTGAACCAAGGACAGACTGATAGAAGATTACACAGCAGTGGTAGGCAATGTGTGGTTAATGCTAGAGGCCAGTATCAGGTGCCAAGTCTAGTATCTCAGCAACGGCATGCCACAGCGCACCAACTGACCCAACAGTACAATAGCAGAGAAGTGAGACAAATTTCCAAAATGACTATGTGATATACATCTACAGTGGTTACATAGCTGAAGACCCACAAGGCCGCCCCTGAAGACCCCATGTCATTGCCAACAACACCTCACATGGGCTCGGGAAAGATATCAGTTGGACATATGGCAGCAAGTTGTTTGGAATGACCAGTTTCCTGCTGAACCATAGGGCTGGCCAAGTTAGCATCTGGCTCAAACAGCAAAAAGCCGGATGCCATAGGTGCACTGTTGGGTTTCAACAGGCCGGTGGTGGTGTCATGGTCTGGGAAGTATTTTTCTAGCCTTGTTTGGACCATTAGTCATCATACCACAATCCTTAAATGGTGCCATCTTTCAACAGGATAACGCTCCATGTCATCAAACTCCGATCACTCGGGAGTGCTTGGAGGAACATGACAATGAAATTAATTCTCCATACTGCTTTGGTCCCCAAACTCAATGGGCCGTATCCTCACAGAACGTGTTTGGGATATGCTAGAAAGTGCTGTGAGATCTGCTCCCACTTATCCACAAAATATACCCCAACTGACGGAGCTGCTGCAGTAGACATGGATATAGTTGGGTACAGAGGATGTTTGCTGCTTTGTGGAATCTGTTCCCTGATGTATGAAATGTGTGATTGCCCAAAAAGGTTGACCAACCCATTATTGAGTTGGGGTTCCTTATGCAGTGATCGTTCAGTGTAATTAAAAGTTAAAATGTTATTCGCATCTTGTGAAGCTGGTAGGCATGTTAGCCACTTTTATCTTACTAATGGTGGTTTCACATCACATCGCAACAGGGTTTCCGCTTTCCTGATACATTCTCCTTTACAAATGTTGGAACAAGTCTTTATAGCGGATATTACAATTCCGAAGGTAACTTATCGTATGCAGAATACAGACTGTATTTTAAAGCAAGTTACTTAATATGCCTCAGACCTCAACTGCAGTGCAATCAAGAGTTACGCATTTTGAAACCTAGCAGCTGGTGGTTGAGTACAGTCAGAGTGCTAGGAATTATTTCGTGAAGAGTGTAGATTTGACAGACATTTGTAATTGCTAAAAGGGGTTGTGCCAAGTTGCACAACCCCTTTAAGAACATGGAGCTCGGGCAGAGTCCTGCTGTCAGCTTCCTAGGCAAACAGCTGATTTTGACAGGGGTAGTAATGACCCGCATGCTATTTTGCCTGCAACGGAACCCCCAACTGTAATCTGTAGGGAAACTATCAGTAAAACTCTACCCCTTTATATATGTTTCTATGACTGTCCAATACTCCTGAATATTTGATAATCTATGACCCTTCACGTCTCGTAGATGCCTGAATACATGAATGTTGCTCAACTTTACACATGGATACATTTTGTTGATGCTGTTTGCATTGATTAAGCCTAATATAAATCTATAAAGTTAACAAGATATAACTCATATGTAAAGAGAAGCATTTATAACAAGCATTTGTCACCATTGGCACATGCAAGTGTACTCAAGCATGTCACCATACTGACAGTGACTTTAATCACTCCCAATAGGAAAATGCATTAAGTGACATCTCTGACACTGAGTAAAGTGATAGTAAAACAGAGGAAGGCCGGAGGTGACAAAGGAGATTGTCCCATTATGTTTGTGGCTGTCCATGATTCCTGAATGACTTTAATGGCTTCATATATCAAGATTCCCATGGAGAAGACTTAGTTTTATCTCTGCTAGATTCCACAGTGGAGAGATATATTAGGCAGAAGGCACATTAGTTTGCATATTTGAAGTTTTTCCAGAAATCTTAGGCTTATAAAACAATAATTTAATCCTGATGTGAGTTGCCACTATAAGAAAGAGTAAATCATTCCAGAAACAATATATGGGAAAATTTTCACTAAGAAAATAAATGCTTTAGAGTCAGCATAAGTTAAATATAATATACAATGATCCCTTAACATACAAGATTAATCGGTTCTTGGACGACAATTGTGTGTTGAAAATATTGCATGTTGAAACCATAACTCTATGGAAAACTGATAATTGGTTCTGAAGCCCTCAAAATGTCAACAAGAAGTAATACAAAATAGAGATACAAGAAAATTAAGCCGATAACTGCTGGAAGATGTAAATCACTCTCTCTGCTGAGGACAGGAACTTTGTTCAAGAGAACATCTTAACCTGGCACAGTACAGGACATGTAGTATGGCACTGTACTGGGGAGAGGCGCTACTAGACAGCTAAGCAGTGCTAGTAATATAGGTGTTTTATTAGTTGATTGAGTGGATTATCCAGCAAAGTTCACAAGTGGCAGATCTGGACTGTCTGTGGCAGGATATTGTCACTTTGGACGCTCCTGGGATCTGTGGTTCTGTTGGGTTTCCCGGAGCACACTGCTGCAGGTGTGATTGATTCAGCTAGTGATGTTGTGTAGTTCTCCAGCCAGCCAATCACCATCGGTCTGTGCACTTAACTACCAGCCCCTCTTACTAGATGGTGCTTGTCATTTATACCTTTCACATCTCCTAACTAAACCTGGGTGTTAGGATGAATGCTGTGCAGATCTTTGTTCTGCTAGTCTGCTTTATGGTCTGCATGCATGCTTTTCACTTTGTTTTTGGTCTGTATTTCCCTTGTCTGATGTTCTGTTTTGGTATATGGCTGAACTACGTCCTATGTCTGTTCCACCCGTCCATTGGTTGTTGGATGTCTGAGTTCATGCTTGCTTGTCCTACCCGTCCATTGGTGGGTGGATGCCCAAGCCTTGTCCTGTCCCCTTTGTCCATTGGTAGGTGGATACTAGGGTCTTGTTTTGTCTGTCTATAGGTGTATAGATGCCCTGTATGAACTTGGTCCTGCTTCTTGGTTTGCTGTATTGTTTGTATTTTGCTCTGTTCCTCCTAGTTACAATCTATGGTGAGCCAGGCCCCTAAGTTCTAGTGTAGGGCCGTCCCTATTGGGACGATCGCCCTGCTTATAGGCTGGATTCCATGGGGTTAACTTTTCTTGTTAGAGTAGGGACTTGTAAGACAATGAGGACACTTGACGTGGGCATGTGAGTTTTTGTTCTTTGGTCAAAGCACAAACTAATACCTTGCAGTTATTAGCTGTTCCATCTGCTTATTCATGACTAGTTTATCAGCCCGTTGTTGAATGTCTGTTCACAAGTCTTGTTTACTGCTCAGCTTGTCATGGTGTTCAGCGTGTATGCACGTTCTGGTTTATGTTTTGGTGTCCGTTCGTGTGCATACCCCTTCCAATTTCCCTCCAGCCCACATTAGGGTTGCGTCCGTGTAGGTCGATGTCCCCACAGCCTGCACGTCCGTAACGGGTATGTTGAATCTGATTTAAAGTTACAATAGCCTAGGAAAAACCATTGTATGTTGAAAATATTGGAGCAGATTTACTAATGATACTTTAACACGGGACAATAGTCACCCGACTAATCGCTCAAAAGAGCCATTACTGGTGATTGTCTTTCCATGTAAACACGGGATTCCACAGGGTAAGTGGGCAAAAATCGCTCACTTGTTGGAGCTGCTTGTTTTTAGCCCATTTAAGCAGGCCGTCACTCATTTATGAACGACTGCTTATTTCTCCCAATGGAGTCGGATGGCTGGAAGAGATCTCCGGCCCATTCCAGCTCCATTCATTGAGTGATCATCACTGCACCTGTGTGAAAGCAAATGAGTGATAAAAATCACTGGGACTTAAGGCCCATTTACACGAGCAGGTAATTGCTCAAAGATCACTCAAACGACAGTTTGAGCGACAACTTTGAGCTATTATTTTGCATAAAAAATAATTGGTATTCAAGTAGCTACTCAGCTATTATCTGTGCTCAGATCCTTTGTTCTCCACGGGGAAAACAATGCTATCAGCACTCCCCCCTGGAGCACGACTGATAAAAGTGATCGCTAAAATCAAGTGAGATTGATTTCAACGATCACCAAAAAGTGCCCGAAATGCGGGTGCCCCGCGCCCATTTACACGCACCGATTATTGCTAAAATGGTCGCCGATTAGCAAATTTTTGGGATAATCGTCCAGTCTAAGTGGGCCTTTAAGGACCTGACAGTCATCCCATGTAAGTACCCTAATATGTTCTAAAAATTAGGCAGTGCAAACCTAGACAGACAGTCTAAAAATGCACCAGGTGTGTCACTGTGCCTTACGCTGGATGATAAATCTGGTGCAAGTTTATACCACCTATTAGTTGACCTACATTTTCGACAGTGTCTAAAAGTATGACAAAGCACTTTTAAAGTTTGTAAACCTAATCATTGATAATTATCCTGAAGCTGATATATTTATTTGGTGTTAAAAGTGGTCAAAACAGCAAAAACACAAGTCTAAATTGAATTTTATGGCATATGACTAGAGAAAGAAAGTGGCTTTCAGTGTTTCACCTATACCAACCACAATGAAGTGTAAAGTTCTATTTTAGTAGGTGAGACAAAAGATAAACCTTTGAGAAAGCTTTGTTTTATCAAGAGTACATAGACAGGTCAGTAAAAGGGTTGTCTCGGGAAGACAATCCTTTGGAAGAAGTTATAAGTGAGTGCAGTGATAGTACAGGAGAATAAACAAGCAGTAAACATTTACAAGGTTAGTAATCAACAATAGTGAAACAGTCTTAACATTCCCAGTAAATAAGCCATTGTAACTGCCCAAATGAGGCACCACAGGGGCTTGCCTTCTCCAGTAGAATATTTGTAAGGGGATCAGTCCTTACAGATTTTATGTCTGAGTGTGTGAGCCAGACCCCACTTGAGGATGGTGCACAGTTAACCAGAATGGGTGTTCTACTTATCATGAGGTAACAAGCATTGTGGTTATAATCTTTTGAGGACAACAGGCTTAGTGATTACGCACTGTTACAAAGGCAGAATACATGGTGGTTAAAGATCTTTACATAGGCACATGACTTGATGTTTATTCATTTTTACAAAGGTTCACAACTTGGTGGTGATACATCTTTACTGAGGGAACAGCTTGACAGTTTATAGCTGTTACATTTGTGCTCTTGGCACCGGTGGATCTGTGGTTTTCCAGGAGCACACCGCTGCAGGTGTGGTTAATTTGGCTGGCTGATGGTGTGGGGTTCTCCAGTCAGCCAATCACCACCAGTCTGCTGTATATAAATGCCAGCCCCTCTTTCTGTAGGGTGCTGGTCATTTATCCATTTTCCATTTATCTTATTCCCTCTCAGAACCCTGGTGCTTGTTGTCATGCATGTTCTGCTTTGTATTGTTTTGTGCTCGTAAGGTTTTAATCATAACATTAAAATCTTCTGATTCCGCCTCTCAAGGCCAGTGGATCAAGTTAGTTAACTCTATAAGGTTTTGCATATGTACCAGAAATGCCCTCAGTAATTTTAAAAAAATCTTCGGTGAATACATCAGTATAGCAGCCCCTGCTGATAGGGTTGAGGATTAATGGGAGTTGGTTGGAAGGTGACTATGCACATCCATAATGTACGATTGTATTACGTAGTGTTTCGCAAGCAATGACCATACAAAACAAGGTTGAGACATAGTCATATGTTCATTATATACATTTATTGGATCGTCTTGCATTTCTAAACATTGTACTATATCTATCATTGCTTGTTGTTTGACTTCTTGTTCTAGATGTTGTTAAAGGGGTTGTCCCGCGGCAGCAAGTGGGTCTATACACTTCTGTATGGCCATATTAATGCACTTTGTAATGTACATTGTGCATTAATTATGAGCCATACAGAAGTTATCAAAAGTTTTATACTTACCTGCTCCGTTGCTGGCGTCCTCGTCTCCATGGTGCCGACTAATTTTCGGCCTCCGATGGCCAAATTAGCCGCGCTTGCGCAGTCCGGGTCTTCTGCTGTCTTCAATGGGGCCGCTCGTGCAGAATGCCGACTCCGTGTAGCTCCGCCCCGTCACGTGCCGATTCCAGCCAATCAGGAGGCTGGAATCGGCAATGGACCGCACAGAAGAGCTGCGGTCCACGGAGGGAGCAGACCCCGGCGGCCATCTTCAGCAGGTGAGTATGAAGACGCCGGACCGCCGGGATTCAGGTAAGCACTCTCCGGTTTGTTTTTTTAACCCCTGCATCGGGGTTGTCTCGCGCCGAACGGGGGGGGGGGGTTAAAAAAAAAACAAAACCCGTTTCGGCGCGGGACAACCCCTTTAAGTTCCATCTTTAAATGCAAAATAAAACCAGTTTAAAAATTTGCAGGACATCTTTTGCAGATCAGCCATCTATTCTCTGGGCAGTGGTCTGCAGTCACTCGCAAGATTCTTGCTGGATGTGGCTCAAGGTGCATTTACACACAAAGACCTCCCGCTGTTCTCTAAATAAATTCCCTTTGTCCTGCCATGGGGCTGACAGCTGAGACAATGTATACAAAAAATAGGACTGGCAGCATGCAGGGGTACTGTAAAAGGTGTAGTCTATTGCCCCATCACAGACGTAAAAGGTTACATGGAGTACAGAAGTGGCCTGGATACCTTTCTTGAGCGTTAGAAAATACAGGTTATACTCACTGATTGCTTCAGAAGGGTCAGTGGTCCAGGGATTATTCTGATTGCCAGACTGGAGTTGGGAAAGAATTTTTTTCCCCTTATTTGGAAAATTGGCTTTTACCTCATTGGGTTTTTTTGCCTTCCTCTGGATTAACATTGGGGATGGGGGTGGGTGGTGGGATAGGCTGAACTGGATAGACATATGTTTGTTTTCAGGCTAACACATTATGTTACAAGCAAAAGGACTGGGTCCCAGGACTGGTGGTGAAAAAAAGGACTCAGAAAGGTGGGCTCAAGCATGGCCAACCCTTACAAAACATAGAGAGCAGAAGAGAGTAGGAAAAAAATGAGGGACTTAGAGAAAAATGAGACGTGACAGTAAACACTCATGAGGTGGACTTCAGGGCATCCGTGTATACCAGTTATAATTGCAAAGAGATCAAAGATCCAACGGAATTAGATGGCAGTAAAAGTCAAGGGATGTCCAGCTAGAGAAAGCATATATACGCATAATGATAATCAGCTGAGCTAGCCATTGTCTAACTGTAGGCATTCCTGACTCCTCCACAGGATCTGGTCTCATCATTACCCCCGTACACAAAGCTGGTCAAATATTAGGAGTTTCTTTGTTGTGATCTGTGGTCTAGTCTGGTTTTCCATTGCTTGGCTGCACATGTTATATTGCATTGATGACTTAAAGGGGTTGTCCCGCGAAACAAAGTTGGGGTATACACTTCTGTATGGCCATATTAATGCACTTTGTAATGTAGATCGTGCATTAAATATGAGCCATACAGAAGTTATTCACTTACCTGTTCCGTTGCTGGCGTCCCCGTCTCCATGGTGCCGTCTAATTTTCAGCGTCTAATCGCCCGTTTAGACGCGCTTGCGCAGTCCGGTCTTCTCCCTTCTGAATGGGGCCGCTTGTGCCAGAGAGCTGCTCCTCGTAGCTCTGCCCCGTCACGTGTGCCGATTCCAGCCAATCAGGAGGCTGGAATCGGCAATGGACCGCACAGAAGACCTGCGGTCCACCGAGGGTGAAGATCCCGGCGGCCATCTTCGCAAGGTAAGTAAGAAGTCACCGGAGCGCGGGGATTCGGGTAAGTACTATCCAGTTTTTTTTTTAAACCCCTGCATCGGGTTTGTCTCGCGCCGAACAGGGGGGCTATTGAAAAAAAAAAAACCCGTTTCGGCGCGGGACAACCCCTTTAACAACTACAGCACCAACAACTATTTAGTGTCACAAAAAGCCCAGACAGTTAGCAGAAAAGGGTCTTGATTAGAGATAAGCGAATATACTCGTTTCGAGTAATCACTCGATCGAGCACCGCTATTTTCGAGTACTTCCATACTCGGGTGAAAAGATTCGGGGGGCGCCGGGGGGCGGGGGGAGGCGTGGTGGAGCGGGGGGTATCAGCGGGGAACAGGGGGGAGCCCTCTCTCTCTCCCTCTCCCCCCCACTCCCCGCTGCAACCCCCCACTCACCCACGGCGCCCCCCGAATCTTTTTGCCCGAGTACGGAAGTACTCGAAAATCGCGGCGCTTGGGCGAAAAAGGGGCGTGGACGAGTAGGTTCGCTCATCTCTAGTCTTGATTGGTCTTTTAAACTTTCTAAAATCTCTAATGTATCCAGAAAACGAGCAGATTTCCAATAGTAAATATAGCCCAATGTGTTTAAAAGGACTTATGTTGATGTCACAGCAGATTGTGGAGATGGAAGGCATAAAAACACATTTTTTAAAGGTACATGGTGCCATTTGAATAGCAAATTGTATCTGGATTCCTGATAGAGTGTGAATAGAGTGTAGAGGTTTCAGAGGGAATAGTGGGCCATACCAGTATTTAAAGAAGTTGTTAGAGAAAAGGAATAAAAATAACGGCTCTTTTTTATTTTATCACCTGCCTAGCAGGTAAAATTCTTTTTCTTTCTCTCACACAATCCCTTTAGGTGGAATAAGTTTCCTGGTCAACAGATGGTTTGGAGGAAGGGTGCTTGTAGAAAGTGTTGAAATTGAACCACTCTCCAAGGACCCAGTAGAGAAGGGTCAACAGTGTTTTTAAAGATGGATCTGGACGGCCAATGAACTACTGGCTGTAGGTGATATGTTTGCACTTCCCCATGAAAATACTACTATTGGTAAATGGAATCAAAAATACTAAAGGGAGAAGTGGGGTAAACCAGAATTGGAAAAGAGGAGAAGGAGAAGCTGAGAGACTTACACAATAGCTGAGAGTTTTCACACTGTAATTACATAAGGCCTTTACAATGTAACTACAGTGGATGTTCAAGTCAATTACGAAGACTATTCCTTTTAAAAATGAAACTGGCTTTTTTAACCACATGAGATAGCAGTTATAACCTGGGTAAGCCATGTCTGTGTACAAAATTCCCCAGGAGCAATAAATGTGGCTTTACATGGTAGCCATATAACTGTAAGCAGCTGTGACTCATAGAGAGGGATCTCAAATGGGGTTCCCCTTCTATGATGTCATATTCCCTAATAGGACATGTGGGCAGTGGTGTTTATGAGATAACTCCTAGAAGTCTTTTGTATACCACGGTGAAGGGTTTATAATTCAATTAAATATTCACATATAACTGTATTGTTTAAATAACTCTTTGAGTTGTATATTTACTTTGTAATAGGGAACCTGTCCACTCGAAAATGTTGTCCAAACTGCAGGCGGCATATTATAGAGCAGGAGGAGCTGAGCGGATTGATATGTAGTTTTATGGGGAAAGATTCCGTAGAACTTGTGTTTTATTCATTTAAATCTCTGCTTTTAGGGGTCCAGTGGGCGGTCCTATCATTGACCAACAGCTATTTCCGTATGTACAGTAATACGCAGATATCCGCCAATCACTCATAGCTCCGCTCACTGGACCTTTAAGCTCCAAAAAGATGAGATTAAAATTAATAAAATACAAGTTATACTGAATATTTTCCTACAAAACTAGATATATATCAGCTCAGCTCCTCCTGCTCTGTAACATACTATAACATACTACCAGTAGTCTTTTGAGACGCTCGAGTAGTTTGCCTTAGCGAGTATGCTCGCTCATCTCTACTGCTGAGTATGAAAGCTTGTATGCCAGCACTAAACTTCTATTGGTTCCATTGGAGGGGGCAGAGAGAGAAGCTGCATCACATTTGTATGCCTATATAACACAAAGTCAAATGCAAATTTGGGGAGCTTTAAGGGCATTAGGGACCCTCTGGAGAGCAAATTAGTGAATCGGAATTTTACCCCCATTCACTTTCATGGAAGCCAGAAAGACTGTCCTGATTCATGATGACTTTCGTGCAATCAGCCCCATACTAACACAAACTGATTAGTCCACTAATCGCTCATCACTAGTCGGCGGCTTCAAGAAAACCAACTACGTGTACCATCTCCAAGAATGTTGCCAAAATCATTTGGGCCGCCTACGCCATTTGTCATCATGGCTGATGAAGGATTTGCACTTATGACAAAGTCAAGCATCCAATTCAATGGAGGAGATTTGATGAGCAGAAGTGCATCTTTAGTTATTCCCTTACTAGGGCACACTGCTTCATGAAATGTACAATTGACATTTTGGTGAGTAAGTGGCGGGTGCTCTTGGGCAGTATCCAGTTGGATATTGATAATGTCAATGCAATCAAGGCATATGTAATTTTACATAACTACACACACACACAATGTTTACTTCGATGATGAGGATGTGCCTGTTTCCAAAATAAGCATTATTTTAGAAGGGTTTTCCAGGAGCAAAGCTATTTGGGACCTATCCTCAGGCTAGGTCACCAACAGCAAATGTGCGCAGGTCTGTTTGGAGCCCCCAACGATCAGCTGACGAGAAGCTGCTATGAATGGCCAGAACTGTCAAAATACTGTTCGCAGTACAGCCATGGGCGTAACTATAGGGAATGCAGAGGATGCGGTTGCACCCAGGCCCAGGAGCCTTAGAGGGCCCATAAGGCCTCTCTTCTCCATATAAGGAGCCCAGTTGAATAAAACATTACAGTTGGGGGCCCTGTTACAGGTTTTGCATACAGGAGCTGCAAGTTACGCCTCTGAGTGCAGTGGCTCGGTTTGGTACTGCAGCTCTCTTACACTGAGCCAACATTCCGCAGTAATATATAGAACAATGTAAGTGAATGAGGTTTTAAAAAGCCCCATTTACTTACAACTAAAAAAAGAATATGCAGCAGTCCTATGTGGAATCGCTGGCTCCAACTCTGTCCCCAATAATACTGCCAATAATACTGCCTCAGGCTTCATTCAAACGGGGCCGTTTGGTTGCAATAAAAAAACGCACTAGAAAGTGCATTTGCAAATCTGTGTGCCGTTTTTTGTCACATTTTACTACATACATAGTAAAAACACACAAGATTTCACCAATACACTTTTTGGTGCGTTTTTTAATTGCAACCAAACTGCCCTGTGTGAATGGAGCCTCAATATATGTATTTTTCTTTAAAGTTTTTATCTCTTTACCTATTGTTAATTAAGAGCTGATGAAAAGAGGACCCCTCCTGGAGAGCACGACTCTCTTGAAGGGTGCATGTTAGCCTGGATTCACACAGGCGTATATATGCCGCGTTTTCACGCCCGGACAGTATACGCTGCCCCTCTGATGCATTGGTTTATAATGCATCAGTGCACATGAGCGTATTTCCCAGCCAAGATAGGGCATTTCGGCCAGGTGCCTTAACGCCGTCGGCTACATAGACTCCTATGGGAGCCTATGACAGCTGCCGGAGAAAAGATGTGGGCGGGAATTTAGCAGCGTAACTGCTAAACTCCCACCCCCTTCCCTGCTCCTCTCTGCCCCTTGTCGGTTGTTTGCAATGAGAGGGGATGGGGGTGGTGCTAAGCACCCCCCCTGTCCTGTCCCTTCCCATTGCTAGCTGCAATGAGTGGCGGAGTGGGGGTGGGAGCTCAGCATGCTAGCTCCTCCCCTAGCTGAAAGATGGTGAGGGACAGGGAGGAAGAGACAGCTTAGCAGAGCTCAGTTGTCTCCTCCCGCCCAATGGCAAATTTGTGCTCAGCGTTAGATTCGTGCACCTGTTCACGCGCTTTTACGTCTCCGGTTGCGAACGTAAAAGCGCCAATGCCCATGTGAAACCAGACTGAGAAAAGATCAAATTTTATGTAACATTAAGCGTGATCTCACACGGGCGATAAAAGATGCACGGTTTTCGCCTGATGTGAGAGTCAGTAAAAAAAAAACAGATTATGAAACCAATGATTTACAATGGTTTCCTTCACATTTGCAATGTTTTCACTCATGCGATGTGGAGTAAAAAAAAATTGCGACATGTCCTATCTATTTTTGCGTTTTTTAAAATTTCCCATGTTTCCCTATGGAGCCGCCTTTTTATCACATCACAAAGCAGAAACGTGAATTTCGTGCATCGCTATGCATTTTTAACATTAGAAAGTCCTATTGACTTTCGCATAAAAGAATTGCAGTGAAATCGCATGAAAAAAACGTATGAGAAAATTGCAAGTGGCAGTGATGTTTTTGTGGGAAAAAGCAGTGCTGGCGCTGAAAAATTGCAGGAACAATTGCTATCGCCAGTGTGAAGGAGCTTCAAAGGAACCTCCTTCTTATCGCATCACAAAGCAACAAGCATGTATTGCGATGCAATACAATTTTAACATTAGAAAGTCCTACTGACTTTGACGTTAAAAAACACATGGTTTTAATGTGGATGGCAGCGATGCAAGCAAGATTATTTTTTTTAAGAAAAAGCATCACTGACGCTCAAAAATTGCGGGAACAAAGATGTGATTTTGCTGCAATTACATTGTGGCAAAATCGTGATCATCAATGTGAAACTAGCCCGAGGGCTTATTCACACGAGCGTATATCAGCCGCTGTTTTCATGGTCGGCTGATATACGCTACCATGTCATGCACAAGCTCGGCGTATATGCCATTGGGCAGGGAGAGATGGCTTAACTCTGCTAAGCCATCACCTCCTTCCCTCCCCCTTGCCGGCTCACCTCCTCTCTCCTCCCCTTGGGCTGTTTGCAATGGGAGTGAGCAGGATGGGGATCTAGCTAAGCTACTGACCCTTGACCGCAGCCAGCCATGGGAGGGGATGGAGCAGGGTGGAGCTTAACTCCACCCTGTCCCGCCCCCTCCCATTTCAAACAGTGGCAAGGGGCGGAGAGGAGAAGAGGAGAGGGAGTTTAGCTGCTAAACTCCCTCCCACCTCCCTTCTCCTGCCGCTGTTATTAGCTCCCATAGGAGTCTATGGTAGCGGCCATAGTCTGGCTAGGAAGATAGTTCCAGGACTATCTTTCCTGCCTGGCCTAAATTTAAATCACAGCATGCTGCAATTGCCGCCATTCTCCGTGGTGAGCCTATCTGTTAGATAGGCTCATGGAGGAGACCTGTCAGCTCTCCCCCCCTCCTCCCCTGTAATGGTATATCGCTAGCGATATTCCGCCTCGGTCGTGGACAGGGGGCCTAACTCTGCAGTGTGTCATACCTTATGCCTAGAGGCTGCTAAGTGACTGTGTGAATTTAAAAACCATAAAAAGTGTATACAGTGAGAAAGTATATATTACTTGTGCATATATGCATGAAATGCATCTGGACAACCTTAAACAAAAACAATCATTCATTTTTATATTTGTTTTGAAGTGAATTAGGTAAATTAATGCAGTAGCTGATCTGAAGAAGTAATATATTTTATTGTTTTTGGTCAGCACTAGAGAAGAGCTAGTATTGCCATTTTCGAGTACATGCCCGCTCGTCCCAAAAGATTTGAGGGCCGGCAGGGGAGAGTGGGGAGGAATGGGGGGGGGAGATTTCTCTCTCCCCCCCCCCCCCCCCCGCTCTCCCATGATCTTGATTTGGCACGAGCGGGCATGTACTCGAAAATGGCTGGAGTAATTTGCCTTAGCGAGTACGCTCGCTCATCTCTAGTCAGCACCTTGTTACATCATGCATAAACTTTTAACTGCAATTTAACTTGTGTGTTTTACATCCTGAAACCCAAATACAGATGACTTCCTATTTTCAAAACTTTCTTGTCATATATATCAAGTTTTCCCCCTCCTACTATAGGAAGAAACACATCTGTCTAGTTGAATTTCCTTTTGGCAAGCATTACAATGGGAAATTAATGTTTGTAGTAGAGCTCAAACCACCCACATTTAAGGAAACCGTAGCACATCCTTTAGTACTGGAAAGACATAGAAAGATTTTCTACTAGATCAGTAAATATGACTCTGTTTACATTCGTTTATGAAGAACATTCTAGTAAAGATCACTGCTTTAATTAAATTGGTTTTAGACTGGACATTCATTGAGCTTGTCCATTGTTCTACATATACTTTGTCACAGCTAAGTCAACATGATAACAGGACTTAGCAGTCATCAGTTAATCCAAACAATCCAATTCTTTTCTCATTTGGTAAAATTAGACATTTTCCAAATTACATTTGGTTTATTGAACCATTAACATGGTAGATTACAGGATTGAAGTTAGAATCCCCTATTGTGCTGCAAAATAGCAAATTCCATCCAGTAGATAATCATATAACGTGCAGGTGTTTGCAATTAAAGGATGGCCATACAGGCTCCATCGGGCGTTGTAGGTATGGAGGTATGCTGCCCTAAAAGAATCGTAATGTAATACAAAAGTGAGTAACTTGAGAAAAAAAACAAAAACTTTATATGGTTCTGTATAAAGTCTGAGGCATATGGAAATATAGTGAAGGCCGTATTTACGTCTATGACAACACTGTATAAAGTTGAGATGTGACATGGTTGTATACATTACCCTGGTAGACTGTAAGCAATGTGCAGTGTTTGCAAGAGTGACAAACATAATGCATTTTACAGCTTACGTTAATTGCTACTTTTTGCATAAATTACCAGTTCCTTTTCTGCTACTCATAACAAAAAATGCATATATAAAAGCCATAAAGGGAACCTATCACTAGTTTTATGATTATGAAACCACCCACAGCAGTAAAACAACAAATAATGCCCATTCACAATGTTACTTTGTTAGTCATTCAAGTAAAAGCACACCTTTAGAAATTAGTTTTTAACACTTCCTGTACTGTATGTAAATCCTTGGTGAGTGATCCGGTTGGTGGGCTGAACTAGACCGTCTCCTGTTGACTGGCCAGATCATCTCTAAGACCCCATTTACCCTGAAAGATGATCGCTCACAAATCGCTTAAACGACAGTTTGAGTGACAGTTTTGAGCGATCATTGTTGCATAACTCTAAGTCGCTAATTAGCTACTAAAGAGTTAATGCAGGCGGAGCGGGATTTCGCTGCGATCACTACAAGAACAATGCAGCTGTTTTGCATATGCAAACAGCTGCATTGTTCTCCCTGCTTTCAGCAGGTGTCCCACTGAGAACTGCCAGCGAGAAACCAGCTGAGAGAATCTTATCAGCGCTGCTGGCTGAGATATCAGCCTGCGCCACTGATAAGAGTCATCGCTCATTTCTAGAAAAGTAGAAATGAGCGATGAACGAACAGTGCACGAAAAGTGCACAATGGGTAGGCATTTAAATGCAACGGTTATTGCTCAAAAGATGGCTTTTGAGCAAATTTTGAGCGATAATCATTGTGTCTAAATGGGCCTTAACACTGCCCATCTTTCAGTGCAGAGATGAAACTGCAGAAGTTCCGGGATTGGCCCGTATGTAGTTGAGTCAACTGAAACTGCCCACAAAAGAGATAGATGAACTGCGCATGTCCTAGAGCTTCCGACACATGTGCAAATGTTAGATCTCCATGTTTATGGCATAGAGGACATTTCACGTCACAGTATCAGAGAGGGGCAGTTTTAGAGGAGGTGCACGGCCCACCAGAGCCAGTGCGGTCCGCCCATTGGACCACTCTCCAAGGATTTATGTGCAGTTCCGAAAATGTTAAAACCTCCTTTTTAAAGGTCTGCTTTTACCAGAATGACTAGCAAAGTTGTCAATGTTACTTTGTTGTTTTACTGGTGTACTTGGTTTCATATCCACAAAATTAGTGACAGGTACATTTTAAACCTTTGTGGCTTTTATATTTGCATTTTTGTTATGAGTAGCAGAAGAAGAACTGGCAATTTATGCAAGAACTAGCAATTAATGTAAGCTGTCTTGTCTGTCACTCTTGCAAACACTACA
The DNA here is from genome assembly GCF_035609145.1 of Eleutherodactylus coqui. Taxonomy (NCBI): domain Eukaryota; kingdom Metazoa; phylum Chordata; class Amphibia; order Anura; family Eleutherodactylidae; genus Eleutherodactylus; species Eleutherodactylus coqui. The sequence continues at coordinate 71,014,360 of NC_089838.1, read as the reverse complement.
CATTGCTCACAGTCTATCACACTGGTGCTTATTAACAAAGCTCGTTCTCTTTTGTTGTTTTTGTAATCTACTTTATTTAAAGGGGTTTTCCAAATTAAAATCTGTGGTGGCCGTAGGGGAGGGGAAATAAATGTGGGTGTAAATCACAGTTTGGGGTTCAGAGAATGGTCCGAAAAGTGACTGAAGATCTGAATTGTATCCAAAGAGTCCATAATTTTATATTCAGATTTTTAAAAATAATCTCTCCATAATATTGTTTAACTTTCATTTTTGCCCCTTTATGCTCTTAAATCGGGTTTATTAATCCTAGGGTTTATTTCCACATTAGTCCCACATGGTGTCATATTGCTACAGAAACGAACCTACCTTCAGCCCATCAGCTGTTAACTACATCACTAGGATGCACTCAAAGTTCAAATTTGGTGTCCCATATGTCTGACACATTATCAGCTCCACCCTCATGTGTCATCTGTGTGTCATAACAGGATGTGTAGCATGGCTTATGGATAACCAATCAAAGCATTATATTCCCATTGCTGAAAAAAAACATGTGATCCAAACATTTCAATTTTCATAGTAACTCAACACCATAGATGGACTTCAGATCACTAGTTGACCCTTTGTATTCGACACACTGGTAATGTGTTTAGCTTGTGCCTGCTTAACCAAGGCCCTGTGTGGCTGAAATGTGGGTTACTGTGCAGTTTTAAAGGCTAAGATAAATATAAAACGCCTTTTATATGTATATACCACTGGTGCCTTGAACTTTTTTCCATATTTTAGCATACAAGGTGCAAACTTAAATATTAATAGATTCTTCCTTCACCAAAGCAACTTTTCGACCACACTATAATGCTTGACAAAAGTCCAATGGTAAAATCATTACATTAGTGAAGGAGAAATAAAACAATATTTCTGTTTGCACCTCATATGCCGTCATGGACATTTCATCCCTTAAATTGTGTCACACAAATATGAATGGAAGCCATGATGCAGATGTAATCATAGCCGTATAGAACTGACAATGTTTTTTCTTTTTTAAAACATGCTTGCGTGCATATATACACAACCTTCCATAATGTGGCTTTTTTCATGTAGGACTACAAATATGGAATAGATCATTTCATCCGATTCATCTAAGGCTTGAACTTCCACATTTTCAAGCATTTATTTAGTAAGCGCAGTTTAACAAAATCAATGAGGAGAAATTATACTTCAATCTTGTTCACTATGTGATCATAAAACCGTAGCCCCTACTTTACAATATTTAGAGGTAATACAACACCCTACAGCTCATGTTCTTCTATTTCAATAGTCTGTACTATGCTCGCCTGTTTTTACTCAACATAGGAATACTGCATATTCACATAGTACACTTGTAAGCATCAGACAAGAATACAAACTGAATATTAGAGTCAGGTCCCACCTAAAATTGACAAAGAAAAACCTCAAAACAAAAACCTCATTAGAAGATGAAACATGGTTTTTAATCATACATTTACAAACTGCTAAATAGGGATCCTATCAATTGCCTTTTAATTTCTTGCCTAAACAGGGTAACCGCTCTGAGAAGGGCGACCATATTCCATTTTATCCTCTAAAAGGGTGTTGTGTCCATCTGGAGGTTTTTCCTTTTTACTTGTAACTTTCAGAAAAAAACACATCTTTAGTGGCTTTTTCTAATGTAGTTTTTTTAAGCAAAATGTTGCGGTCACATTTTAGCTGTAGGTCACTAGGTAAATATGAAATACACTACAACCAGTAAGGTGTTGTTGTACCATCTTTTTTCAGATATCATGCCTTTTTTGGGTTAGTGGAATTTTTCTGCCATCGCAGAAGACTGTAGGTTTGACGTTTTTGTGTGGCATTTTTGCATAGGCTTCTTTAAAGGAAAAAAGTATGACAAAAAGACATGTAAAAAGCGTGTAAAGTAAAGTTCCACCCAAAAAGGTCTCTAAAAAATGTATGTACAAGTTAAGAAAAATTGCTGGGTTTCCTTACACACATTGAGGGCTTCTTCAGATGGATGTGATTTTGCCCTTTTTTCACAGCCGCAAAAAGTGACGAAAAAGCCCATTGATGTCAATGGTTTCATTTTGCAAGAAATGATAGGGCAGGACCTATTTTCCTGCTTTTTTTTATCGCCCTGCAATATCGTAAAGTGTAAACGGTAAAGAAAAAAAAAGGCACTTTTAACCTGTGCATGCGCAAATACGCTTTGTAAGTGTATTTGCGCATGCACTCTTCAGTTTAAGCCCTTATGTAAAGTAAGCCTAATAGCACAGGAAAAGTCTGGATTCATGCTGGTAATACCACGCTACTTGGATGCTGCTTATCCTCCTAGTATAGACACATGGTGCCTTACAGTGTGGACTCCCAAAGATTATGCTGAACAGTTTTCTATTATATTGTATATGTTGCAATTATATACAGTGTGTGTAGTTTATACAATGAAACAAAGTATGATCATAATATGTGCATACAGGTGCATTAAAATACTCAGCTAGACTATAAGTGATACTGAACATTACATAGTTTGCCACTTCCAGTTTAACTCTTAAAATATGTCAACTCGAGGTCTGATATTACCCTTTAGGGTTTTTGCCACTTTTTTTTTTGACTGGCAAAGCTGGCTTATATTCTGCATCAAATAACATCCAAGAAACATATGCCGTCTGAGTGGAATACCAATTATGTTTAAAATGTTTCATACATTCAAGAAACTGCAATAATAAATAAATCATCCACATCTCAACTTAATAGCTTGTCATGTATTATATTTAACAATATGTAGCTATAAACACATGCATATGTGAATTCCTTCTGTGATTGCTGTTTTACAGACGAAAAACTGCTCTACTGGAATATACATTAAGTGCAAACTATGAGGGAAACGGTTCCCCCAAAGCTTTAAATCATGTATTTGATTATTTAGTTGGGAAGTTTAGGTACTAAATTGACTTTTCTATATTAAAGTGAATATATATTATTGTACAATTATCCATTTCTAGATTTAGCAATACCGTGAAGCACTATGCTTAATATTATGGAGTGATTGAGAAGAGTCAATGCTGGCCATACACATAAGATAGCTGTTGGCTACACAATCATTCTGCCCACAGCCAAGTTCCCCAACTTCCCTTTGGATGTTATTTCTATAAAGAAAGTGTTACGTCTGAGCCGGACACAAAACACTTTTTCTGGATCGGACATAATTAGTTGTCCAAAAGGATGGCTATACACTGTCACTGTTACCTAGTCCTGACTAGTTAGGGTTAAACATCCCCCTGCTTCTGTTTTGCTGAAGTTGGAACTGGTGATTTATAGTTTTGTCAGATAATCAGTATCCTCATTGATATAGTCTGCAGTCTGATTGTTTGTCGTCAGCTTTGTTGGTGTTTTGTGTTTTTTGTGTTCAGTCCTTCCGTAGTCCCTGGTTCGATTCCGCAGTTCCTATCTGACTTCAGACCTTGCCGCATTCAAGTAATGGGGTCGTCTGTTTTGAGACAGGTGCTCTGCTTCTAGATTAGTCCTGTCAGAGAGGTTTAGAGTATTCTGCTCTGATCTGTACCCCTGTTTTTGGTTCTAGCCACCATTGGTCTTGCGTACACACATCAGTCCAGACGGCTCCGGTAACTTTCTCACTGTAGTTTCGTCAGCAGTCTTGCACAGACCTAACATTATAACCGGCCTTTCAAATTTGTGCTAGACACAGTATGAATCCTGTTCAGTCACAGATTAAAGCTATGTCTGTAAAAGATTCAATGGAAGATTTGGGTCAGCAGGTTCTGGCAACCACTGTCAGTCATTAAATCTTTACCAATATTAGCGCAAACTGAACCTAGGCTTGATTTACCAGACCAGTTTTCTGGCAAATGTTTTGAGTGGCTTGTAAGCTATATTTCCATTTATAGCCAAATTTCAGGGTCGGCATAGTAATTTCTTGGGTTACAGAGGGGTCCTCCTGCATGGGCATTCTCACTTTCATCTGCTTTGCCTGCTTTATCCTCCATGGACAACTTTTTGGCGGCTCTGGGCCTGCTCTATGATCATCTGGATCATATCGCCCTAGCTGACGATAAAGTCTGTTTTTTTCAACAAAGGAATCGTCCGATTGAGGACTACTGTGTTGAATTCTGATGCTTGGTGAATGGAACTTAGTGGATTGACCCAGCCCTGAGAAGCAAGTTTTGTTATGGTCTGTCCAGCAAAGTGAAAAATGTAATGGTTGAGTGTGCGACACCCTGCATGTTGAAGGATGCTATGGCCCTGGTGATTAGAGTTGATTACTATCTGCATGAAAAAGCAGGTGAAATGGTTTTTGAGTCTCCCTACTCATCTCCTGCATTCACTGAAGAAGTTTCGGAAGAGGCTATGGAAATAGGGGCAGTTTTCATCAATAAAGAATGTAGGGGTAGATCATGGAAGAAAAGTTTCTGCTTTTATTGTGGTCAACATGGCCACTTCATTCGTAGCTGTCTGGTTGGATCCAAAAAACAGCAGCCAGTTAATCGCAGGTGCCACAGGTCACTTGATAGGTCAAGTCAAGGCAAACTTTTCCAGCTAAATTAATTACAAATTGCAACATCATGTCTGCTGATGCTTGCTTAGGTAGTGGGTCAGACATTAATCTAATAAATATTCAGTTCGCCCTGAAATATGGATTGAAGATGGAGTCACGCACTAATCCGATTTCTGTTTCCAGTATAGATTCATCCCCATTATACCTTAAGTTCATGGCTTCAGAGGTACAGTTAAGGATTGGTCAGTTTCATGAGGAAACTATATCTTTGCATGTATGTGAGGATCTGACTACTGTTACTCTAGGATTGCTCTGGTTGAAAATTCATAACCCGATAGTTGACTGGATTTCTGGTAAGATTTCTGGTTGATGAACTCATTGTTTAACTAAATTTTCCTGTGAATACCCAGGCATTGAGTATTGGCCCTCATCCCGATCCTCCTAAAAAGAGTTCTAATTCCTTTCTGAAAAAAGGGTCTAGAAGGTTGACACCAGCTAGGCGTATGGAAAAGGTGTCAGAGAGTTATGTGAGTTAATTGTTTTTTTGTCCTAAAGATAATTATTTTTCATTGTCATTAGCCAATACTGTAAACTTGATTATGTCTTTTCATGGTTTAAATTGTGGACTTAAGGGTCTAGAGGACCCTTGTCAGAGGGTGGGGAATGTCATGTTGTTGCCGGCGCTCACATACTTCAGTTAGTGCTGACTAATTATGGTTAAACGTCCTCCTGCTGCTGTTTAGCTGAAGTTCAAGCTGGTGATTTACAGCTCTGTGAGATAATTATAATCAGTATCTTCACTAATGTTGTTTGCAGTCTGATTGTTTGTTGTCAGTTTTGTTGGTGTTTGGTGTTTTATGTCCAGTCCTTCCGTAGTCCCTGGTTTGGTCCCCCAGTTCCTCTCTGACTTCAGACCTTGCCTTGTTCAAGCAGTGGGGTCATCCCTTTTAGCAAGAATGTTGTGCTTTGAGGTGGGTCCTGTCAGAGAGGTTCATGGTGTTCTGCTCAGATCTGTACAGCGCCAAAACACAGTATACCGAGTAGAAGGAGATTGCTCTAAACATTGTGTAGTGGCCATCGCTGGTATTTGTAGGCACATGCCTCTGATTTTAATGGGAGTTAATGGGAGCCTGCAATTACTAATGCCTAAACGGCTGATCAGCTGGGGTCTCGAACAATGTACCCCAGTCGATCAAGTGTTGATGACCTATCCGGAGCATAGGTCACCAATAGAAATAGTCCAGAAAACCTCTTTAGGTTTTCTGTAGATCACAACAAAATTGACAGGACTCAATTTTATCTAAGGGCTCATGTCCACGGGCAAAATATGATTTAAGATCCGCAGCGGATCTCCCGCATGCGGATCCGCATCCCATAGGGATGCATTGACCACCCGCGGGTAGATAAATACCCGCGGATCGTCAATAAAAGGGATTTTAAAAAAAATGGAGCATGGAAAAATCTGGACCATGCTCCATTTTCGTGCGGGTCTCCCGCGGGGACGGCTCCCGCGGGCTTCTATTGAAGCCTATGGAAGCCGTCCGGATCCGCGGGAGACCTAAAATAGGAATTTAAAGTATTTACCATCCGTAGCGGACCGGGAAGGTCTCCTCTTCCTCACGGCCGCATCTTCCTTGCTTCGGCTCGGCGGATGTGCCCGGCGCATGCGCGCGGCACGTCGACGACGTGCCGGCGACGTGCCGCCGGCGTCAGGAATTCATCCGCCGGCCGAAAATGAAGATCCGGCCGTGAGGAACAGCTGACCTTCTCCGCCCGCGCCGGATAGGTAAATGCTTTTAAATTGCTATTTTCGGCGCTCATGTCCGCGGGGCAGGAGGGACCCGCTGCAGATTCTCCATTGAGAATCTGCAGCGGATCTGATTTTCCCCGTGGACATGAGGCCTAAGTGTATGACCAACTTACAAAACCTACTGGACTTGATCTTTATTTAATAATAATAATTTTTATTTGTAAAGCGCCAACATATTCCGCAGCGCTTACTTAGACAGGGGGAATACAGAGAGACAAAAGTACAAACATTACAGAACCAGGGTTACATAGCAATCAGTTGATGGAAACAATAGGGGTGAGGGTCCTGCTCCACAGAGCTCACATACTACAAGTAATGGGGTGATACAGAGGGTAAAGGGGCTGGAGATGTGCACGGTATGGAGAGGTGGAGAGTGAGGGATACTCTACACATAGACAATGTCATTCTGTGGCCATTGAATTTCATGTCAAGTTTTACTGAAAAATACTAATTTGCCTGCACTGTAAAATCTGCCCGCTCAAGTTTGTTGTACTGTGTTTCAAAAGTCACTAGTAAAGTTTTACCGGGCCTCTACCATTCCAGAGGACCCGAGGTACTATACACTTTTCCAGTGTTTATTGATTCGCTGTGTATAAATGCCGGTGTGTGAAATAGGGCATCACAAACTGACAACTACTACCTTTCTCATCCTGAGAACTACTGGCCCTATCCTTTGCTGCGGTAACTCCCTCTGGGACCAGGAGTTGGTAAGTGCCACCGTGACAGGTCCACGCACTACACCCTACCAACAGCAGGCGTATGCTTGGGTAGTGAGTCATCCCCTGCAGTATTCCACGCCTGGGTATTGCAAAGGTTTGGCATCTCTCACAGGACACCTTATTCTAAGCTTAAAGGGGTTGTCCCGCGCCGAAACGGGTTTTTTTTTTTTTTAACCCCCCCCCCGTTCGGCGCGAGACAACCCCGATGCAGGGGTTAAAAAAACAACCCGCACAGCGCTTACCTGAATCCCGGCGGTCCGGCGTCTTCATACTTACCTGCTGAAGATGGCCGCCGGGATCCTCTGCCTCCATGGACCGCAGGGCTTCTGTGCGGTCCATTGCCGATTCCAGCCTCCTGATTGGCTGGAATAGGCACGTGACGGGGCGGAGCTACACGGAGCTACACGGAGCCCCATTCAGAAAAGAAGAAGACCCGGACTGCGCAAGCGCGGCTAATTTGGCCATCGGAGGGCGAAAATTAGTCGGCTCCATGGGAACGAGGACGCTAGCAACGGAGCAGGTAAGTATAAAACTTTTTATAACTTCTGTATGGCTCATAATTAATGCACAATGTACATTACAAAGTGCATTAATATGGCCATACAGAAGTGTATAGACCCACTTGCTGCCGCGGGACAACCCCTTTAAATCAAACGTTCCCAGTTTTGAAAAATCTTGAAATTGAAAGTCAAATTTTCATTGTATTCATGCAAATACAAAAAATGCATACCTAACACAAAAACAGAATGATTTCATACCATGTGAAAAATTAAGTTCTACTCAATAACAGGTCGCTCCATGTCCAGCAGCAAGAATTAAAACTAAATGATTCCTTTACTTTTTCCAACTTCATCATTTGTGCAAAAATATTCACTTTTTTTGCACATATAATTGAAAGTACAGCTCAGATCAAATATTTTTCCTAGTTGTTTTTATACTTTAAAAGGTGTTATTGCAGGAAAACTCTATTTGTTCATCTAAATGTGTATTCACTGTGCATTTACAAAGGATAGAAGAAGAAATCTCTCGCACCTTGCGTTTTTTGGGGCATGTAAATAGGCAGTGATCACTGCGTAATTAAGTGCACCAACAACCTAAAACACACAGGGAATATGTACATTTCAGGGGCGTATATACGCAGTGTATGTATAGGACCGAATATGCTATGCCCGTGTGCTTCAGCCTCTAATGTCATGTCACATACTCTCTTCCATAAAATTAGATTAGACTGATGGAAATGCTAAAAGATTCTACCCAATTAAAAATATTCGCTAAAGAAATTGTGTTGATTAAATATATTACAGTTTATTTAGAAAAGCAGATTAAGCACAGGCATATCATGTATTCAACAAATGAATAATGTAGGCAAATGGATTTTCTCAATCAACGATTTCATCAATAATGTTTATTTTAGATTATCTCTATTCGGCTTCCCACATAGCATTCCTTGCAGTCAGCATCAATTAAATTGCAGTAGCAAGTCCTTAATTATATTTCAATCTGGAATTCTGCCAGCTATGTTCTCTAGAAGTTGTTCTAGCATGCCACCACACTTTTGTTGTTAGTAATATAGGACTACAATTCAGGATACGTTTTGATGAATGTTTCAACAAGGTTCACAATTTACCTAAAATGTCCCTGCTCACCATTTATGTCATTGGGAGAAGAGGTTTAAAGTGAGCAGAAATTAGTTATTCTGATGCATCCAGTTAGCAAGGCAGCTGTACATTACCACACATACAGTTTTAGCAGTATTGCAACTGGACTGTTTCCGATCTAGGTCCCAATAGAATGACTTGGTGGGAGTCCCATTAGCAGGAATTAATCAGAACTAGAGATGAGCGAGCGTACTCGTCCGAGCTTGATGCTCGATCGAGTATTAGGGTGCTCGAGATGCTCGTTACTCGAGACGAGCACCACGCGGTACTCGTTTTGATTCAATGAGCACTGACCATTGAATTCAATGGAGCCGGCAATACAGACGGCTCCATAGAAAGCAATGGGCTGCCGGCGATCGCGGGATGAATTGTCGGGAAGGGCTTAAATATATAAGCCCTTCCCTGCAATTCATCCAGAAATGTGTAAAAATAAAAAAAATATATACTCACCTTGTCCCGGCAGAACGATGTTAGCCCATTGAATTCAATGGAGCCGGCAATACAGCCGGCTCCATTGAAAGCAATGGGCTGCCGGCGATGTGTAAAAAAAATATATATACTCACCTTGTCCCGGCAGACGGAGTTCAGCTGAGAACTGCCCCTGAGCCAATCAGAGGCAGCACTCACTCACCCATTCATGAATTCATGAATGGGTGTGAGTGAGATCTGCCTCTGATTGGCTCAGCGCTGAGCCAATCAGGGGCAGGTCTGACTCACACCCCCTGCAGGCCGGCCGAGCTGAACTCTGTCTGCCGGGACAAGGTGAGTATATATATATTTTTTATTTTTACACATTTCTGGATGAATTGCAGGGAAGGGCTTATATATTTAAGCCCTTCCCGAAATTCATCCTGCGATCGCCGGCAGCCCATTGCTTTCAATGGAGCCGGCTGTATTGCCGGCTCCATTGAATTCAATGAGCTAACATCGTTCTGCCGGGACAGGGTGAGTATATATTTTTTTTATTTTTACACATTTCTGGATGAATTGCAGGGAAGGGCTTATATATTTAAGCCCTTCCCGACAATTCATCCCGCGATCGCCGGCAGTCCATTGCTTTCTATGGAGCCGGCTGTATTGCCGGCTCCATTGAACTCAATGGGCTAACATCGTTCTTCTCTGCCACAGCTGTTACAGCTGTGGCAGAGGAGAACGATCTTTACGCTGACAGTGCGGGGGGGGGGGGGGGTCTCACTCTTGCCACTATTGTGGCTTAATAGTGGGACCTGGGAACTTGAGATGCAGCCCAACATGTAGCCCCTCGCCTGCCCTATCCGTTTCTGTGTCGTTCCCATCACTTTCTTGAATTTCCCAGGTTTTCACAAATGAAAACCTTAGCGAGCATCGGCGATATACAAAAATGTTCGAGTCGCCCATTGACTTCAATGGGGTTCGTTACTCGAAACGAACTCTCGAGCATCAGTGAAAGTTCGATTCGAGTAACGAGCACTCGAGCATTTTGGTGCTCGCTCATCTCTAATCAGAACTTAAGTCACTTTTTTTAAGCATACGTTTCAGAGGAGAAAGTAGAAGAACCTATAGACACAAAAAAACACAGTTCTCTAATCTTATCATAGTACACTCTATTTGCATCTAGCATCAAGTTCTCTAGCAAACTTATATACCCTCCTGGCATACATCAGAAATCCGGCTTTATCCTATCAAAGTTTTATGGATATATAAATATATCACATTCTACCATTTGATGGGCTCCATTCTTTCCAATCCTTCTGGGATAATGTTGCTGATTTTCCAATGCCTTTAGCTTCCTTCCTGATCCCTTTCATACTCAACATAAATATAAAGTTACAAAGCTGGGAAGCTAACCTTTAGATTCTAGCTGGGTGATTCAAAATTGCAATTGATTTGAGAGCAGACAACTAAAAGTAGGCCTACTATGGACTCTCAGACTGCCCACTTGTTCCAATGACACCTGTTTTCATGGATGCATCTCTTTTGGTGGCGCTCTACACACTGGATGGGTCTGCCTGAGGTCTGTTTGATCATTGGAATAATTAAGGATTTTAATATATGGAAGAATCTCTGGGAGGCTATATTTAGTAAGAAAATAAATAAGTCCCCGTAAAGTGCTCATGGAGTGATCTCCTGCATTCTAGCAACCAAACAAGCTAAAGTATGGAAACAGCACTCTTTGGACTTTGTCAAATATTAGGTCTCTTAGTATGTGATTAACATGAAGCTCATCTCCATATTTTTATCATACTTCACATTCCTAGTTGTTATGGCTAAACTGCTTTGTTTGCAAAAAAAGTGTAGATCTGCTTGGGGCAGCATTCCCACCTCTCTCAGCAGTGGCTGCTGCCATGTTCTAGGTACCTCTGTCCTGCTGATCAATCTCTGTACACATGTATGGAGAATGTTGTCTTCTGCTGCATCAGTGTTGCAGCTGTCACACCCACCACTAAACCTTTGGGCCAAGATGGCTGCTGTCACATGACCTGAGGGCAGAGCTTAGCCCTCACACGCAGGGGTAAATTTACTGAGCCCAGCATTTTCTGCGCCGGGCTTAGTGTAATTGCATTGTGTGCACACAGAGCTCAATACCTGAAGAGGCGCAATCTTCTTCATGTATTTAGTGCATCCTGGCAGCTCTGTGTCTCTACACAAATGTATACCATGTCCAACTTGATGTACATTTCTGGTATACTTTACACCAGTTTGAGACGTAAGTTATAAATAAATCTGTTGTCCTGGGGTTTGCAACGCCCCCAACTGTCTAGCTCTGTCTACCTTTCGCAAAAGTGGCAGGGTCTGAACAAAAAGGAGACATTTTCTAATTTTTGTGCAAATATGCAATTGCCCCCAAAATAGTGACTTTTTTACACCAGAAACGAGCTCAAAATACGTTTTAAATGTGCCCCACAATTCCCTATCACAGGAGCAGTCCTAGAGCCATAACATCTTTGAGGGGGCAGAACCACTGCCAGCAGCTCCATACTGGGCTTTTCAAACATGTCACCCAAAGTCTGTCTGTTAACCCCTTCTCTCCTCCGGTCTGGCAGGGGAGTCAGGGCGTTAAACTGGCACTCACTGCACCTCTCCTCACTCTCTAGCCATGCCACTTGGCCAACAGAGGAACTCCCCACAGTGCCTCAGGCCACTGGTGTACCGTGAGGAGAAGCAGGGGTCGCCACAGCTACCCGGTCCCTGCGCTGAGGGGGCCCAGAGGCCTTTCCATATTCAAAATGCACAGTGTGTGCATTACCGTCACTGTTGGCCGAATGATTGCTGTGGGCTGACAGTGTGTTTGTAGCGGGGGGGGGGGGGGGCGGAGGGAGAGAAGAGGAGAGAGACGGGAGGCAGCGCCGCAGGTCGGCACTCACAGAGGGGAGGGCCATTACACGTGTAGTCAGCAGCCAATTACAGGCTGCAAACTCTCACGGCGCAGCCCTCCCACTGATAGGCTGCAGCTGTGAGTGGTCACAGCTGCAGTCTATCAGTCTCTGCTGGCCAGCGATTACCACCTCCGGAGCGCTGGATGCACAGCCTGTACAAGAAAGTGCAAGAGGACCTGTGGTTGCAGATCACATGACCCAGCTCTGGACATGTGATCAAAGGACGGAACTTTCCATTACAGGCTGCCCAGAGACTGCTGCAGAGGTGAGTAGAGGAAGAAGTGTAATTATATATATGTATAGCTGGTATAAGTTATACCAGCTGTATATATAATTATATACAGGAGATACACAGGTTATACCAGCATGGTACATATCACTATATACAGGGATACAGGGGGATATACATCCTGTATAGAGTGATATGTACCATGCTAGTGTAACCTGGAGATCTCCTGTATATAATTATATATGTGCAGCTGGTATAAGTTATACATCCCCTGTATATAGTGATATAGACCATACTGGTGTAACCTGGCCCAGTTTATATCAGCATGCTCTATATTACTATATACAGAATGTATAACTTATATCAGCTTTACATGTAGAAATATATACAGAAGATATCCAATTTTGGGAGGTTTCACACTTGCCCTGGGGAATCCCTGCGGAAGAATGATCTGTCTGTGGACAGAACTGAAAAGCGCCGGAAGGGCTCCATTTACTATAATGGGGTCCGTCCAATTTCGGCCCGGCTTTTGGACAGAAGAAAAACGTGGCACGCAGCAATTTTTTTTCCGACACAGATGTGAGACCGGCCTTACACCAACATGGCCGATATCAAGGTATACATCTCCTGTATGTACTATGCTGGTGTAACGTAACGTGAAGATCTCCTGTATATAATTATATATGTACAGCTGGTATCACTTCGGTATATACTGTATATAATTATATATGTACAGCTGGTATAACCTGGGTATATACTGTATATAATTATATATGTACAGCTGGTATAACCTGTGTATATACTGTATATAATTATATATGTACAGCTGGTATAACCTGGGTATATACTGTATATAATTATATATGTACAGCTGGTATAACCTGAGTATATACTGTATATAAATATATATGTACAGCTGGTATAAGTTATACCTCTCCTGTATATAATTATATATGTACAGCTGGTATAACCTGGGTATATACTTTATATAATTATATATGTACAGCTAGTATAAGTTACACCTCTCCTGTATATAATTATATATGTACAGCTGGTATAACCTGGGTATATACTTTATATAATTATATATGTACAGCTAGTATAATTTATACCTCTTCTGTATATAATTATATATGTATAGCTGGTATAACCTGGGTATATACTGTATATAATTATATATGTACAGCTAGTATAAGTTACACCTCTCCTGTATATAATTATATATGTACAGCTGGTATAACCTGGGTATATACTGTATATAATTATATATGTACAGCTGGTATAACCTGAGTATATACTGTATATAAATATATATGTACAGCTGGTATAAGTTATACCTCTCCTGTATATAATTATATATGTACAGCTGGTATAACCTGGGTATATACTTTATATAATTATATATGTACAGCTAGTATAAGTTACACCTCTCCTGTATATAATTATATATGTACAGCTGGTATAACCTGGGTATATACTTTATATAATTATATATGTACAGCTAGTATAATTTATACCTCTTCTGTATATAATTATATATGTATAGCTGGTATAACCTGGGTATATACTGTATATAATTATATATGTACAGCTAGTATAAGTTACACCTCTCCTGTATATAATTATATATGTACAGCTGGTATAACCTGGGTATATACTTTATATAATTATATATGTACAGCTAGTATAATTTATACCTCTTCTGTATATAATTATATATGTACAGCTGGTATAACCTGGGTATATACTGTATATAATTATATATGTACAGCTAGTATAAGTTACACCTCTCCTGTATATAATTATATATGTACAGCTGGGTATATATGTGTAGCTTGGGTATATACTGTATATTTGAACACTTTACACACAACTGAAAATCGCATCAGAAACCTGCATGCAGTTTACAAACCGCCTGTATTGTTTGAATCCGCGTGCGGTTTATAATACTGCATGCAGTTATGGATGTGATTATAATTGTGGTTCAAAAATGCAACAAAATCTATGCACACAGTGTTAGGCCGGCTGCACACAAGTGGGTCGGATACCGCATGTGTGAGCCCGCAGCAGAATCCAGCCCTGTGCCCTGCTGGCATCCGCGTGTACCTGTAATTTCTTTCTTTTTTCTGTACTGCGAATGGTCCGCAAGGCGAGCCGTCGGACCCGCGCAGTACAGTTTTTTTTTCTTTTAATCACTGACTTTCCAGTGCTGTCGCTAGGAGATGACGCGGGTGCCTGCGACTTTTCCGCAGTGGGTCGCACGGCTTGCATTGAGTTCAATCTGCACTAAAATAGAGCAAGCCGTGATTTTTCCTCCGTGAGTGGAAAACTGCAATTGCTTTCTGCTCGTGTAGAGGAAAAAACGCTTTTCCATAGCATGCTATGGGCAGTACATGCTGCGGAATCCGTAGGTGGGTGCCCGCTCCATATTCCGCAATGCAAATCCAGCCGTGTGCAGCCGGCCTTGGGCTAATTTCACACGAGTGAGTCTGATATTGGGCCGTGAAACTATGCCCCATATCACACTCGCCAACGTGTGCTGTCACCACAGATGTGAGGGGTTGTTGTGTTAAAACCAGCTTGCATCACATCATCATATTCTCGTGCGATGCAGAGAAAAAACAAAATAAATCGCTCCTGTGTATGATCGTATTCAAAACAATGGGGTTCATATTCATGTGTGATTTGTGCGTCTTGCAACGCACAAATCTCGCACAATTTTTGCGGCCGTGTGAAAGCAGCCTAAGACATTACCAACAGGTTTTTATGTAGTCCAGGAAAGAAGTCATGATATGAAGGCTTACGCCAAGGGGCTACATCATGTTTGTAAATTAGCATGGTTTAGGTATAGGTACGGGTACAGATGGAGGGGGAGGGGGGCCCAGCTGAACTTTTGCACCCGGGCCCCTTAGCCTTTAGGTACGCCCCTGCCTCAGGCACTTCACACACCAAAGCTGGTCACTGATCTCCCCGCTTCCCCTCCCAGCCCGGTACCAGACCAGAAAGGCGGGGCTTAATACATGACACTCAGATAGCTATAAACTGTGCAAGGGGGTGCCCTGCTAACTGCCACTTTAAACTATGTAATTAACAATTAACCATTTCCAATCCTCTGTCTGACATCTAAAGGCATTATGATTTAAGACTGTACAGCTCCGATGTTGGAAGACGTCCATCGGGGTTCTCTTACTGTATATTGCCAGCCTCTCTGCTGTCAGAGCCTATCCAACATGTCACCTCATGCAGTACTGGCTTTAGCCAGCATATAGCGCCGTTGTATAATGGCAGAAAAAGAGTAAGCCTTCTAGGAAAACCAGAATACAAATTGGATTGGAAAGGGTTAAACTCCCAAATAATTCACAGAAGAGTGTAAGAAGTGTTTGTCAGTTACAAGTTTGACATTTCAGAGATTGACACTAAACAATAGGATTTTCTTTCACAATTTCTTAACCATTTGCAAATGAGGGGATCATTAATAGAGATGAGTGAACGTACTCGTCCAAGCGTGATACTCGTTCGAGTATTAGCGTGTTCGAGATGCTCGTTACTAGAGGCGAGTACCACGCGATGTTCGAGTTACTTTCACTTTCATCTCTGAGACGTTAGCGCGCTTTTCTGGCCAATAGAAAGACAGGGAAGGCATTACAACTTCCCCCTGCGACATTCAAGCCCTATACCACCCCACTGCAGTGAGTGGCTGGCGAGATCAGGTGTCACCCGAGTATATAAATCGGCCCCTCCCGCGGCTAGCCACAGATGCATTCT
Organism: Eleutherodactylus coqui; assembly: GCF_035609145.1. Lineage (NCBI taxonomy): Eukaryota > Metazoa > Chordata > Amphibia > Anura > Eleutherodactylidae > Eleutherodactylus > Eleutherodactylus coqui. The sequence goes on along the minus strand of NC_089838.1, from coordinate 70,998,301 downwards.
GACAGAGATCAGGGAAAGTGCTGCTGGTGCCGGAGCTGCTATAGGGAGAGCGTTAGGAGTTATTTTAGGCTTCAAGAACCCCAACGGTCCTTCTTAGGGCCACATCTGACCGTGTGCAGTACTGTTGAGGCTGCTTTTAGCAGTGTTGCACAATTTTTTTTTTGTACATCGGCCGTGCAGAGCATTGCGTCCGCAGTCTGCAGTCATTGTACAGAGTATAGGGCCAGTACTGGTGAGGCAGGGAAAGAGATATTCAGGCTATATTGGCAGTGGGCTTTTTCCAAAAAATTGATCGCCGTCATCCCGCCAGAGGGAAACAGTATACATAATATTATACGCTGCCTACAGTATCTATCTGCTGGGGGTAGTAGTCGTAATTAATACGCAGCTAAGCGTTACAGCAGGCTTGCGCAAAATTGTTTCCTGGATCTGCTGTCTCTGTTACATGATCGCCGTCATCCCACCAGAGGGAAACAGTATACATAATATTATACGCTGCCTACAGTATCTATCTGCTGGGGGTAGTAGTCGTAATTAATACGCAGCTAAGCGTTACAGCAGGCTTGCACAAAATTGTTTCCTGGATCTGCTGTCTCTGTTACATGATCGCCGTCATCCCGCCAGAGGGAAAGAGGGTACATAATATTATACGCTGCCTACAGTATCTATCTGCTGGGGGTAGTAGTCGTAATTAATACGCAGCTAAGCGTTACAGCAGGCTTGCGCAAAATTGTTTCCTGGATCTGCTGTCTCTGTTACATGATCGCCGTCATCCCGCCAGAGGGAAACAGTATACATAATATTATACGCTGCCTACAGTATCTATCTGCTGGGGGTAGTAGTCGTAATTAATACGCAGCTAAGCGTTACAGCAGGCTTGCGCAAAATTGTTTCCTGGATCTGCTGTCTCTGTTACATGATCGCCGTCATCCCGCCAGAGGGAAAGAGTATACATAATATTATACGCTGCCTACAGTATCTATCTGCTGGGGGTAGTAGTCATAATTAATACGCAGCTAAGCGTTACAGCAGGCTTGCGCAAAATTGTTTCCTGGATCTGCTGTCTCTGTTACATGATTGCCGTCATCCCGCCAGAGGGAAAGAGTATACATAATATTATACGCTGCCTACAGTATCTATCTGCTGGGGGTAGTAGTCGTAATTAATACGCAACTAAGCGTTACAGCAGGCTTGCGCAAAATTGTTTCCTGGATCTGCTGTCTCTGTTACATGATCGCCGTCATCCCGCCAGAGGGAAACAGTATACATAATATTATACGCTGCCTACAGTATCTATCTGCTGGGGGTAGTAGTCGTAATTAATACGCAGCTAAGCGTTACAGCAGGCTTGCGCAAAATTGTTTCCTGGATCTGCTGTCTCTGTTACATCAGCGCTGTCATCTCGCCAGAGGGAAACAGTATACATAATATTATACGCTGCCTACAGTATCTGTCTGCTGTATCAGCTCAGCATTTTAAAAAAATAGAAGCAAAATACTTAATGCCTACTACTGGTCTTTGGCCACTTAACTGCTTCTACGCTGTGAATTCCACTAGCTCAGTCATACGCACCTACGTCTCACTACAGGCGTGCGCAAAATTGTTTCCTGGCTCTGCTGTGCATTCCGTAAGGGAAGTCAGCCTCCAACCACAGGCCAATAAGCGGCACATTTAATTACAGCGTTCTGTTTCTGCACTACTGGTAATACAGCATGCTGAGGGGTAGGGGTAGGCCTAGAGGACGTGGACGCGGGCAAGGACGCGGAGGCCCAAGTCAGGGTGTGGGCACAGGCCGAGCTCCTGATCCAGGTGTATCACAGCCGACTGCTGCGGGATTAGGAGAGAGGCACGTTTCTGGCATCCCCACATTCATCTCACAATTAATGGGTCCACGCGGTAGACCTTTATTAGAAAATGAGCAGTGTGAGCAGGTCCTGTCGTGGATGGCAGAAAGTGCATCCAGCAATCTATCGACCACCCAGAATTCTGCGCCGTCCACTGCTGCAACTCTGAATCCTCTGGCTGCTGCTCCTCCTTCCTCCCAGCCTCCTCACTCCATTACAATGACACATTCTGAGGAGCAGGCAGACTCCCAGGAACTGTTCCCGGGCCCCTGCCCAGAATGGCCAGCAATGGGTCCTCTCCCACCGGAGGAGTTTGTCGTGACCGATGCCCAACCTTTGGAAAGTTCCCGGGGTCCGGGGGATGAGGCTGGGGACTTCCGGCAACTGTCTCAAGAGCTTTCAGTGGGTGAGGAGGACGATGACGATGAGACACAGTTGTCTATCACTCAGGTAGTAGTAATTGGAGTAAGTCCGAGGGAGGAGCGCACAGAGGATTCGGACGAAGAGCAGCAGGACGATGAGGTGACTGACCCCACCTGGTTTGCTACGCCTACTGAGGACAGGTCTTCAGAGGGGGAGGCAAGTGCAGCAGCAGGGCAGGTTGGAAGAGGCAGTGCAGTGGCCAGGGGTAGAGGCAGGGCCAGACCGAATAATCCACCAACTGTTTCCCAAAGCGCCCACTTGCGCCATGCCACCCTGCAGAGGCTGAGGTGCTCAAAGGTCTGGCAGTTTTTCACTGAGAGTGCAGACGACCGACGAACAGTGGTGTGCAACCTTTGTCGCGCCAAGATCAGCCGGGGAGCCACCACCACCAGCCTCACCACCACCAGCATGCGCAGACATATGATGGCCAAGCACCCCACAAGGTGGGACGAAGGCCGTTCACCGCCTCCGGTTTGCACCGCTGCCTCTCCCCCTGTGCCCCAACCTGCCACTGAGATCCAACCCCCCTCTCAGGACACAGGCACTGCCGTCTCCAGGCCTGCACCCACACCCTCACCTCCGCTGTGCTCGGCCCCATCCACCAATGTCTCTCCGCGCACCGTCCAGCCGTCGCTAGCGCAAGTGTTGGAGCGCAAGCGAAAGTATGCTGCCACGCACCCACACGCTCAAGCGTTAAACGTGCACATAGCCAAATTTATCAGCCTGGAAATGCTGCCGTATAGGGTTGTGGAAACGGAGGCTTTCAAAGGTATGATGGCGGCGGCCCCGCGCTACTCAGTTCCCAGTCGCCACTACTTTTCCCGATGTGCCGTCCCAGCCCTGCACGACCACGTCTCCCGCTACATTGTACGCGCCCTCACCAATGCGGTTACTGCCAAGGTCCACTTAACAACGGACACGTGGACAAGCACAGGCGGGCAGGGACACTATATCTCCCTGACGGCACATTGGGTGAATTTAGTGGAGGCTGGGACAGAGTCAGAGCCTGGGACCGCTCACGTCCTACCCACCCCCAGAATTGCGGGCCCCAGCTCGGTGGTGGTATCTGCGGCGGTGTATGTTTCCTCCACTAAACCACCCTCCTCCTCCTCCTACGCAACCTCTGTCTCGCAATCAAGATGTGTCAGCAGCAGCACGTCGCCAGCAGTCGGTGTCGCGTGTCGTGGCAGCACAGCGGTGGGCAAGCGTCAGCAGGCCGTGCTGAAACTACTCAGCTTAGGAGAGAAGAGGCACACGGCCCACAAACTGCTGCAGGGTCTGACAGAGCAGACCCACCGCTGGCTTGCGCCGCTGAGCCTCCAACCGGGCATGGTCGTGTGTGACAACGGCCGTAACCTGGTGGCGGCTCTGCAGCTCGGCAGCCTCACGCACGTGCCATGCCTGGCCCACGTCTTTAATTTGGTGGTTCAGCGCTTTCTGAAAAGCTACCCACACTTGTCAGACCTGCTCGGAAAGGTGCGCCGGCTCAGCGCACATTTCCGCAAGTCCCACACGGACGCTGCCACCCTGCGCACCCTGCAACATCGGTTTCATCTGCCAGTGCACCGACTGCTGTGCGACGTGCCCACGCGGTGGAACTCTACGCTCCACATGTTGGCCTGGCTCTATGAGCAGCGTAGAGCTATAGTGGAATACCAACTCCAACATGGGCGGCGCAGTGGGAGTCAGCCTCCTCAATTCTTTACAGAAGAGTGGGCCTGGTTGGCAGACATCTGCCAGGTCCTTGGAAACTTTGAGGAGTCTACCCAGATGGTGAGCGGCGATGCTGCAATCATTAGCGTCACCATTCCTCTGCTATGCCTCTTGAGAAGTTCCCTGCAAAGCATAAAGGCAGACGCTTTGCGCTCGGAAACGGAGGCGGGGGAAGACAGTATGTCGCTGGATAGTCAGAGCACCCTCCTTTCTATATCTCAGCGCGTTGAGGAGGAGGAGAAGGAGGATGAGGAGGAGGGGGAAGAGACAGCTTGGCCCAATGCTGAGGGTACCCATGCTGCTTGCCTGTCATCCTTTCAGCGTGTATGACCTGAGGAGGAGGAGGAGGATCCTGAAAGTGATCTTCCTAGTGCGGACAGCCATGTGTTGCGTACAGGTACCCTGGCACACATGGCTGACTTCATGTTAGGATGCCTTTCTCGTGACCCTCGCGTTACACGCATTCTGGCCACTACGGATTACTGGGTGTACACACTGCTCGACCCACGGTATAAGGAGAACCTTTCCACTCTCATACCCGAAGAGGAAAGGGGTTCGAGAGTGATGCTATACCACAGGACCCTGGCGGACAAACTGATGGTAAAATTCCCATCCGACAGCGCTAATGGCCGAAGGCGCAGTTCTGAGGGCCAGATAGCAGTGGAGGCGCAGAGATCAGGCAGCATGTACAGCACAGGCAGGGGAACACTCTCTAAGGCCTTTGACAGCTTTCTGGCTCCCCAGCAAGACTGTGTCACCGCTCCCCAGTCAAGGCTGAGTCGGCGGAAGCACTGTAAAAGGATGGTGAGGGAGTACGTAGTCGATCGCACGACCGTCCTCCATGACGCCTCTGCCCCCTACAACTACTGGGTGCCGAAGCTGGACACGTGGCCTGAACTCGCGCTGTATGCCCTGGAGGTGCTTGCTTGTCCTGCGGCTAGCGTCTTGTCAGAGAGGGTGTTTAGTGCGGCTGGGGGAATCATCACAGATAAGTGTACCCGCCTGTCAACCGACAGTGCCGACAGGCTTACACTCATCAAGATGAACAAAGCCTGGATTTCCCCAGACTTCTCTTCTCCACCAGTGGACAGCAGCGATACCTCAACAATACGTAGGCTGCACCCGCAGATGGAAGCATTGTTCTCTATCACCATCAAAAACGTGGACCTTTTAGCTTCATCAATCTGTGTATAATATTCATCCTCCTCCTCCTGCTCCTCCTCCTGATAGCTGACGTAATCACGCCGAACGGGCAATTTTTCTTAGGTCCACAAGGCTCAGTCATATAATTTTTGTAAACAATTTTTATACGTTTCAATGCTCATTAAAGCGTTGAAACTTTCACCTGAACCAATTTTTATTTTAACTGGGCTGCCTCCCGGCCTAGTTACAAATTAAGCCACATTAACCAAAGCGATTAATTGGTTTCACCTGCCCTCTTGGTTGGGCATGGGCAATTTTTCTGACGTACATTAGTACTGTTGGTACACCAATTTTTTGGGGCCCTCGCCTACAGTGTAATCCAATTAATTTTTAGCCCACCTGCATTACAGCTGACGTTACATCAGCTGTGCTGGGCTCTGCAATGGGATATATTAATGTACCGCCGGTGGGTTCCAGGGAGCCACCCATGCTGTGGGTCTACAGGGAGTTGTAACTGCATGTGTCTACTTCTAAAGAACCCCAGTCTGACTGGGGCAAGCAGTGTGGGCCGAAGCCCACCTGCATTTAATCGGACGTTACCTCAGCTGTGATGGGCACTGCAATGGGATATATTTATGTACCGCCGATGGCTTCCTGGCACCCACCCATGCTGTCGGTCCACACGGAGTTGTAACTGCATGTGTCCACTTCTAAAGAACCCCAGTCTGACTGGGGCATGCAGTGTGGGCCGAAGCCCACCTGCATTAAGCACGACATTACCTCAGCTGTGATGGGCAATGCAATGGGATATATTTATGTACCGCCGGTGGGTTCCAGGGAGCCACCCATGCTGTGGGTGCATAATTCCCGAATTCCCATTGCGGAGTTGTACCTGCCTGTGACTATTTATAAAAAACCCCGGTCTGACTGGGGCATGCAGACACCTTGACAGAATGAATAGTGTGTGGCACATAGGTTCCCCATTGCTATGCCCACGTGTGCAGCTCCTGATGGCGGTGGCACAGGATTATATTTCTCATTGCTTCTGTACAGCATTGTGGGCTATCGCCCCGCCCCTTTTAAAGAGGGTCGCTGCCTAGCCGTGCCAACCCTCTGCAGTGTGTGCCTGTGGTTCCTCCTTATGGCAGACGCACTTATAAATAGACATGAGGGTGGTGTGGCATGAGGGCAGCTGAAGGCTGCGCAGGGACCCTCTGGTGCGCGCTGTGGACACTGCGTCGTGCGGAGGGGGGGGGGGGGGTTGGCAGCATGTAACCCAGGAGAAGTGGCAGTGGAGTGTCATGCAGGCAGTGATTGTGCTTTGTTGGAGGTAGTGTGGTGCTTAGCTAAGGTATGCTTTGCTAATGAGGGCTTTTCAGAAGTAAAAGTTGTTGGGAGGGGGGGGGCCCACTCTTGCCGGTATTGTGGCTTAATAGTGGGACCTGTGAACTTGAGATGCAGCCCAACATGTAGCCCCTCGCCTGCCCTATCCGTTGCTGTGTCGTTCCCATCACTTTCTTGAATTGCCCCGATTTTCACAAATGGAAACCTTAGCGAGCATCGGCGATATACAAAAATGCTCGAGTCGCCCATTGACTTCAATGGGGTTCGTTACTCGAAACGAACCCTCGAGCATCGCGATAATTTTGTCCCGAGTAACGAGCACCCGAGCATTTCGGTGCTCGCTCATCTCTAATCATTAATAATATTTTTAGTATTTATTTTAAAGCTTCATTAATTCAAGGGAGCTGTACAAATGAAAACAGAGGTTTAAATACTTTATCACTATTAAATGACTAACAAATTGATACAGAGGGAGAGAGGACCCTGTAGGGAAGGCTATCAATCTGCAAAGCAGGGAGAAGGAGCTAGCAGGTAAGAGTAGAAAGTATTAATGTGGTGGCAGCAGGGCTACTGTAGCTTGTATGAGGCTATTCTGAAGAGATAGGTTTTCAGGTTGCTTTTGAAGAATCTGATGTGTTGGAGTATTGAGTTTCACTGTATAAGTAAGCATAGGAGAAACCCTGAACATGATTATTTGAGGAGCAGACTAGAAGAGAGCAGAGAATGAGGTCTCTCAAGGACCGGAGATTATGGGTGGGATGGTATTGGGATATTAGGTCAGAAATATATGGAGGGTACAGGTTGTGGACAGCATTGTATGTAATTGATAATTCAGGGTTATTACTAGAGATGAGCGAGGACCAAAATGCTCGGGTCCTCATTATTCGAGTCGAGCTTTTCGTAAAATTCGAGCGCTTTATTTGAGTAACGAGCTCCATTGACTTCAATGGGAGACTTGAGCATTTTTGAATGGGACCCGCAGGTTGCCGAGCTTTTTTTTCCCCTGTGTTCTCGTTCTCTCTCTCTCTCTGCTCCGCCAAGCCAGCCACAAACTACTGTTGATGTGCGCAGCGTCGCGGCGGGGAGGGGTCAAATCTGACATGTCAGCGGCGGGGAGGGGCCAAAACTGGGGCGGGGTCAAACACGGCGTGATGCTTGCTTGAGTATCGAGCACCATCGAGTACGTTAATACTCGAACTAGCATCAAGCTCAGAAGAGTACGTTCACCCAACTCTAGTCATTACAAATGATTTTCCTGATTTAAAACATTCATAACTTCCATTTAATGACACTTAGATATCAATGGAAACAGAAACTCAAAAATTTTGCAAACCTGTTTAACAGTAAGCCGTTTCTTGTTGCCCATAGCAATCAATCACTGCACAACTTATATTTCTCATGCTTCGAGGCAACATTCTTTCTGTAAAAGTATGCAAACTCTAATGGAAACTGAAGGTTTCAATAAATCTTTAGTGTTTACTGATGAAGCTGCCTTTCACCTTTTGGGCACAGTTAACAAATGTAATGTTTGAATCTAGGGGAGGGTAACCCACCTGTCTACCTGGAGTGTAAGTGTGACTCCCCCAATGAGAATGTGTTTTGCCCTATAACCAACAGGAAAATGTATGGCCCCTTGTTAGGTGCACTGCTCAGACACAATCTTCTGCTTCTGGGTCTGGCAAATATGGGCATCAGCCCATACACTCTGTTCCTGGAGCTTATATTCACTCTCTTCCAGCACTCCTATGGTTAATAGCTTCTAGTCTCCTGTTCAGCTGATGCTCATTTTCTAATCACCATCCTATATAGCTGCACTGGGCCTTTCAGACCTTGCTGCAGTGTTGATGAGAATTTGTTCCCTTCACTTCATGTCCAGCCGCTGCTACCTTGCGTTCTGCTTGTGTTCTGTGTTCTTTGTTCGTGTACTCTGTAGTCTGTTGTTCCCATTGTCCGCTTCTTTGTTTATCCTTGAAAAAGGCCTTCTAAGGCTGAAATGTAGCCTACCTTTTTAAAGACTATGTAATAATAAAATTTGATTTTTTTATGAAGTTTTTGCATGATGCCACTTTCTCTGTACTACGTCTCTGTCTATCCTTGTCCACTTCTTCCTCCTTTGTTTCTTTACTCCCCGGTGTTGTTCTATCTTTGTCTTATAGGTGTTCTGGCTGGGCATGGTAAGTCAGCGCCTAGAGGAAGACCGTGGGGTTGTCCGTATCGGGATGAGTGCTCCGCTTGTAGGCAGGGGTCTCCCTCTCTTATCAGTTCAGGGCAAGATACGTGGCCTAGTTTCCATCTATATATGGGGCTGTTCATCTGGTATCTTACCTCCCACGCTGGGGTTGGCTGTCAGTTGTGCTGGATCGGATCTTCACCTACCCGGTAGGTTGACACAGTGGTTCCACATCCACAGTCTTTACACCCCTTTTTTTCCATGAGGAAACAATCACAAGGATTTCATACCTGGACCTGCTACAGATATATGTTCTGCTGCAACTGGAACAGGAAATCCCATGTCAAATTTACGTATCTGAGTGTCATTAAACGTGAGTTATGAAGGTTTCAAATTCAGAAGATCATTTGTAATAACCCTATATGTTGACTGGCTTTCTCTGGATGATAAGTAGCAAGTGAAGGGATTAGCAGAGTGGAGAGGCAGGGGAGTAACGAGGAGAAAGTTAGACTAGGCAGGCAGCAGAGTTGAGAAAGGATTAGAGGGGCACAAAAGCATTGGATGGAAAGCTGCAGAGAAGGATGTTTAAGTAGTCTGGGCAAACAAAATGGATAAAGCTGAAAATAGGTATGCTTTGATGTTCCTATTGTGCTTAATATGTGGCAAACTACAGTTGACTTTCAAGTTAAGGATGATAATTAGTGTGTTGAATTTCAGCAACTAAAGCTAGGTTCTCACCATGTTTGGGCTTTATATTCGGTGTATAAGTGAGGAACATTCCTGACATATATGTCTAAAGTGTTCATAGGTTTTCATTAGTTGGCCGTAATCCAAAAGAGTCCATTTGGCATAAATTTGGGCAGTATTTGCCAATATTCCTTTGAGTTATCTATATTTAAAATCTTAGTTAAGTACACTTTTTAACCACTTTCTGATCAGAAATTTACCTCTTTTCATTAGAAAGCATAGATCACCAGAGCCTTTATAGTCAATGGGCAGTCAGGAACTGGTTAATACAAGTTTATCTAAAAAAAAGTATATATATATATTTTTTTAAAGGGAGTCAATAGCAGTTACATAGTTCATAATAATTCACCAACATAGTGTGAACAAGGTCACCCATAAAAGAAAATGTTGGAATGCCTGTAAGAAAAAATGTAGTGTGAGGTTCAGTCTGTAACCCAAATTTGGTAGCTGGGAGTGAGAGTGGTTATTTTTAAAAGTCTTTTTCCTTACAGGGATGTGTCCATCTGCCAAGTGACCAATAGTCCACTGCAGTGTGGTTCTTAAGGTGGCTATAAAAATTAGATGGAGGTAGGTTGATGGTTAAACTGCCACTGAACAAACAATTGTCAGGATAAACAATCATATTGCAGGTGCAGCCATACATTTATTAGCCAATATTCGTCATTACCGTTGTTCAAACTGGTCATACATTTTAAATGACACTAGGCAATGGACAAACAATCTTTTTGAGAAAATTTCTTGAAAGGAAAGTCATTAGTCGATGAGATATATTTTGTAACCATAGACATACCGGCAGGGAGTGCTGGGGTCGCAATGGTTATGCGGCCCCTGCGCTTGAGGGGGCCCAGAGGCCCCCCTCCAGCATATACAGCTCTACTTTCACTTCGCACTGTCGGCGGCCGCTTGCTAAGTTAGTACGGTCCGGCTGACAGCACGAGCCAGAGAGGAGAGTAGGAGAAGGGAGGGGGAGCACTTGGAGAGAAGACAGGGGAAGAGGAGGGGGGATGGGGGAAAGAGTAGAGAGGACACAGAAGCAGACTCACCGCACACGGGCACAGCACAGCAAGCTATCGAGTGGAGCAGGGATGATGTCATCTCCTTGCTGCTTCCCTCCTGCTGACACTGTGTACAGCTGCTCTCCTCAGCAGAGAAGTTGTCCGCTGGTCTGCCTGTCTGTATGTCTTTCTATCTATCTATCTATCTATCTATCTATCTATCTATCTATCTATCTATCTATATCTATCTATCTATCTATCTATCTAGCCTAGTCTCATATCTATCTATCTAATCTATCTATCTCCCATCTATCTCATATCTATCTATCTATCTATCTAGCCTAGTCTCATATCTATCTAATCTATCTATCTCCCATCTATCTCATATCTATCTATCTATCTCATATCTATCTATCTATCTATCTCTATCATATCTATCTATCTATCTCTCTCTCTCTTTCTCTTCTATCTATCTATCTCTGAATCTCTCTCATATCTATGTATCTATCCATCTCTGAACTTTTGCACCCGGGCCCCTGAGCCTTTAGGTACGCCCCTGTTTGTAACAACTATTGGACAAAAATGTCAAACCTGGCTAAATTCTTCCCAGACAATGATGGTGTGTCATTGGTCAGCTAAAACAATCATTTATTGTTAAGTTTCACTTGAACACCAATTTTGGTTCAAATCGTACTTTATCATTAACCTTACTTTAATGTGAACGGGCACCTTTACTTACTTACTTTACTTTACTGGCCCAAGTTATAAAGAAGGAGCTTGAAAAGACCTGCAAGCAATTTGTTCAACACTGTACATCTGAATGGGATCTAAACCTAGAAACAAGGAACAGAGAATGTGAAGCGTAAAAGAATTGGCAGTCCATATCAAACAGGTGCATTGCATCTTTTCCTATCTTTGTCATGAACAAGATAAAGATCAGAAACACTACTCCCACCTCAGATGGCTTTGATAGGGTCACTATTGATGCATTTGACCAGATTTCAAAGAATAAGAATAACATTCAAACTTTAACAATGGAAATCATTATTATTAATGCACAGTACGATACACGTCAAGTTGAACTAACTGTTCAAGCTGAGTTCTTGGGCAAGCGCATTGGCAGAACAGCATAAATATCTTAGATTGCAGAATGTAGCTAATCTTAATTTATTACAAACTGTTCATACTATACATATGGCTTACATTAAAAATATTGTTGGTAAAAAAAACACTTTTTTATCTTATATATCCTTGACCGAGCTACACATTTCCTTTGTTTAGCCACCAGATGAGGAAGAAAGACTACATTCTTAGATAGAGACATAATTGATGCAATTTTCCTAACTGGTTCAGTATCACCATTTGCCTTATATCTGGTTGTATGCTTTCATGTTTAGTCATTTATGTTGTCTTGCCATTTTGCCACATGGAAATCTTTTAGAAGTTCTACAAATCTGAGTTCCAGAATCTTTAGTGACGTTTACATTATTATCTGTGATCCCACTGAGAAATGCATGCCAGCTCTACATAAAATAGTACCTTCATTTGATATTAAGTGAACACATCACTAATCTCTAATTCAATGACTTTTAACCCTCTGCTTTAAATTCAGATCCAGGGTTTACAATGACAATAGGGTAACTGTTGATGACTACCAGACTTTACAACTTTCTAACGGATTTCTGTGTCTGCCACCCGTCATTAGAGATTGCTCTTTTCTCTACTTCCTGCCTGAAGCAAAGTTTGTTCTTTCTCTGCACCTAATATGTCTGTCCAAAATGCCTGAGGATGAATGTATAATATATTTTTACTCATATTTCAAGTTTACTTAAAGTTTAGATGTACTATTTAGATTAAAAACATGGAATTTTTATTTTTAATTTAATCTTGTACTTTAATATTTTATGTCTGAGTCGCTCTTTCTTGTTTAGTAAGATACTTCTGTTCTACAGTTTTGTTTTTCATATATTTTGAACTTAGAAATAAAAGGATTAAAAAAATGGAGATATGTAACATTTCCTCCTCTGCTTTATATGTTATTCCTTTGTCTCTGGATATTTTCAGCATCTTTCTTTTGTCAGTGGAATAAACATGTCTCCTAATTCTTCCGCACAAGGGTTGTAAACAGCATCACGATGTCTGGTATTGGTATTGGAAAGAATCCATTGAAAGTCTTTTCAGATCTCTAACAGTGTGTGGCTTGCACTATTTACTTGACTCCTTATCAACTAGAATTCTGAAATAGTGGGTGATCTGTAAGAAGATAAAGCCCAATCCCACACAGGGAAGAAAACATACAGACCTATTTTGCAATCTTGGAAATTTAAAGAGCACGTACCACCTACAAAATAGAGGCATTTAAACTTGAACTAAAAGTTAGACATTCATGGCAAATATGTGTGCAGTTGTATTTTAAACCCTCTTACTTTATGGATATAAGAAAGGTCCATTTTAATACATTTGTGCAAAAAGTATTTTAAGTGCTTTTGCCAGAAGTATACCTGTTATTGGCTAACTTAAAAATGTTGTTCACTTCACACACATATATCTATACTGAATTATGTTGTAAACATTACCTCCCACATATATTTCCACATACCCTGTTTCCCTGAAAATAAGACATAGCATGATTTTCCAGAATTTTTGAGCATGCAAAATGATTTTTCAGGCTTTTTGAGGATGCTTGAAAGTAAGGAAAAGGACATTCAAGAGCTCATTCTACTTTAAAAGGCTGTAGTTACAGTTCTATCTGTGCTAACAAACATCTTTTGGTGTCACTTAGAGAACAGGAGCTTCAGCTGTCTGAAATGGAGTTGGGAATACTGAATTTACAGCTTTTCAGTCAGTGTGTGCGGAGGAGAGAGAGGGAGAGAGAGAGGGAAGACCAGTGGGCAGCATAGAACAGCTATGTGATTCTCTTGTCCCAGAGGAGGAATTACATGAATTTTTGTTAATGTTATCACATGCCATCAATAAGAGAGCATATTTGCTCCCTGATTATCACACATGGTTGTCTTTTTCCAAGAAAAGGAGTGAATTAATGAAAATTTGTTAATCTAATTGCTCGTTTATACTGTTTAACCCTGCAGATGTTGCAGTCATAGATAACTGTGGCATATACATGTTTTTACAGAAAATAATTTTAAAACGTTTTTTCCCCTTTTAAACAAGGATTTACATTTGAAAAAATAAAAAAGAACAGAAAAAAAAACCTACACATAGTTGGTATTACATCCATTAAACCCTTACTATAAAATATTACATTATTTATCCAGTATAGTAATTTACATTAAAAATAAAAGAAAATGCCAATATAGCCATTTTCTGTTCCCCTCACTTCCCCAAGACAGAAAAAAAATGTAAAAAGTTGTATAAACCTTAAAATAGTACCAATAAAACTACAAATAGTCCCACAAAAGAAGTGTGGGTTCACACGAGCGTGTTTTTGTGCATACTTAGGTGCGTACATATGTGCGCACGTAGGTACGAGCAAAAACACGCGTGAACACAGCTGCACGCTTATTGTCAAAGGAGCCACGGCTCCATTGAAAACAATGCTCTGCCGGCACCCCTGCATTCTTTTTCAGGGAAGGGCTCTACATATAAGTCCTTTCCTGAAAAAGAAACATTTTAGTGACCCCCGAAGGCATGAAGAACACATCTGACGCATGCGCCGCTAGTTTTTTTTTTTTTACACAAAAATGTTTATTTTTCAGGGAAGGGCTTATATGTAAAGACCTTCCCTGAAAAAGAATGCAGGGGTGCTGGCATAGCATTGTTTTCAAGTGAGCCGCCGGCAGCAGCCGCTGCTCCATTGAAAACAATGCATGCATTCCCAATGGTGCACGCATGTCCTATCTTTGCAGGCATGCACCTGCAAAGTATGAACATGTGAACACACCATAGGGAATGCATTGTTGTAAATACAAGTGTGTTTTTGTGCGTGCGTATGCACGCACAAAAACACCCTCATGGGAGCCCACCCTTATACAGCAGTTTCAGCTGAAAAATAAAAAAAAGCTCTAGTCTTGGAATATAGCGCTACACAAAAAATTTTTTTGTTAAAGAATTGAAAAAAAAGGTTTATATTGTACAAAAGTAGTAAAACAGAATAAGACCTCCATAAATTTGGTGTTGTCATAATTGTAATGACCCATAGAATAAAGTTAACATAATATTTATACCACATGGGGAATGCCATAAAAATACATAATAAATTCCCAAAACAATGGTGAAATTACTTTTTTCTATTGACCCCAGCAAAAAAAATATATGAAATTTATTCAATACATTATATATAATTCCAAAGAATTCCCAAAATTCGTTCCTACAAAGACTAGAACTCATCCCGCAAGATGCAAAGTCTCATCCAGCTGCATTGATGAAAAAATAACAAGCTATGACGGCTGGAATACAAAATGGGATACGATTTACTGGCTTTTGTTCCATCTTTCCATTTGCATATGGAAAAACAAAACATTGCTTGGGTATTGTGACTGAGCTGCTTCCTAGCTCCATTCTTGTGCCACATAGGACTGTTTCCCCCCAACTGTTTCCATCTCCTTGCAGATTTTACATAGTGAACATATTGCAAGATTTACGCCTGAAGACTTCACCATCATCTTCACTCTGATTAGCTCACCTCTTCCAGTCAATCAGATTTCAGAGGTGTCCTACCAGTATGGTAATACCCAGTGTATCTGATCATGCAGTTATACTCTCTTCCATCTGTTCTTACTACAATAATTCACCAAATGTTAATTAGCAAGATGTAAGGGAAAAATGGAAGGGAGTACAACTACAGTATCAGACTTTACAGGGTTTATTGTCTCTTAAAGGGGTTGTCCCGAGGCAGCAAGTGGGTCTGTACACTTCTGCATGGCCATAATAATGCACTTTGTAATGTACATTGTGCATTAATTATGAGCCATGCAGAAGTTATAAAAAGTTTTATACTTACCTGTTCCGTTGCTGGCGTCCTCGTCTCCATGGTGCCGACTAATTTTCGCCCTCCGATGGCCAAATTAGCCGCGCTTGCGCAGTCCGGGTCTTCTGCAGTCTTCTATGGGGCTCCGTGTAGCTCCGTGTAGCTCCGCCCCGTCACGTGCCGATTCCAGCCAATCAGGAGGCTGGAATCGGCAGTGGACCGCACAGAAGAGCTGCGGTCCACGGAGGAAGAGGCCATCTTCAGCGGTGAGTAGAGAAGTCACCGGAGCGCGGGGATTCAGGTAAGCGCTCCGGTGAGCTTTCTTTACCTCCCTGCATCGGGGTTGTCTCGCGCCGAACGGGGGGGGGGTTGAAAAAAAAAAAAACCTGTTTCGGCGCGGGACAACCCCTTTAAATTCAAAGCTTTCTACAGTGCTCCACCACCATATATTTCCTCTCTCATCTATGTTTGCTGCCCTACACATACTCTTCTTTCTGCTAATGATCTCAGATTTCCGTCTTTCATAACCTATCTCTTTCATTTCCAAGGTTCTTTTCTCAAACTGCACTAATTTTCTGGCATGTGCTAGTAGTATTTACAGTCTTAAGCCTGCACTAATAACCCATTTCTTCAGGCAGGCCTACTACATTTCCTAATCTAACTCTACTTCACTTACCTCAAGTTGCACATTGTTC
This sequence comes from Eleutherodactylus coqui, assembly GCF_035609145.1. NCBI lineage: Eukaryota > Metazoa > Chordata > Amphibia > Anura > Eleutherodactylidae > Eleutherodactylus > Eleutherodactylus coqui. The sequence continues at coordinate 70,982,300 of NC_089838.1, read as the reverse complement.
CACAGAACCCCACCTCTTCTTCCAATAACATCTGGACAAACTTGTTCATGTCACTTACAAACACATCTTGTCTTTAAGATGTTTCAGATGCATTATGATGACTTTTTTATTCAAGTCCCATTTCTCTCTGCATGGCTGGCCTTCTGTCCCTCTGGATCACGCTCCCACCCCAAAATTGTCAGCATATGGAGCAATATGTGGTCAATATGTCATTAGGCCTCCTTGATAAATGCACAGTGAACTTGACTCCTGATCTCCCAATACCTGTGCATTCTCAGATGGAAGGCACACTGTGCCCCATGAAGGAGCAATGATGAAATGTTGGTTATATTCTCCTTCATTGGGTGCCACCATTATTGCTATCCCTCTTTTATCCCTGTGCTGAGTGATTGATATTTCACAGGATCGTGCAGCAAGGGATTGTGGTATCTTACAGAATTTGATTTTATATTATACTAGCTGATATACCCGACTTCGCCCGAGTTAATTTGGTACTGGTGTTTATCTGGTGTTCACACGGAAAAGCTTATGAAGTCGTGGTTACTTTAGAGATACTGAGGAAAACAAATATGTTCACCATTTTGCATAGTTCTCTGCGTTACCCAGGAAACACCACGGGGAGGCAACCATGTGACGTTTCCTTTATATAAAATGACATCAGGAAGTGAGAGAATTAGATTACATACGTAAAATTTGGACGCCAATTCTTTTGCGCTAGAATTGAATAATCGAGTTGGGACCCATTAGCTTTTCCTATTTATGACATAATCAATGCTCGTGCCAAATTTCCCGTTTCTATGACACCGGAAAGTGAAAAAATTACATTCCGCACGTAAAATTTTGACGCCAATTCTTTTGCACTAGAATTGAATAATGGAGTTGGGACCCATTAGCTTTTCCTATTTATGACATAATCAATGCTCGTGCCAAATTTCCCGTTTCTATGACACCGGAAAGTGAAAAAATTACATTCCGCACGTAAAATTTTGACGCCAATTCTTTTGCGCTAGAATTGAATAATGGAGTTGGGACCCATTAGCTTTTCCTATTTATGACATAATCAATGCCTGTGCCAAATTTCCCGTTTCTATGACACCGGAAAGTGAAAAAATTACATTCCGCACGTAAAATTTTGACGCCAATTCTTTTGCGCTAGAATTGAATAATCGAGTTGGGACCCATTAGCTTTTCCTATTTATGACATAATCAATGCCTGTGCCAAATTTCACGTTTCTATGACACCGGAAAGTGAAAAAATTACATTCCGCACGTAAAATTTTGACGCCAATTCTTTTGCGCTAGAATTGAATAATCGAGTTGGGACCCATTAGCTTTTCCTATGTATGACATAATCAATGCCTGTGCCAAATTTCACGTTTCTATGACACCGGAAAGTGAAAAAATTACATTCCGCACGTAAAATTTTGACGCCAATTCTTTTGCGCTAGAATTGAATAATCGAGTTGGGACCCATTAGCTTTTCCTATGTATGACATAATCAATGCTCGTGCCAAATTTCCCGTCTCTATGACACCGGAAAGTGAAAAAATTACATTCCGTACGTAAAATTTGGACGCCAATTCTTTTGCGCTAGAATTGAATAATGGAGTTGGGACCCATTAGCTTTTCCTATTTATGACATAATCAATGCTCGTGCCAAATTTCACGTTTCTATGACACCGGAAAGTGAAAAAATTACATTCCGCACGTAAAATTTTGACGCCAATTCTTTTGCGCTTAGAATTGAATAATGGAGTTGGGACCCATTAGCTTTTCCTATTTATGACATAATCAATGCTTGTGCCAAATTTCCCATTTCTATGACACCGGAAAGTGAAAAAATTACATTCTGTACGTAAAATTTGGACGCTAATTCTTTTGCGCATAGAATTGAATAATCAAGTTGGGACCCATTAACTTTTTCTATTTATGTCATAATCAATGCTCGTGCCAAATTTTAAGTTTCTAAGGCATTGGGAAGTGACAGATTTAGATTATGTACGTAAAATTTCGACGCCAATTCTTTTGCGCTAGAATTGAATAATCGAGTTGGGACCCAATTACTTTTCCTATTTTGGAGATAATCTATGCTTGTGCCAAAATTCATGTTTCTACGATATCGGGAAGTTGGAGAACTTTTGGCGAGTCAGTCAGTGAGTCAGTGAGTCAGTGAGTCAGTGAGTCAGTGAGTCAGTCAGTCAGTGAGGGCTTTCAGCTTTGTATATATAGATAAGCTCTATTTTTTATTAATGTTTGTTAAAAGTTAAGTTTTAGGGTTTCAACTATGACTGATTTGATTAGGAAGAATCCCTTGATTATGATACAGTGATTGTAAGTGGAAGTAAGAAACTCTAAGCATGGGAAATGAAATGATGATTTGCAAAGTATGGGTCTTTGCAAAAATAGTAAACAATTTAACATAAATTAACGGGGAAAGAACCTAACACATTATCAATGATAGCCATGTGACATAAAACAAAAACACTTAAAATAAGTCTGCTTTTAATAATGCAAAATGGAAGATCATAGGCATAAATATCAATCACTTTAGGGATATATGTATGGGGTTGTGTTTATGTGGCATCACTATAGCAATGACTGAAATTTTACATAAGATAAAGAGGTAGTTAGACTGATAAGTATCTTTTTAGTTTTGTTTATATATAGTATTTGACATTTTTATTTTTACCTTCAGTGAAGCACTGTGTGCTTGTGCTAAATTGCAAAGCACAGATTTTGTCTTGATTAATGACTTACTAAGCTTCACGTGTATCCCGCTAGCTAATAGAACAGATAGCACTATCTTCTTTACCTAGTTTTAGACTCCTGATGAAAGATTATTTATCTGCATTTTAGAAACGCGTCAAGTCTTATTTAATGTGCTGGAATCCATTTGGCTGGCACTCAGTTTAGTTTTCCACTGATGATTCAGAGTAAATCCATAGACACATAGTATTCTATAGGTGGGCTATGATAAGTCACAGTACTAAGTCTGGTTAGTAATCGGATCACGTACCATGGATAGAGGCTTTGACATAATGTTGGAACTCATAAAGTTAGTACTCACTTTGGGTTTCCAATACATACAATGATGCTTGGTGGAGTCTGCTCAAAAACATATCATATATAAACTTTAGGAAGGCAGAGTTTGATCGGCTTAGAAATGCCTTTAATAGAGATGAGCGAACTTACTCGTCCGAGCTAGATATTCGTGCGAATATTAGGGTGTTCGGGATGCTCGTTACTCGTAACGAGTACCACGCGGTGTTCCAGTTACTTTCAGTTTCCTCTCTGAGACGTTAGCGCGCTTTTCTGGCCAATTGAAAGACAGGGAAGGCATTACAACTTCCCCCTGTGACGTTCAAGCCCTATACCACCCCCCTGCTGTGAGTTGCTGGGGCGATCAGATGTCACCCGAGTATAAAAGTCGGCCCCTCCCGCGGCTCGCCACACAAATGCCTTGTGAGTTAGCTGAGGGACAGGGCTGTTCTATTGGAGTTGCTGTAGGGAGAGTGTTTGTAGTGAGTGTAGGCTTCAAGAACCCCAACGGTCCTTCTTAGGGCCACATCTACGTGTGTGCAGGCTGCTGTTAGCAGTGGAGAAATTTTTTTTTCTTCTCAAAATCGGCAGTGCAGAGCATTGCACCCGGCATTAGGGACAGAAGTGGTGCTTAGGCAGGGAGAGTGTTAGGAGTGAGTGTAGCCTTCAAGAACCTCAACGGTCCTTTCTAGGGCCACATTTAACTGTGTGGAGTACTGTGCTGGCTGCTGTTAGCTGTGTTGCTTTTTTTTTCTTTTCTCAAAATTGGCGGTGCAGAGCATTCCACCCTGCATTGATACTACAGGCACAGAATTGTGTAGGCAGGGCCACAACACAGTTATTAGTCATTGAATAGGCACAGTGGGCCTTTCCTTTTAAACAAAAGGGAAAAAAGTATATTTGCCCTGCCTCTGTCAGTCCTAAGGGCTCTGTGTACGTGTGTGCTGCGTGGAGAACGTAAAAAAATCAGACGCAACCAGCTACGGTTGAGTGCAGCCTTGCGCCAATTTCTTTCCTGCCTGGGAAATACCTGCTCTGCCACAGTTAATAACTCTGCAACAGTAAAGTTCTGTGACACTTTTGCAGGGCCGCAACACAGTTATATTAGTCATTGAATAGGCACAGTGGGCCTTGCCTTTTAAACAAAAGGGAAAAAAGTATATTTGCCCTGCCTCTGACAGCCGTCAGGGCTCTGGGTACGTGTGTGCTGCACGGAGAACGTAAAAAAATCAGACGCAACCAGCTACGGTTGAGTGCAGCCTTGCGCCAATTTCTTTCCTGCCTGGGAAATACCTGCTCTGCCACAGTTAATAACTCTGCAACAGTAAAGTTCTGTGACACTTTTGCAGGGCTGCAACACAGTTATATTAGTCATTGAATAGGCACAGTGGGCCTTGCCTTTTAAACAAAAGGGAAAAAAGTATATTTGCCCTGCCTCTGACAGCCGTCAGGGCTCTGGGTACATGTGTGTTGTGTGGAGAACGTAAAAAAATCAGACGCAACCAGCTACGGTTGAGTGCAGCCTTGCGCCAATTTCTTTCCTGCCTGGGAAATACCTGCTCTGCCACAGTTAATAACTCTGCAACAGTAAAGTTCTGTGACACTTTTGCAGGGCCGCAACACAGTTATATTAGTCATTGAATAGGCACAGTAGGCCTTTCCTTTAAAACAAAAGGGAAAAAATTCTATTTCGCCTGCCTCTGACAGTCCTCAGGGCTCTGGGTACGTGTGTGCTGCGTGCAGAACGTTAAAAAAAATCAGACGCAGCCAGCTACGTTTTACTGCAGGCTTGCGCCAATTTTTTTCCTGCATGGGAAATCCCTGATCTGCTGGAGCCAATAACTTTGCATCACTGCAGTTCTCTGACACATTTCCAGGGCCACAACACAGTTATTAAACTTAGTAGTATTCATTGAATACACGCAGTGTGGCTTGTCCTTTGAAAAACAAGGGAAAAAATTGTATTTTGGCTGCAGGCTTGTGCCACTTTCTTTCCTGCCTGGGAAATCAAATCACTGGTAATACACCATGCTGAGGGGTAGGGGTAGGCCTATAGGACGTGGACGCGGGCGAGGACGCGGAGGCCCAAGTCAGGGTGTGGGCACAGGCCGAGCCAGTGTGGTGGCCAGGGGTAGAGGCAGGGCCAGACCGAATAATCCACCAACTGTTTCCCAAAGCGCCCCCTCGCGCCATGCCACCCTGCACAGGTCAAGGTGCTCTACGGTGTGGCAGTTTTTCACAGAGACGCCTGACGACCGACGAACAGTGGTGTGCAACCTTTGTCGCGCCAAGATCAGCTGGGGAGGCACCACCAACAGCATGCGCAGGCATATGATGGCCAAGCACCCCACAAGGTGGGACGATGCCCGTTCACCGCCTCCGGTTTGCACCACTGCCTCTCCCCCTGTGCCCCAACCTGCCACTGAGATCCAACCCCCCTCTGAGGACACAGGCACTACCGTCTCCTGGCCTGCACCCACACCCTCACCTCCGCTGTCCTCGGCCCCATCCAGCAATGTCTCTCAGCGTAGCATCCAGACGTCGCTAGTGCCACAGTTTGAGCGCAAGCGCAAGTACGACGCCACGCACCCACACGCTCAAGCGTTAAACGTGCACATTGCAAAATTGATCAGCCTAGAGATGCTGCCGTATAGGCTTGTGGAAACGGAGGCTTTCAAAAGCATGATGGCGGCGGCGGCCCCGCGCTACTCAGTTCCCAGTCGCCACTACTTTTCCCGATGTGCCGTCCCAGGCCTGCACGACCACGTCTCCCGCAACATTGTACGCGCCCTCACCAACGCGGTTACTGCCAAGGTCCACTTAACAACAGACACGTGGACAAGCACAGGCGGGCAGGGCCACTATATCTCCCTGTCGGCACATTGGGTGAATTTAGTGGAGGCTGGGACAGAGTCAGAGCCTGGGACCGCTCACGTCCTACCCACCCCCAGAATTGCGGGCCACAGCTCGGTGGTGGTATCTGCGGCGGTGTATGCTTCCTCCACTAAACCACCCTCCTCCTCCTCCTCCAAAGCAACCTCTGTCTCGCAATCAAGATGTGTCAGCAGCACGTCGCCAGCAGTCGGTGTAACGCGGCGTGGCAGCACAGCGGTGGGCAAGCGTCAGCAGGCCGTGCTGAAACTACTCAGCTTAGGAGAAAAGAGGCACACGGCCCACGAACTGCTGCAGGGTCTGACAGAGCAGACCGACCGCTGGCTTGCGCCGCTGAGCCTCCAACCGGGCATGGTCGTGTGTGACAACGGCCGTAAGCTGGTGGTGGCTCTGCAGCTCGGCAGCCTCACGCACGTGCCATGCCTGGCCCATGTCTTTAATTTGGTGGTTCAGCGCTTTCTGAAAAGCTACCCCCACTTGTCATACCTGCTCGGAAAGGTGCGCCAGCTCTGCGCACATTTCCGCAAATCCCACACGCACGCTGCCACCCTGCGGACACTGCAACATCGGTTTAATCTGCCAGTGCACCGACTGCTGTGCGACGTGCCCACACAGTGGAACTCTACGCTCCACATGTTGGCCAGACTCTATGAGCAGCGTAGAGCTATAGTGGAATACCAACTCCAACTTGCGCGGCGCAGTGTGAGTCAGCCTCCTCAATTATTTACAGAAGAGTGGCCCTGGTTGGCAGCCATCTGCCAGGTCCTTGGAAAATTTGAGGAGTCTACCCAGGTGGTAAGCGGCGATGCTGCAATCATTAGCGTCACCATTCCTCTGCTATGCATCTTGAGAAGTTCCCTGCAAAGCATAAAGGCAGACGCTTTGCGCTCGGAAACAGAGCCGGGGGAAGACAGTATGTCGCTGGATAGTCAGAGCACCCTCCTGTCTATATCTCAGCGCGTTCAGGAGGAGGAGGAGGAGCATGAGGAGGATGAGGAGGAGGGGGAAGAGACAGCTTGGCCCACTGCTGACGGTACCCATGCTGCTTGCCTGTCATCCTTTCAGCGTGTATGGCCTGAGGAGGAGGAAGAGGAGGAGGAGGAGGATCCTGAAAGTGATCTTCCTAGTGAAGACAGCCATGTGTTGCGTACAGGTACCCTGGCACACATGGCTGACTTCATGTTAGGATGCCTTTCTCGTGACCCTCGTGTTACACGCATTCTGGCCACTACGGATTACTGGGTGTACACACTGCTCGACCCACGGTATAAGGAGAGCCTTTGCACTCTCATTCCCGAAGAGGAAAGGGGTTCGAGAATGATGCAATACCACAGGGCGCTGGTGGACAAACTGATGGTAAACTTCCCATCCGACAGCGCTAGTGCCAGAAGGCGCAGTTCCGAGGGCCAGGTAGCAGGGGAGGCGCAGAGATCAGGCAGCATGTACAGCGCAGGCAGGGGAACATTCTCCAAGGCCTTTGCCAGCTTTATGGCTCCCCAGCAAGACTGTGTCACCGCTCCCCAGTCACGGCTGAGTCGGCGGGAGCACTGTAAAAGGATGGTGAGGGAGTACGTAGCCGATTGCACGACCGTCCTCTGTGACGCCTCTGCCCCCTACAACTACTGGGTGTCGAAGCTGGACACGTGGCCTGAACTCGCGCTGTATGCCCTGGAGGTGCTTGCTTGTCCTGCGGCTAGCGTCTTGTCAGAGAGTGTGTTTAGTGTGGCTGGGGGAATCATCACGGATAAGCGTACCCACCTGTCAACCGACAGTGCCGACAGGCTTACACTCATCAAGATGAACAAAGCCTGGATTTCCCCAGACTTCTCTTCTGCACCAGCGGACAGCAGCGATACCTAAGCAATACGTATTATGCACCCGCGGATGGAAGCATTGTTCTCTCTCACCATCCAAAACGGGGACATTTCTGCTTCATCAATCTGTGTATAATATTCCTCCTCCTCCTCCTCCTGCTCCTCCTCCTGAAACCTGACGTAATCACGCCGAACGGGTAATTTTTCTTAGGGCCACAAGGCTCACTCATATAATTTTTCTAAACAATTTTTATACGTTTCAATGCTCTTAAAAACGTTGAAACTTTAACTTGAACCAATTTTTCGTTAAACTGGGCTGCCTCCAGGCCTAGTTACCACTTAAGCCACATTAACCAAAGCGATTAATAGGTTTCACCTGCCCTCTTGGTTGGGCATGGGCAATTTTTCTGAGGTACATTAGTGCTGTTGGTACACCAATTTTTGTGCGCCCTCGCCTACAGTGTAATCCAATTAATTTTTTGCCCACCTGCATTACAGCTGACGTTACATCAGCTGTGTTGGGCACTGCAATGGGATATATTTATGTACCGCCGGTGGGTTCCAGGGAGCTACCCATGCGGTGGGTCCACACGGAGTTGTAACTACATGTGTCCACTTCTAAAGAGCCCCAGTCTGACTGGGGCATGCAGTGTGGGCCGAAGCCCACTTGCATTAAACATGACATTACCTCAGCTGTGATGGGCAATGCAATGGGATATATTTATGTACCGCCGGTGGCTTCCTGGCACCCACCCATGCTGTGGGTCCTCACGGAGTTGTAACTGCATCTGTTTCCACTTGTAAAGAACCCCAGTCTGACTGGGGCATGCAGTGTGGGCCGAAGCCCACCTGCATTAAGCACGACATTACTACCTCAGCTGTGTTGGGCAATGCAATGGGATATTTCTATGTACCGCCGGTGGCTTCCTGGCACCCACCCATGCTGTGGGTCCACACGGAGTTGTAACTGCATCTGTTTCCACTTGTAAAGAACCCCAGTCTGACTGGGGCATGCAGTGTGGGCCGAAGCCCACCTGCATTAAGCACGACATTACTACCTCAGCTGTGTTGGGCAATGCAATGGGATATTTTTGTGTATCGCCGGTGGGTTCCAGGGAGCCACCCATGCTGTGGGTCCACAGGGACTTCACAATAGGGAGTTGTACCTGCCTGTGTCTATGAATTAAAAAGCCCGGTCTGACTGGGGCATGCAGAGACACCTTGACAGAATGAATAGTGTGTGGCACATAGGTTCCCCATTGCTATGCCCACGTGTGCAGCTCCTGATGGCGGTGGCACAGGATTCTATTTCTCATTGCTTCTGTACAGCACTGTGGGCTATCGCCCCGCCCCTTTTAAAGAGGGTTGCTGCCTAGCCGTGCCAACCTCTGCAGTGTGTGCTTGCGGTTCCTCCTCATGGCAGACACACTTCTAAATAGACATGAGGGTGGTGTGGCATGAGGGCAGCTGAAGGCTGCGCAGGGACACTTTGGTGTGCGCTGTGGGGGGGAGGGGGGGCGGTTGGGCAGCATGTAACCCAGGAGAAGTGGCAGCGGAGTGTCATCCAGGCAGTGATTGTGCTTTGTTGGAGGTAGTGTGGTGCTTAGCTAAGGTATGCCATGCTAATGAGGGCTTTTCAGAAGTAAAAGTTGTTGGGAGGGGGGGGGGGCCCACTCTTGCCGCTATTGTGGCTTAATAGTGGGACCTGTGAACTTGAGATGCAGCCCAACACATAGCCCCTCGCCTGCCCTATCCGTTGCTGTGTCGTTCCCATCACTTTCTTGAATTGCCCAGATTTTCACACATGAAAACCTTAGCGAGCATCGGCGAAATACAAAAATGCTCGGGTCGCCCATTGACTTCAATGGGGTTCGTTACTCGAAACGAACCCTCGAGCATCGCGATAATTTCGTCCCGAGTAACGAGCACCCGAGCATTTTGGTGCTCGCTCATCTCTAGCCTTTAACCTTATTAATGGGGACAATGTCCTCAGAAATAAAAGTACAGACAATAAATGAAAAATGTTTAAAAACATCTTAAATACTTACTGTGAGAGGTTCATATCTTACAGGAATAAAAGGGTTAAGAATAGGAGAAAACCAATGTGGCTCAATAAAAATGTAAATAGGGGAAGAAAAAGCAAAAAGAAAGAGTTTAAACAGCTAAAATAAGAAGGCAGCGAAGAAGCACTAAAAACCCATAAGGGAAAAAATAGATGATGCACAAAGCAAAAAAAAGCAGCAAAGTTGGAGACAGAGAGACTCATTGCCAAATAGAGTAAAACTAACCCTAAACTGTTCCTCAATAATATAAATAGTTTAAAAGATCAATACTGAAAGTGTTGGCCCTTTAATGAATAATGTAGGAAAAATGTAGAGGGTGAAAAGGAGAAACCAAATCTATTAAGTAGCTTCTTCTCCAGTGTATTCACAGAAAAATAAGGAGATTTGATGAGATGCAGAGTGATAAAGTAAAATCTTCACTAAATGTCACCAGTTTAACTCAGGTAAAAAGATTACAATAGACAAATCAATGGGTCCTGATGGCATACACCCGCGAGTTTTAAGAGAATTAAGTAATGTGATAGACAAACCATTGTTTCTTATATTTAAGGACTCCATAGTGATGGGGTCTGTTCCACTGGATTGGCGCATAGCCAATGTGGTGCCAATTTTCAAAAAGAGGTCAAAAGTGAGCCTGGAAAATACAGTAAGTCTTACTTCTATTGTTGGTAAAATATTTGAAGGGTTTCTAATGCTCCTTTTAGACGAGCCAATTCTCATTTGAACAAGCGAATGAGCGAGTAACATCACACTAACTTTTTCGCACTCATGCAGTCTGTTTAGACAGGCAGAAGCATTGTTGACTCATTCAAACGAGAAATGTTCGGAATCGTTTAGTCTCTGTTTAAACTGAACGATAAGCGGAACAGCCAACGATGATTTTTGTGCCTGAATAACATGAACGATGAACAAAAAAGTGAACCATTCTTGTTCATCATTCAATTGTTAGCTCATGTTTAGACTAAACGATTATTGTTCACTTTCACTCCTTTGAACGATTTTTTGAATGATAATCGTTACATCTAGAGATGAGCGAGCATACTCGTCCGAGCTTGATGCTCGTTTGAGTATTAGGGTGCTCGAGATGCTCGTTACTCGAGACGAGCACCACGCAGTACTCGTCTCGATTAAACGAGCACTGACCATTGAATTCAATGGAGCGCTGGATGAATTGTTGGGAAGGGCTTAAATATATAAGCTCTTCCCTGCAATTCATCCAGAAATGTGTAAAAAAAAAATATATATATATACTCACCTTGTCCCGGCAGAACGATGTTAGCCCATTGAATTCAATGGAGCCGGCAGTGTGTGTGTAGGGGGGGGGTCTCACTCTTGCCGCTATTGTGGCTTAATAGTGGGACCTGGGAACTTGAGATGCAGCCCAACATGTAGCCCCTCGCCTGCCCTATCCGTTTTTGTGTTGTTCCCATCACTTTCTTGAATTTCCCAGGTTTCACAAATGAAAACCTTAGCGAGCATCGGCGATATACAAAAATGCTTGAGTCGCCCATTGACTTCAATGGGGTTCGTTACTCGAAACGAACTCTCGAGCATCACTGAAAGTTCGACTCGAGTAACGAGCACCCGAGCATTTTGGTGCTCGCTCATCTCTAGTTACATCTAAAAGCACCTTAAGAGATGTAATCCTGGAGTACCTCAAGGAAAATAGCCGTATAACTCCATTTCAGTATGGGTTTATAAGGAGTTGCTCCTGATAAACCAACCTGATCAGCTTCTATGAGGAGGTAAGTTCTAGATTGGACTGTGGAGAGTCATTGGATCTTGTATATCTGGACTTTTCCAAAGGGTTTGATCCTGTGCTGCATAAAAGGTTGGTATATAAAATGAGAATGCTTGGTCTGGGCGAGAATGTGTGTGAGCGGGTAATTAATTGGCTCAATTATAGAAAGCGGAGGTTATAATTGGTACGTACTCTGATTGGATTACCATTACTAGTGGGGTACTCCAGGTGTCAGTATTGGGCTGTATTCTTTTTAATATATTTATTAATGACTGGATAAAAAGATTGCACAGTAAAATATCAATCTTTGCATATGATACAAAATTATGTAAAGTAATCAACACGAGCGGACACAAGGTGGTTGCAAGATGATTTGGATAGGTTGGGGGATTGGGCAGAAAAGTGGCAAATGAGGTTTAACACTGATGAATGTAAGGTTCTGCACATGGGCAGGGAAATACATGTCACCATGGGATACCACTGGGAAACACGGACATGGAAAAAGACTTGGGGAATCTAGTTGACTGTAAACTTAACTGGAGCAACCAGTGTCAGTCAGCTGCTGCCAAGGCAAATAGGATCATGGGATGCATTAAAAGAAATATAGGGTCACATAATGAGAACATTGTTCTTCCTCTTTACAAGTCACTGGTCAGACCACACATGGAATATTGTGTACAATTTTGGGCACCAGTATTCAAGAAGGAAATATCAGAGCTTAAGCAGGTTCAAAGGCGGGCAACTAAATTAATAAATAGAATGGGCGGACTACAATAACCAGAGAGGTTATCAAAATTGGGGTTATTTAGTTTAGAAAACGATGGCTGAGGGGCAACCTAAAAACTATTTATAGATATATCGGGGGTCAATATTGAGATTTCTCCTATCATCTGTTTATACCCAGGACTGCAACTGTAACAAGGGGGCATCCTCTACGTCACCAGGAAAGAAGGTTTCTACACCAACATAGAAGGAGGTTCTTTACTGTAAGAGCAGTGAGACTATGGAACTCTCTACCTGATGACGTGGTGATGACTAATTCAATAAAAGAGTTTAAGAGGGACCTGGATGCCTTTCTTGAGTATAATAATATTATAGGTTATAGTCACCAATTACTTCAGAAGGGTTGTTGCCTCAGGGATTTTTCCAGTTACCAAACTTGGAATCAGGAAGGATTTGGTTCCCCTAAAATGAGGAAAATTGACTTCTACCCCATTGTGTTAATTTTCCTTCCTCTGAATCAACATTGGGGTAAAAGGCTGAACTAGATGGACATATGTCTTTTTTTCAACATTATATACTATGTTACTAAGGTAGCTACCCTATGACAGGTGTCATAGCATATGTATACACATATAAAAAGGCACAGGCATGGTGTGATTAATTTGCACTATACCAGAACAGGATGACTATAGGAGTAAATACTCAATTAGTCCACTGATAATGATGTAAAAGTTTTATGGTCTCTAAATTGGTGTTTGGGGGTCACCAGGCCTGTGGGTTATCTCTGCTCCATTGGTGGGCACTTTTCTAGTATGTGGTTTTGTCTCAATTTGCATTTAGTTCATTTTACTTATATGTAGTATTATTTTTCACTTCTGTATGTTTTACTAGTCAGAGTCCTTGAGATCCATATACTTCTCTGTCATATTGAGATTGCCATGCACTTTTAATCCCCATTCAATGGATTCTTGGTTTTATTTCTGTATTCTTGTGTTGCCTATGATATGTATGTTATGTGTTTTCTTAATAAATTGTTTGTTTGGCTTCATACTCCTTTTTTCCTTAGTTGACATTGAGTGCTGGAGTAGCCTCAGGCTAGTTTCACTTGGGCGATCGCGATTTTGCTGCGAGAAAATTATGGCGAAATCTCATCTTTTTGCCCACGATTTTCTGACCATCCACGCTGTTTTTTCTTGCAAAAACATCGCTGTCACTTGCGATTTTCTTGCCAGTTTTTTTGCACAATTTAGACGCAACTTTTTAGCGCAAAAGTCAATGGGACTTTCTAAAGTTAAAAATGCACCACATCGCATGAAAATCGCATGTTCGTGCTTTATGATGAGATAAAAAGGAGTCTACATAGGGAAACATGGGAGATTAAAAAAACACAAAACGCAGAAAGATAGGACATGTCACAATTTTTTTTCGCAACATCGCATGAGTTTGGAGGAAATTTGAAATCTCAAATTTGAAGGAAACTATTGAAAATCATTGGTTTCATAATTCTGCGTTTTTACTCACTATTGCATCACGTGAAAATTGCGCTTTTATCCCCCGTGTGAAACCAGCCTTATATTGATTATCACCATTATGGGGGGGCATTGAGTTAAAATTCTGTATATGCCTGGACCCTTTACTAGTAAATGCTTTTGTGTGTAACTATTGGTCACAGTAGGGGAGAGGAAGCGAAGCGATCCTGCACCACACCGGGTTGCACTCGCACTGCCAGGGACCGGTAGCATGTGGACTAATCTGAATTTAAAAAAAAAAATTTATTAAAAAGCCATTTGTTTGAGAGAATACATATAAAAATATCTATATAAGAGAATGTATAAAACATCTATAATATGATATATAAAGTCAATTAAATCAATCAATAATATAATCTAATTAACGATCTAGAAATGATATATAGTGAAATATATAATAAAAGTGGGTAGATATAATCAAGTAAATAGAATAAGAATACAAATAATGTAATGATGACCTTAGCTGGAAATATATATGTAGACTTTTAAATGATGAATATTTGATTCAGAAAATGATGGGTGAGGCTAAATCAGTCCCCCCCCCCCCCCCCCCCTCTTAGCAGGTTATCAGAAAACATTCCAAACCAACAGTTATAGAGTAATCATACACGAAGTGCCAGCTTGCGTTGCCCTGTAGCAAATTGGCATAGACCAGATAAGCTGGCATTGGATCATACCATGAACAATCAGCACATTGATATTCCTACATTGGTTAAGTTTTATTTCCCCTAAATTCTATATACTTTTAAAGTGTAACATATCTGTTTTGGCAACTGACCTCTTTCAAAGCCACACACCGTGTGGATCCATTCTACCCTACAGTATAATTTTCTTTAATTTTATATCCCAGTGCATTCTGGAATGCAAGTTCAGATTTCTGGTCTTGGAGCACACTGAATAATGGACTCTCTCCATAACCCTAAAGGAAAGAAACCATTTAGTATCTGTTTACTGTTTCATTTGTTGCATATAAGATCTCAAATTAGATAGCACTGGCCCCCTTTCTGCAATATAAAATAAGGTTTTAGTCCATTGAGCCATCACATCAGATATCTACTGAATAGAGTAACCATTCAAATTGTGGACATATTAGAGATAACAGGGCATGCACTGCCATTAGCAAATGACTTTGGGTTTTTATGGGGTGTGACACTAATAAATGACTTAACTTTCTAAACTAAATTGAATATGCCAAGTGTCACCCTATCCTATCACATTCACATATTTTTAATTCATATGATAATATAATATTTCATTTTCTTTTATCTATCTCTCTTGAATCAAGAAGTGATATTTACATAATTTAGATATGCCATAGCCTTGTGTTTTTTCGGGATCCGACTGCCTGGATCCCTACGATCCTTAGAACAAAGAAGTCCGAGCGCTAGTTAAGCACTATAGCTGGTCCACAGTTTTCCACTGTATGGTGGCACCTTTGTGTAGAGAATCTCAAGACAATCCATTCATTTTATTCCTTTTAAATATACATTAAGAAATAAATCAGCGTAACATTTTAGAATTTTAAATTAAATGAGGCTCATTTGTGGACCTTTACTGTAAGGAATGAGGTAAAAAGAAAACCTTGTTCTTAAGATCCTCTGCCCATACTCGAATACAGATGTGGTGTCTTCATACTTTCATACTTCCCACTACATATATACAATATAATGGGAAGTATGGTAACATATATATATACATATATGTTTTTCTGCACTTATAGCATTGTGCAGAGTCAAAGAGTCAAGACTAATCAGTAAGCTAGAGAATGTTCACACTTCTCTTGTTGTATATGCCAAAACCTGTCCATAGACATCTATTGGCTCAAACATATGCTGATTGAGTGTCCCTTTGGCATACTTCTGGCTAGTATACGTTGACACACATTTTTTTACTGTTTACTACTGCTTTTTACTGTAAGTTACACTTTTCAATACAAAAGCATCCCGCTAAAAATGTATAATGCGCAATATACTTTTAAAAAAACATGTGAGTCAATTGAAGACATATGCAAGTGTAAGGCCTCTTTCACACGAGCGCTTCGATTTTATGCCCCACAGCTTGCACCATAAAATTGCATGAACAAAGAACACCCACGACAAAGTCGCGGCTTTTGTTCACAATTTTTTTTCGTCCATTCACAAGGCCGGCTACGGCATAATGCAGGGAAATTACGCCGCAGACCCGAAATCTCTTGGTCGGCGGAAATACTAGTAATCTCTTTTAAATGCCTCACTAGAGGCACCTGTCAGTGTTTAGTAGCGCTCGCTGCTGCTAAACTCCCTTTCCCTCCCTTTTCTTATGGCTCCCATAGACTCCCATAGGAAGTTAAGGAGCCTCCAGGTTTGTTCAGTCCAAAGATAGGCAAGGCCTGTATTTTTCCGCTGATGTGCTTACGCGCTATATCTTTTGGTTAGACATTTTTACGTGCAAAAAAATCATTCGCCTGAATGAATATATTGGAAACCAATGCTTCAGATAGTTGCAATTGTTTTGCGCTGCTAAATTAGCCGTGATATAATGCTCATGTGAATATGGCCTAAGAGTCATTCACTGATCTGCACTGTAAGCACAGTAGGAGATAAGATGCAGAATTTCAGGATAGTTATAGGGGTTGTCTGAGTTAAGAACACCCCCTATGCCCGGGTTCCCATGCAGTAAAAAAAAAATCAGCAGTTACTTCTCCCCACTCCTCCATTTGTCCTCCACTGCTGTCTCTGCTTTCCACTCTCTGTTACAAGTAGCTGTGATATCCTGTAAACCTGTTGTAGCAGCCAATGACAGTGCTCAGCCATAATTGCTAAGCACTGTGATTGGCTACTGCAGCTTGCATGTAGATGAGCTCAGTATGCGGAGTGACATCACAGGGAGACCAGAGCCGGCGGCAGAGGATAAATGGGGTAGCTGGGAGAGATGAGTACCTATTGATTTTTTATTTAAATGCATGATGGACCCGTTGACAGGGATTCCCTTAACCCAGACAACCCCTTTAAAAAAATATTGCATGTATATTTCAGTGACACACTGACCATGTGATATCAGATTACAGGATATGGTGCTTAGTCACATACACAATACACATAGATATCTCAATGATGAAATTCACGTGTAAATATTTTAGTTTTGCTTATACCTAAGAAATAAGCAGTACCTTCTATGCCAGACCGTGGCAAACACATTTCTTTTGACTGGCCATACCGGTAATAATAGCTAATTAAAAGAAAGTTTAGATCTTGAAAACTTTGAGCCAGTAAAATCAGTCGTGTTTCATTTCATTTACCGCCAAACCTCCTTAAGAAATACTGTTGTGCATACTTGCACAAAGCAAGAGAACAGACATGAACAATACCCCAGGTCTTGTAGCAGATTATCATAATTAACCAATGGAAGAAATCGAAAAGCAAAGGAACAAAGAACACAATAGAAACAATTAGTAGAGGGAGACAAAACAACTCAAAGTAACATAAAACCACTAGCTTAATTTTCAGTGTTTTAATAGCGCTTTTCCTGATAAAAGAACTCAGTTTTCAGGAACAGTATTGGATTCTGGTAAAATCCTAAAAAGTATATGTTGAAATTCCAGTCTAATAAATTGAAGACTGTAAACGTTTTGAGACTGCGTTATCGTTCTTTTTTCCCACCAATTGCATATTTGTATTTTAGCACCTACTTTAGACTCCTAAAGCGACTCTTTACATTCATACTAAGGATATTATTATGGCTTATTTTAAAGCACTATTAAATCCAAGGTGCTGTACAAATGAAAAATAGAGATTTAACAACACATAACCTACATATACTACTACATACCACATTACACATATAATGACAGGAAAGAAAAACATCTACTAAATGACTTATCGCTCAAATTCACTCAAAAGCCATTTCTTGAGCGATAATTGTTGTGTCTAAACGCGCACCCATTGT
Organism: Eleutherodactylus coqui; assembly: GCF_035609145.1. Taxonomy (NCBI): domain Eukaryota; kingdom Metazoa; phylum Chordata; class Amphibia; order Anura; family Eleutherodactylidae; genus Eleutherodactylus; species Eleutherodactylus coqui. Next base: position 70,964,575 of record NC_089838.1, on the reverse strand, counting down.
GCACTTTTCGTGCACTATTCATTCATCGCTGACTTGCAGCATGCTTAATGTCAGCAATGTGTCTTTTTTTAGGACCGCACGCTGAGTTCTCAACGGGATAGTGCTTATAGTATTCTTTTGGCTGCTATTCTACTCGAGAACAATGGAGCTGTATGCAGATAACAGACCGCCAACTGTTATCTGCATTCAGTGAAAGGCTTAATTTGCACACTAATAAACTCTTAAGTAGCTGAGTAGCTGCTTAAGAGTTTATGCAAAATGATGGCGCAAAACTGTCACTTAAACTGATGTTTGAGCGAATTTTAAGCGATCATTGTTGCATCTAAATGGGCCTTAACAAATTCATGACTTTCAGTCTACATAAAAAACATTGCCGGTTCGCGAGATTCTCGCTAAGTGTAAATGCTCCCCGCCCAGCCCTTCACATAGGATGGGAAGCGCAGAATAAAAAGCCAGCGAGAAGCCCACGGTCCAATGGTTAGTGGTGACGTCAGCGATTGTGTAGTTGTTTAGACGACGGTCATCCCATCTACATGGGACATTACAGTGAACAGTGGAAGAGGAAAGGAGATAATTGGTGGGGTAGAAGCTGCTCCTGTGGTGGTGGCAACCGGGTTACTGTAGGCTTTTCTGAAGAGGTGTGTCTTAAGTTTCTTTTTGAAGTAGGTAAAGATTCTGCGGTAGTGAGTTCCAAAGTATAAGTGATGCACAGGAGAAATCCCAGAGATGATTATGTGAGGAGCTCACAAGGGACAGCAGAGGAGGAGGTCTTGCAAGGACGAGAGTAATGTGTTGGGAGGTATTAAGAGATTAGGTCAAAGATGTATGGAAGGGACATGGTGTGTTTGCCCCAATTTTTGGTAAAAATCATGGGAAAATCAAATTTCCCATAATGCCTGGTATAGAGGTCAGCTTAAAGCCAATCGCATGACCTAGAGGCACTGTGTGGCAATTTTACAGCTCAGCACTGGACAGAGAAGCCGCAGCATATTAGGAGGAACATAAAAGCTGCATCACATTTATATGCCTATACAAATCATACTCTGTATTTAGAGAGAAATACTCTGCAGAGGATATATTGCTGCTGGTGGGAAAAAGTTTATGCCAGCACAGAAGATAAAGTGGGTTGTATTGGAGGGAAGGGAAAGCTGCATCAACTTTATATGCCTATACAAAACATACTGTGGGCTTGGGATACTTTGCAGAGCACATACTTCTGCGGCTGTCACCATATACAGCAGCAGACAGACAAACTGCACTGTATTTTAGGGACCATATAAGCTGCATCAAATTTATATACCTATACAAAAGGTGCTCTGTACTGTGGGAGAGATACCGTGCTCTGCAGATATATTTCTACTCGTGTCACCGTATATAGCAGCAGAAAGACACACTACCCTGTTGCATGGGGAATCTTGCAGTTCTCTGTTTGTTGGCTCATACATTTTTCGAAGTTGCAAGTCTGACCAATAGAAATTACTTGCTTACATTAAGCCGCTACCTGTGGGGTGTGAGAAACTGAATTGCTGCAAAACAGGGACATTCCAGAATATATCATTTTTACACTCTGGTCTTCTGTTCACACATATCATGCTGCCCTGGGATTGCAGTTTAGTATTCTGTAAAGAAGGTGCTGAAGGGATTTTTGTGAATTATAAAAGACAAAAACCAAAACAGGGAAACATCTAAAACACATACTGTGTGTTTGCAACCTTAAACATTTTTCAGAGTTGCGAGACTGCCCAATAGAAATAACTTTTATGTTATGTGGCAGCCAGTGGTTTTCTGAAATTAAAATAGTAACTGAAAAGTTAAATAAAACAAAAGTTAAAACTTAAAAAAATAAACCAAAACAAAAAACTAAATAAAAAATAAGTTAAAAAAATTAGAGGACGTGTCGGTAGTTGTGGAGGTGGTGGTAGAGGATGCGTCAAGGTGGGACTTCAAGTGGCTCCATTGAAGAAATGGCTCCACGGTCTGCAGGAAGCGAGGTAAGCCCACTGCTATTCCTTTGTAGTAGTTCCGCCCATGCGTTACCTTCACAGCACACTGAACAGGTCGTAGAGTGGATGACACAGGATGCCTCAACTACCACCACCTCAGCTTCCTCCCAGTCACAGACACAGAGCAGGCACTCTGCATTACTTGGCCATAAGCATCCCACCTCTACTTTACTCCTTGCAAAATTCCCCCATGCACTCTGTAACAGTATACATAGATCACTCTGATGAGCTGTTTGATCATTCAGTGCCATGGATGTCAACAGGGCAGTCCAAATAACTAGAGGGAAAAGACCAAGACATTGTGTGCACTGATGCCTAACCATGTTTTTCCTCCAAAAAGGAAGATGAGGGTTGGTCAGTGTGAATGATTATGTGTATTCAGGGGGATGCAGAAATGGAGGTGCCAACTCCCGATGTTCACTTTATTATAGAGTCCTCTCAGAAGGAGAAGGACAAAGATGAGGAAGGGAAGGTGAAAGACAATGAGGTACATGACCCAACATGGAGGGGCATGGAGAGTGATCATAGTAGCAAACGTTGCAGTGCAGCACCCTGGCAAGACAGGAAGTAGGGTGTCACAGAAAAAACAAAGGGCCTAACCACAGATGGGTATGCTCACAGGACTTGTGCAGTCTGGGCATCCTTTGAAACCCCAGCTGATGACAATAAACAGTTGTCCACTGTAAGATCAGTAGTAAGCATTTGAAACATGGCAAGAACATAAACAACTTCAACACAACATGTATGAACAACCACATAAACTGCCACCACCTGCTGCCTTTGAGAGCCCACCTGGGTCAGAGGACAAAGCGTCAGCCTCATCCTGCTTCCTCTTCCATTGCTGTAGCTGCCTCTTATTCCATCTCCCTCCCTGTTCATGCAGTAGTCTCTGAGCACAGGTCGTCTACGCATGCGCAGACCAGCTGTGCGGCGTGAGCGCGCCGGAGCTGCCCCATTCAACGGGACAGAAGAGCAGACTGCGCAAGCGCATCTAATCGAGGCAGAAGAAGGCTTCGGTCGGCGCTATGGAGACGGGGACGCCAACACCGGGGGGGTAAGTATATAACTTCTGTATGGCCAATATTTAATGCACGATGTATATTACAAAGTGCATTTATATGGCCATACAGAAGTGTTTAACTTCACTTGCTTTTGCGGGACAACCCCTTTAAGTTAACCCTCTAGTAATGGTTCCATATTGTGTTAACGCCACGTAGTCTATAGCTCTGTCCTATACTTTTGTATAAAGGAAAAAAAAATCTGTCAGAAGTAAGATGCTTAATGAGAGAATTGAAACAATAACAGCATGAGTTATGAAGATGAGTAATCTGATGAGAAGAACAATCCAGAAAAATTGGTTGTTTATCATTTGTCTCCAAGACATATTTTTTCTATGGGCATGCAATATGAGTTAATTAGGCAGACGGGACATAAACAGCCCAAATGTCATACTGGATTAGGGATATAAATGATACTAAACATCCTTCCTCTTTAATTAATATTTGGTAGTGCAGCAATATGAGCTAATGGGATCAGACCAATATTAATTACATACATTTTGTCAAGCAATTATTTTGAGTACTTTATCTCAGCTACAATTAAGCATTTACTTTGACATCATAATTGGAATTTACTGTTAATTTGAAATAAATGTATTCAAAAGGATTGTTTCACCCTAAACAACCCCGTTTACATAGGGGCTGAATTGTCATGTGTAAACCCCAGCAACAGATGATCCTGCGAGGGGAATTCGAAGCAGCTAGACATTTCTCCTGCTGCGGACAGGGTCAGTATAGCATAGGATATGGTAGCCCATGGTGTGCCAGGGCAAGCAAATGTCACTGCTTGTCAGTCTGCTGGTCCAAGTTACAATCCCATAAAAGCGGTATTATGGTTTCAGCAGGTAACATGATTTCCAATATACTTTCTATATCAATTCCTCACAGTTTTCAAGAACTCTGCTTGCAGTCATTCAATGGTTGCAAGAATGACCGCCGGATTGTTTACTTTCAAAGTGTTAAAGGGGTATTTGCATCTCAGACTTTTATGGTAAAACCACAGGATACACCGTAACCATCAGATAGGTGTGGGTTCTACCTCTGAGTCCCATATCTATCACTAGTTATGGTCCCTGTTACCCCCAGTTATACGAGGTAGCCGCAGGTGGTCGGCATTATGTCAAACAGATGAATGGGCTTTGCAGCACTGTTTGCATAACTCCCATAGAAGTCAATGAGAGTCATACAGCAGCATAGCACAGTGGGTTACACTGTTTCCGTAACATTCATCTAGTAAAGTGAAGTGCTCTCATCAGGACCATGTTAAGTCTAGATGGGAACACCCCTTTAAAATCCTACACAGTAACATAGTATGTAAAGCCGAAAAAAAAAACGTATGTCCATCCTGTTCAGCCTATTACCCCCCAATGTTGATCCAGAAGAAGGCAAAATGAGGTAGAAACTAGAGTTGAGCGAACATACTCTGCCGAGATTGATGCTCATTGGAGTATTAGCATACTCGATGGTGCTCATTACTTGAGCGAGCATCAAGCCGTGTTCAACCCCGCCCCAGTTTTTGGCTCCTTCCCGCTGTGATGTGCCTGTTTTGGCCCCTCCCCACATGAGAGAGAGAGAGACAGAGAGAATGAAACAGACAGAGACAGAGAGAGAGAGACAGAGAGAGAAAGACAGATAGAGAGAGAGAGAGACACAGAGAGAGAGAGAGACAGAGAGAGACACAGAGAGAGAGAGAGAGAGAGAGCTAGAGAGAAAAAGCTCGGGACCCGGCATCCCACATACAAAAATGCTCGAGTCTCCCATTGTAGTCAATGGGGTTCGTTACTCGAGTAGAGCTCTCGAATTTTACGAAAAGCTCGACTCGAATAACGCGGACTCGAGCATTTGGGGGCTCGCTCATCTCTAAAGGCTAAGCTTTGAATTTGTAATGTGGAATTGCATTCAGATGTGCATACAAATTTAGCCCCAGTCAATGGTCTATAACCGAGTGCAGCTGCCAAACACAGTATCCACATGAAAACCACACTAAGAATTTGTATTCTATGTTCTGAAATGCGGATTTCAAAATCCATGTGTGGAAGAATCATCACCATACAAACTATGGTTTTGTTTTCCATAGCATTCAAATAAATGCTAAAATGGCGTTGAATCTTCATTGAAAACACACTGTTATGACAGCGTTGTGGCATGTTGGCCACGATGCAGGGACGGACCTGTCACCCTGCCACTATGCAGGACACTGGTTAACACACGTCGTGTGGGAGCTGCTGCTGCTGCTACCTACCTGGATGCTGCATGCTGGTATTATACCTGAGAGTCCTACCTGTGAGAAAGGGCAAGAAAATAGAATGTGGAAATGCTACACATTAATAATTGTCTATGTAACTTCCCGACAGCTAATGAGCCATTTGATACTTAGTATTGCAGAAATAAATAGTTGCTACATGTAAATACTCATTTACAGTCCAGTCCTCAAGGACCCCCAACATGTCATATATTCAGGATATCCCTTAGTAAGGACACCTGTGGCAATGTCTGAGGCGCCGACAATAAGTGCTTTCCTATAGACCTCCTTATAGTAAAAAAAAGCCCCATAAAACGCGTGTAAACAAAATGTTAACCAAAAATGCTTTTTAAAAAAAACATGAAATTCAAGCTAGAAAAAAATTCCATAAAAAACTGTATGTGAAGGAAGCCTCAAAGGATAATTTTAGGCAGAACGATGCATTTTGCTCTAAGTTTATGCTTCCACCTCACTATTATATCATTTACTTATAATTTACTTGCAGTTATTATAAAGCTAGAACAAATATAATATCATTTTTTGATGTTAAAATGCCAACTTTTGCAGTATATGACATGCCATAGGTAATCAGAGCTATGGTGAAGAACAGATGCACTGGTTATTTGATCTTTTTGCCAAAATATTAATACTATTGTGTCTTGATTCTAAATTCATGTATCTCAGACTTCTTGGAATTTTAATGTAGCTTCCATCATAGCAACACTATAAGTGCAAAGCACATGTTGAACTTGGATATCAGCACTATGCTAAAGTGATAATAATTGATTTAATTATACTTTCAAAAGTATTGAATTTCAAAGAAGAATGTGCCGACGCTGACTTTAGGACATTTGCCCCTTTGAGGCTTCTATTGTAATTGCTTGCCTTTTATGTTTGCAATTAAGATTTTATTTTAACACTATTTATATATTGAGATAATGCAGAACACAGTACACAGATGCACATCTCATCAGGCTTCACTATGGTCTTATGGGATGTAACTTTCCCATTCTATTGATTTGTGAGTAAATGTAAAGTAAATACATAATCTTTCTTTTCCCAATTAAACATACATACAATCCTGAATTTACATCTCAGGATCTAGTTTTCTATTTTTTTTGACACCTTAAAGAGAACCTGTCACGTCCCCAAAACACTATACACTAAGTTATGGTGCCATTTGGGGACATGACAAGGAACCGGGGAAGTATTTTTTTACAGTTACCCGCTCTTATAATCCTTTTATGTCCCACTCTGAAGTTGGCATGTGGCATGAAAATCTAAGTTTTTTTGGAGTCCTGTACGCATATTCTCCTATACGAGCCTATGGAAGAGTTGGATTTTCATGCAACAAGTGGTCAATCAATGGGTGACAGCAATGGTGAGTATAAAAATACATCACCCGCCTTCCTGTCACATCCCCTAACAGCACCATAACTTAGTTTATAGTATTGTGGAAACGTGACAGGTTCCCTTTAAGGTGCCATATGCCTTTAGTAGTTTTCTGGCAAATACTTGTTCAATTGACAGTTATTTCTCCCAATTCCCCTGTACATATGATGGCTTAAAGGGGTTGTCTCGCGGGGAAAGCGTTTTTTTTTTTTAAATGGACCCCTGCATTATGCCCTGTGAAAAAGAAAGCATGTGTTAGTTTTTAACAAGCACATTGCACTTACCTGCATCAGCGTTCTGCAGCTTCTTCATTTCTTCTTTTAAAGATGGCGCCGCTGGTCTTCTCCCACGGTGCACCACGGGTCTTCCCATGGTGCACCGTGGAGTTTCTTCTTCTGTCTTCCACGTTCCACTGCCGATACAGCCACCTCATTGGCTGATCGGCACCACGTGACGGAGGCGGAGCTACGAGGACCAGCTTTCCGGCACGAGCGGCCCCATTCACCAGGCAGAAGACCGCACAGCGCAAGCGCGTCTAAAAACGCCAGAAGACAGCGAAATTTGACGGAGCCATGGCGACGGGGACGCTAGCAACGGAGCAGGTAAGTGAATAACTTCTGTATGGCTCATATTTAATGCACGATTTATATCACAAAGTGCATTAATATGGCCATACAGAAGTGCTGAACCCCACTTGCTGCCGCGAGACAACCCCTTTAATTTGGCTAAGCGTTAATGTGTTTCCTATAGGGACAGTGTAGAAAGCACAGTCAGGCATCTCTGGCAGCGGCTTATCTCTAGAGAGAAAAAATGGATTCGGCTTTAAAAATTTAAAGTGCCTGACCCTTTTTTCCGAGAAATTATTGTTGTGCGACAGTCAGGAGGCCCCTCAAACATATACGATTCCACTAAATTTGGCAGGTTTGGACAACTTTTGTCTAACGTGTGTGGAGGTCTATAGACTGCATTTATTAAGTAGGTGATCGTTCCCAGCAAGAAAACCATGTAATCTTGTAGACATGATACCTTTTAATGGCTGACAAAAATACATAATGTAATAGCGAGCTTGCGAACCTCTCGAGTTCTTTGTCAGGCTAAGGGCTCCTTTCCACTGGCGAGATAATCCTGCGTTTTCAGTGCGATGCGAGAGTGCGAGCTCTCGCAGGAAAGTCCTGCACATGTTGTTCTATGACAACCTTTCCATTAGCGATGTTTAAGGGCAAGCTGCGATGCGAGGATCAAAAATCGCAGCAGGGGGATTGTTTCAGCGTTTTGCGTTTTTCTCTCGCACATACAGTGTAATGGCAAAACAGATTCTCGCATCGCATCGCAACGCAATGCAAAAACTTGCGATTTTGCAGCGATGCGATTTTAACATTGCGATTTTCTCACAGCGATTATCACTATCGCCAGTGGAAAGGAGCCCTAAGGGTGCCTTTCCACTAGCCTTTTTTTATAACTGCGTTTTTTTTAACGCGATTGTCAATGGGACTTTCTAATGTTAGAAATGCAACGCAATCCACCAAAAACGCAATTGCGTTGCGTTTTTAACATTAGAAATTCCAATTGACAATCGCGTGAAAAAAACGCAGTGATAAAAAAAGGCTAGTGGAAAGGAGCCCTTGGGCTCCTTTCCACTGGCGATAGTGATAATCGCTGCGAGAAAATCGCAATGTTAAAATCGCATCGCATCGCTACAAAATCGCAAGTTTTTGCGTTGCGTTGCGATGCGATGCGAGAATCTGTTTTGCCATTACACTGTATGTGCGAGAGAAAAACGCAAAACGCTGAAACAATCCGCCTGCTGCGATTTTTAATCCTCGCATCGCAGCTTGCCCTTAAACATCACTAATGGAAAGGTTGTCATAGAACAACATGTGCAGGACTTTCCTGCGAGAGCTCGCACTCTCGCATCGCACTGAAGACGCACGATTATCTCACCAGTGGAAAGGAGCCCTAAGGGCTCCCACACACTTGCGTTTGCATTTTTTGATAACGCGATTGTCAGTGGGACTTTATAATGTTAAAAACGCAACGCAACTTGCGTTTTTGGTGCATTGTGTTGCGTTTTTAACATTAGAAAGTCGCATTGACAATCGCATTAACAAAAAACGCAAACGCAAGTGTGTGGGAGCCCTAAATGGAATAGATCTGAAGAGGCATACATTAAGTAGGTCACACATTAAGTCATTCATGGCTTTAAAATATTTGTCTGCTTTTACAAAATGGAGCAAAGCACTGGGGTGCACTTCCGACAACATCAGGCATCGTCCTCATTCCTTGTTCCTCTTTGGATTTCCTTCTCTTACCTCACCTCTGTGAGTGTCTATGTGACTTGTGCCTTTTCCTAGTAACAGGCCTTCTTCTTACAGGACCACCTGTAACAGCAGATTTCTTTTGCCTACATACAATTTACATACTGAAACATTTCTTCTTATCAATTTTTAGATGGTATTTTTTGCTCTATTTTCTTTATATGATTATGGAGGCAAGAAGCCATCTTGTCTGAGCTGCTGCAACTTGCTTTCTGGCATGCACCTAGGTATAACATTACAACTTATGAACTGCTATGAGAGACTGCTGTATGCATGTTCTATGACAAATGCAGAAGTCTCAATGCAGGTTTTACGGTATACTACCCTTGATACACCAGCCCAGGTGCCTAGATCTCACCCACAACCCCTGTGCCTGCCTGCTTGCCTCCAATCCTGGATAAACCCAGGCGGGCAACTGGGCGGCGGTCCCTACTCTCACTAGGGAACGAAAAGGGACGCTGGCGTACCTGGATGGAAAGGGTAGAATACCGACAGAAAAGGCAGATGTAAATAACCAACACGAACAATACTAAGCAGAACTGAGGCAGATGGAAAACCTGGCGGAAAATAGCAAAAGATGGCAGACAAGATGACAGAGGCAGGAGACCAACAGAGGCAGACTAGCTAGCACACTGAGGGAAACCAGAGACAGCCAACTCCCAACAGAACATAATAAAAGGGAGCTCGTGCACGGCAGCTGCACGCACTCGCCCCCGGCAGCCAGAGAACAAGGTGAGGGGATGCGCACCAACCGCATGACCCTGCACACCGCCGCCTCGGGAGAACCAGCAACCGCCGCATGGTAACAGCAGGGGCGCCAAGAATGATGTGGGTTGTCCCCATCTCTCATGATCAATTGTGTAAGGCTCTGTTCACATCTGTGCTGGAGGTTCAATTCTGAGCCTTTTTGCAGATTTCTGCTGAAATCCAGAACAGAATAGCACAGATGCCGATGTGAACAAGCCCATCCTGTTTCATCCATCTTCAGCTGATTAACAGGTGTATTACAGGTGTATTACATTTCATTCATGCCTACTTATCTACTCTTCCAGAACACCTAGAAGTTTCTCAAAATAGGACTCTCAGCAGAATAGGGAAAAATCCTGAAAAATTCTTCTAGCTGCTGACATTACGAATAGTGTGTGTATTTATATTTTCCCTGTTATTTATATTTTTCCAATTAACTTTGATGGGAAGCATATACTATTTTATTGAATTTAATGATTGCATGTAAGGAGGTGCTCTGCAAGCAGTCTGTGATGGGACAATCTGCAAGTAGTATTGTTTTTTGGGAATTCTCTGTTAGCACTAGTATTTGTTGGAGGTTAGATTCCTAGACTGAATCTCCTGTCAAAATCACCTATCTACTGGAGAAAGCCATGGCCAGCCACCCAGGAAATGTAGTATTACATCGCAGCCAATCAGATGAATGGCCATCCATGTAATATAGTTGCAATCCAAGTTATTCAACTCCTATTTCAAATTAGGTTTATTTGCTGAATTTGCAAGCTTTCAGGTGTTTGCAAAACATCAATTAAACAAGAACAATTTAAATAGCTCAACACAACAAATTTAAAAAGTGTTTTCTCCAAATGCAAAATTAAGGGCTCTTTCACACGAGCGTATATCAGCCGCCGTTTTCACTGCCAGCCAATATACGCTATGATGTGAGGCGTAAAAACTCATGAACGGGTGCACAAATGTAACGTTTGTGCGCCCGTTCAGACAGCATGGGCCCTGGCGCATATACGCCGAGGACGCCATGCCGTTGCCTATTCCCTACCCCCTTGCCGACTCACCTCCTCTCTCCTCCCCTCTGGCTGATTGCAATGGGAGGGAGCTAAGCAGCACCCCGTCCCACCTCCTTCCATTACTGGCTGTGGACTAGGGGCGGGGAGAGGGTGGGATCTTAGCTCTGCCCCGTCCCTTGTCTGCAGCCAGCAATAGGAGGAGGCAGGAAGGGGCGGTGCTTAGCTCTGCCTCCATCCTGCCCCCTCCCATTGCAATCAGACAGAGGGGAGGAGAGAGGAGGTGAGGGGGTAGGGAAGAGGCAACGTCCTGGCGTCCTCGGCGTATATGCGCCGTGGCCCATGCTGTCTGAACGGGTGCACAAACGTCAGATTTGTGCACCCGTTCATGAGTTTTTACACCTCACATCGTAGCGTATATCGGCCGCCGTTTTCATGGCGGCCAATATACTCTCGTGTGAAAGAGCCCTTAGTGTTGAATTTGGAGAAACCGCTTTTTAAGCGGCCACTGTCATTGGCTTCCATAGGAGCCCATGCAGCAGCCAATGTATTCCGGCCCAAAAGATAGTTCCAGGACTATCTTTTGGGCCTGACATGAAAAAGGCCCAGCGCTATATTGGCCGGCTGGGTGCTTTTACGTCACGGGAATATGGCTATGTGGTCTGATGCATTGGATTCCAATGCATCAAATCCTAGCGTATATTGGCTGATGGTGAAAACGGCGAGAACAAAGCCTAAATGCCACTTTTGGTGAGTACTGCAGACTCAGAATTACTCAAACCGCCTGAATAGAATCCCTCATAAGAGCACACATTTGCAAATCAGGTGTAGTTTCATGTAACTAATCAAGGGCTTCAGGCATCAGCTGTGCTTGAGATAAATCAAATCATGTCAAATACCTGGACTTGCTAGGGCTTTGTTGACTGTGTCATTTGACTGCATGTTAGCTATATGGCTAATGGCCCATTTAGATGGGACAAGCTGTCCGGAAAACGAGGCTGGGGATCAAAAACCTTCAAGTGACTGCAAAGAAACCTGCAGCAAAATTTTGGTCACAGCGGGTTCTGAGGTTTCCAATTGCACATTTTAAACACTGAAGGCATTCATGCCCGATCTCCAAGATATATAATTTCTACTGACCCAAAAGCAAAGCCAACTTCAATATGCTGAAAACCACATAAATAAGCCACAAACCTTTTGAGATTCTGTTTTGTGGAACAATGAAACAAAACTGAAACTTTTTAGGCCTATGGATCAAAAGTTTGTCTGGAGGAGGAAGAATGAAGTACATGCTAAAAGGAACACCCTGTCTACATGTCAGAAGAAGCATGGTGGTGGTTCTGCTATCCTCTGGAGCTGCTTTTCTACCTGTGGCAGTGGAAACCTACAGCGTGTGATGATCAGGATGGATTCAATCAACTATCGGAAAATCCTAGGTGAAAACGTGATTTCTGTGAGGAAGTTACAGCTTGGGAGTCATTGGACCCTTCAACAGGACAATGATCCCAAGAACACCTCTGAGTCCAGCTAGGCTTGGTTTCAGAAGAAGT